>NC_030425.2:9113750-9455625 GCF_001660625.3 Ictalurus punctatus
TTCCTGCATGCAAAAAGCAAAAATGTGCAGATGTGCAAGATGCCGATGAGGTCTGCGTCAAAATTCATTTGCACAAACACGTCATTTAAGTGATTAACAGATTCTTGCGCATTTATTTAACATATATTATCACACAGTTGTGAACTTTAACGCGTTTGCATTCCCCCCCCTACATGTACTCGACGAAACGGCACATTTCAGCGTAGATCATTTACACGTGCGATATACAATTTTCCGCCACTTAAAATGATTTATGCATACATTCCAATGACACTGTATTCGTAAGTGCACCTTACAGTTTGGTTTCACAGCTCCTTTTATGCCAACGTGCATCGGAGGTGTGCAATTTGTCTAAACTCTTTTAAAAACTGAAACATATGAATACAAAAAGGCTGACGTGATGAAAGCAGTTTCTGATCATAACACAATATTGACAGATGTTCACGTCATTATGAAAAACAATGTCTAAAAATCATATAATAGACTTCAAATAAATAAGATTTGTCAACAAACCGACTTGCACAAGACACACACAAAGTAAAGTGCAATTACATCATACAGAAGTTTTTCAGATCATTTAACAGAGTGGTCCTGAGAGTAGTTAATATCTTCAGTACATGGAATTTAGTCTGAAACAAAATACTGATTATACATACATTTTAAACTCAAGCAAAACATCAAGATCTGAGACAGAGAGGTCGTTCATGTCTTGACGACAAAAAGCTCGGTGAGGTCTTTACTCGGAGAATTCTCTTCTTCAGTGCATGTTAATCCATTCGCTGAGAAATCCACTAGAGGCTGCATTTCTATTTGCTGAGGCCGTTTTGTTTCGCTACATTTGCTCTCTTTAGTTGTTGATCCTGCAGCTCCTGGCTGACTGGATCTGGAGGATGAGAACACATGACATGACTGAGCAGCAGTAACTTGAGACACTGATCTTTCAGGTTAAAAAAAAGCTGTTAGCGAGGGATAGGCAGTTAGAATGGATTACCGAGGTGTGTGGGATCGAGCTGCATCTGATCCTCTGTTTATAGCCACCTCTCTCAGTCGGTCATCGTCGTCCACCTGCTCCTTGGCAAAGTTGACAAACACCTGTGGGAGAGGAACATCTCACTTTTAGTTTCGTTCGGAATCATAATCGTAATCGCATCTATCCATACAATCATTTCTGCTGAGTTCTAACCTGGTCCAGGGTTGTCTGCGAGACCGAATATTCCGCTATTCTCAGCTCTTTTCTGCTGTTTGACAGAACGCTGAACACATGAGCGAGGGAGCAGGCGCGAGTTGGCAGCTGATAATGCAGGACATTGTGGTGTCTCTCCTTCAGCTCGATTCCAGGAAAGCAGCTCTTGATGTAGGCATCCATGGCGCCGGGATCCGGAGCTGATGCAGGCAAGCGGAGAATAACTGTATAACCGTCGCCAAATCTGTAGGAAAGTGAAGAGCATCAAATATTCATGAAAAATTCAACACCGTTATTACTCACTCATTCATTCATTCATTAATTCAGCTGTATCCTGGTCAGGGTTGTGAAAATACCCCCTAGATGGGACCTCAGTCCATCACAGGTCTCCATGCGCACACACACACACGCACACACATTCACATACTCATACCAACCTAGGAGCAATATAGTGTAGAGGTGGGAGGAAACCAGAGAAGCCAGAGAAAACCCAAAGGGACATGGGGAAAACATGCACAGAAAGCCCATGCAGCGAGAATAACCCGAGTTCAGGACTGAACCAGGGACCATGGAGCCGTGAGGCAGTAAAGGTACCTGCTGCACCACCATGCCACTTAATGATGCATCGTTTTATTATTCATCAAAACCGAATCGTGTTCAACGTTCTTGTAAAACGCGTTCACATCTATGTTTTGGATTCATAACCATCATTTGGGAATTTTCTCCAACTTGATAGTGTGTTACATTACGCTGTAGACGACCATGGTAAAAAAAATAAAAGGGACTGGCTTCCAGTTGAAGGCAACTGTCTAGAATAAACTGTAATGTTTCTATCAAACATACTATACTATACTACACTACACTTTCCTTTCTCCTTATTCCATTCCTATTTGTTCTCTCCCTCTCTTAGGAATGGCTTTAGTAGTCCAAAAATGCAACAAACACAACATAAATGTAGCCCTTATTGTCCATATATTCTGTTCAAACAAGAACAATGACACACACACTTACTGGCCACTTTAATAAGAACACCTCTACACTGCTTATTCGTGCAATTATCCAATCAGCCAATCATGTGGCAGCAGCGCAATGCATAAACTCATGCAGATACAGGTTAAGAGCTTCAGGTCATTTTCACATCAAACATCAGAATTGGAAAAAATGTGATTTCGGTGACTTTTATAGCTGAAATGGTACAATGGTATAGTAACTCAAATAGTAAGGCTATGTTCTGAGACGCTTTTCTCCTTACCATGGCTGTCCATGTAGACCAGTCTGACCATTCTACTCTGAACTCTCTCATCAGAAAGGCATTTCGGCCTACAGAGCTGCTGCTTGCAATGTTTATCGCTTTGTTTTTTTGCGCCAAGTGTGTAAACTGGGTAAAATCTGTTGTGTGTGAAAACGAGACTGTTGTGTGGGAAAATGCCAGGAGATCAGGCGTTTCTTAAATACTCAAACCAGGCATCAACAGCCATGCTACGGTCAATGGCACATTGCCCCAATCTGATGTTTTTCTAACTGTTCCTGATAAGGTGTACATGATTGTTTTTTGTTGTAGCTTTTTTTTTTATACCTGTTCTTGAGGTGCTGCACTGAACCCAGGCACTGGAACCTCCCATTGACCATGATGGCCATGCGAGTGCAGAGAGCTTCACACTCCTCCATGCTGCACAGAACAACAGCAATACAGCATACATTAATTAACACATACATATACATACATGCATAAAAATACTGGACTGTTTCAATTTGGAATTTTTTTTAAATAAAGGATGTTAACGTGGTACTTAATACTTTACCCACTTCATCTGAAAAATACTGTAGACATATTAAAGGCCTGAACAGCTATCGATTTGGTTCTACATATATTGCTGAGACCACTTGTCCACCTTACTATTGTCAGTGAACAAAATGTAAACATACATCCCAAAACTAGACTTTTCCCAGAAAATTTTAATGTTGCTCAAAAAAAAACACCAAACAGTTGAGTTACTTAAACTGCAATAGCGAAAAGTCTACTCCTTCCTCACGGACCCTGAGATTCTCAGATCTTAATTCAAGACAAGCAACATGGTGCTGCTTGTGCAACTGAACTGCTTTTGCCAGTAGAGAACTGCGTCTTTTGAGGTGGGAAAAGTGCAGGATGGTTCAAGTTTAGATACTGACTGTGCACAGGCATCACTACCCTGAGTATATATAAACAAAAAGAACTGAGAAAGGATGCATATCAATGCTATACAAAAGAAATAACTTGATCAAGCTAATAGGCATAAAGGTTAGTGCTTTAATTACGCCCTGTACCTGTGGGACGTGAGAACGACAGCTCGGCCTTCTTTGATGACGCTGAGGATACAGTTCCACAAGAAGCGCTTAGCCTTTGGATCCATTCCTGTTGTGGGCTCATCCTGAGAATCAAAAACAGGCAAGTTTCACAGAGAAAGTCGACTGACTCCTGCACAAGAATGAATCGAACATTTAATAAAACTGTAGACAGGTAAGACAGGGTTGTATTGTGTGTATATATCACTATTTAATAGTGATTCTTTGTTGTGTTAAATGCTGACCAGAAAAACAACTGGTGGAGCTCCAATAAGAGAAATGGCGGTCGAGAGTTTGCGTTTATTGCCTCCACTGTATCCTCCTGCTTCTTGCTCAGCGTACTGGGTCAAACCCAGTTTTTTCACTCCCCACTGTGAGACCTATTGGTCAAAGATCAATTATTAATGTTGGCTGACACATCAAAAGGCTGGAGGCTTCTTTTATTCATTTGAAACCCTAAAAATACTGTGTATCTACAGGATTATCAATTTCAGCAGTCATATAAGACCTATAACTTCTAGTACCTTTGCTACATATGACTCAGGGACTCCTCTCAATCGAGCGTAGAACTCTAGGTGCTCTCTTCCAGTCAAAAGGTCATTGATGGCATCAAACTGAGGACAGTAGCCCATAAGCTGATGTACTCTGTCCATGTGTTTCAGTACACTGAGGGTTCAGTTTGACAGAGTTTTAAAAATGCTGTACCGTCATTAGGAGCAGTTATAATGATCAGTGACAGCGGAACTGTGACAAACCTGTAACCGTCGAGAAAAGCATCTCCATAGGTAATGGTGGTGTCTCCTGTCAGCATGCGAAAAGTGGAAGTCTTCCCAGCCCCGTTAACCCCGAGAAGCCCAAAGCACTGTAATAAGAAAGCATAAGCATAGAATGAATATTTTCATCATTGTAATGGGTGAAATGCAAAAAATTATTTTCGTTAGTTAATATGTCAGTCAGCAAGCATACTCAAATCTTTGAGTGCTAGTGTATCTGGTAAAAATGCCGTAAATGTATACTATGCACATGTTGACTGAATTTCTTCGCACCTCTTTCCGAGGAATGCTAAGACAAAGCTGGTTCACTGCTGGCCTCTTGCCTGCCTTATAGACCTGTAGAGATTTGAGAACAGAGAATTCTGGATTTAATGGAGTTAGTTTACATGACTGAGAAAAGTAGACGTTGTATTTTCTAAATATTTACATTTAGATATGAAATACATCAGTACTTCATGTCATCCTTTAGCGAATTAGACTAGATTAAGATTCATTAGATTCGATTGATTTTGGCATTTGGATCCGACAAACCTTGCTCAGGTCTCTGACAGTCAGAATATCCTTCTGAGTTTTGTTGCTTTTCACACGTTCTCTTTCATTTGCTACGTCCTCATCCTCTGGGCCCAGTGGTGGCAGGTCAGGCTCAGACCACAGCCTAGGAGGAAAAAAAAAAAAGAAGGTATTTTTAAAGGACCTTGACTTAACAATTTATAGACATATTTCAATAAAGATAATGAAAAGCCCCATGTACCTGAAGTGTATGAAGAACTTGTACTGAAGCAGTACAGTGAAAATGAAGAACACAATGCCCTCGACTGCCATCGCAAACAAGTTCTTCCCTACAAAATCCCATGCCAGTGGCTCCAGTGTCTGCTTGTTTCCTGTGAACAACAAAAACTATTGTTGACATACTGAAAGATATTGCCTCTTATTGCCAGAAAGAGGTCAAGGCCACTTATGCGGGCATACAAGGAAATTATTTCAAAACAATTTCATTCGGTTCTCTGGTGTTGCTGTAATAGGGAATTTACCAAGCCTCTGGAAAGCATCTGCCATCGCCTGGTTTTTCGCCATGTCAATAAGCCCTCGACCCAGACAGAAGTGAGGAAAGACCAAAAAGACCTTCTTGAGGATCCTGTTGACCTCATTTAAATGCTGAAAATAGAACAAATCAGTAAGAAATGGTGGACAAGACACTTTACATCTGTACTGCAGGAATAAACACAACTGCTACTTTCTTTTCATCAATTATAATTCTACCATGTACACCTGTGGGACAAAAAAAAAAGGCAACTAATTCATGACTTTCATTACTTCATCAACAAAGAGCTCAAGGACGAAGGTAGCTATGCTGCCATTGATGCCGATGAAAAGGTTGATGGAGGTGAGCACCACATAAGCTGTGCTGGGCACAGAGAACACGAACGAGGCAGGGTACATCAGGGGAGTGATGGACCAACTACAGTGTACGGCAAGAAATGCACAAGATTAGTACTACAATATTATTAGATTTATTATGTAAGAACTAAAAGGCAAGAAATCGCATAGCCCACCATCCCGTTGAGTTTATTGTGCCAAACAACGTAAAGTTACAATTTTACACTGGAGACTCCTTCCATAAATCCTAAATAAAACATTTATGTAGAGTGGGAGTTGCTACTATAGAAACGATAACGTATTAGAAGGATCACGTTACTATACATCTTGTGGCTGAAACTAATATCTGAGCCATGTTGGTATAGAAATTTCAATAGTGCTGCAGTATATAAACTTATATATGTATATAAAGTTGTGACATTGTCTTGACGTTAATATTACATAGGTACAATTTCCCATCACGGTGCTTGTTAAAGGCTAGCCCCATTGCATTTACTACCAAGTACTGCTAAACAATCAAACCGCTCGGTTATATTAGGCATTACCCATAGAGCAAGAGAAGCAGCACTAGTGCAGGAAGGTTTTTTTCAGAGACATAAGACTGCTGTTGGAAGCTTATGAAGATGAGGACCACCATGGTAGCGGGAACCGTGTAGTTCAACTGCTCAAAAAAGAAAACGTGAGATGCAAAGGATGCATTTGCTATGCTGACATACATTCAACAGGTTCTATTATATCGTATTAACCACCGTAGGATAAGCTCGACAGAAACTGACCATGTCCCAAGCAAAGTTTGCAGTCCAATAGAGAATGGGTTTGACCCCACTAACAAACTGAAGGTGCTTAGACTTGCTGACCCTCTCCTCGATCAGAAACAGTACAAAACTCGCCGGTACAAAGGACATAGCGAACATCACACAGATGGACACCAGGACATCGACTGAGGTGGTCATTCTGGAGAGAGAAAAAGACATACTAATAAAAACGAGAAAAAAAACAAAAAAAACTGGCTAATAAAAGTAAAGATGTAACTAATTAACAGGAAGTAAGGATCACTTTGCAGGAATCAACTGAAGTGAGTCTATGAGAGAACTACGTACAAGGCCAACTCGGTGAGCTGCTCCTTGGTGAGGTTAAGTGGATGATTATAGGCTGTTATTCCATGTTTCCCTCTGTCTGGTCCTGGAGGAAGACTGGCACGGAGCAGGGCGTTGTTCATGATGTTCACAAATGATACCATGGCATGCCAACCTTTATTATTAAACCACACCTAAGAAACAGAACCAAAGATTCATGGCTAGCTGTACTAGATGTTACTGGGAGTTGGGAGCAAAGATTCCAACTTTGTTTCTCTCACCTTAACATTGTTTTGGCTACTAAGCCCAGTAAGAAGGCCTGGTAATCTGTCCATAAGTTGATCCAATGAGCTGTTCTGTAAGAAAGCATAGCAAAAAAAAAAAAATATATATATATATATATATTGCTAGCACAGGAATGTAATAATCGCCTTGGTTTCCTGCTAATGCTGTGCAAAGTACATTTCAATTATATGTCTAGGTGAAAGACTGAAGAAATAATAAATCATACGATCTTTTTGTGCTTTAGTGTGCATACCTGTGCTATTTTATAGCGTGTTCTGATAGCCTGTACAGACTGCTCTAGCTGACGAATGTCTGTCTGACCCTGTGACCTTTTACTGCCCAGAGAGAATCCTCCATACCTGCACACAGTTCATTCAAAATGATGATATTTACTCGATGCATGAATTCTGTATTACGTGTGTAATCGAACACTGAAATGACGCACCTGAACTCATTCACCCACTTTTTAGTCTTCATGCTAGATGATTCAAAATAAAAAAAATAAAAACAGGCACATATAGGGCTGTGAAAAAAAGTTCCAGTAAGAAAAAAAAAATTGAATCTGAATTTAGATAAGACCTTTTTTTCAGAATCTGTGGATAAGTCTTGATGAGGTAGTCAGAAATATTACGGCCAGTCAGATTCTGCAGCAGGTCACCTGTCAATCTTTTCATCTGTGGCCAACAAGTGCAGGAACAAGGGTTTTTTAATTAAAAAAAAACAAACAAAAAAAAAACATGATTTTGCAATTAAAATAAATTTTAGTCTGAGCTGGGACAGATGAAGATGTAAGACCAGTAGTAGTGTAATAACCTGGGGAGGAGGCAAGCCTCCTGCTCCCTCTGGACATTCAGGTAGCATTCTGCGAACATCCTCAGTGCTGCATTCGCACCCAGGAGAAGGGTGCTCAACTGTCCAGTTGCCGTTGTTAAAAAGCTGCCATGTGGTGTAGGAAATCTGGGGTCGCAGAAACACTGTCGCCGCCTCACTGACCTCACACAGGGGCTCCCTGTTCATTCAGGATCACAGAGTGTTACACAAACCTTTTCGTATCATCAGATAATATACTGTATGTTCATCCATGCAGAGACGGAACTGTCCCACCTGTCTGACTCCATGCATTTAGTCCCGAATCCAGGCGGATCCAGAAGAGAATCAAGGAGATTCTGGATTTCAGGGTTCTCTGGGGCATCATTGCTGTGAGGAGTAAAAAGTGTGAGAAAGACCTGGAAGCACATCAATGAAGGCAAGTCTAACTATGGAATTGTGGGTACCTAAAGAAAGTGTACTGTTCGCCGTACATCCATGGCTGCAGCTCAAGAGGGGGATACTTTCCAAAGGGTGGGACAATGAGGCTGAACAGCAGAGCCACCAGGACAAACACTGCAGGTAGCACAATCTGAGAAACGTTTAATAACCAAGCAAAGTGGTTATCTTCAGTGCTTTAAATAAAATAAATTGACATGTCTAACTGAAATCATAAGATCACATTTCGCAAACAATTTTAGAATGTTGTACCTCATTTTAAAACTATTCAAGTAAACATTAGAGTTGTCAGCTGCATAGCATGTAAACAAACAAAAAAAAAAAGAAAAAAGAAGAAAGAGTCCAATGTTCCTTAAGTCAAATTAATTGAACACATTTTAAAGAGCAACTCTTTAAAAGCCGTTCTTTCTTTTTGTCATGCCCCCATGTTTAAACCCCACCTGTGCCCCACTTCTTGGGGTGGTGGGGGGTGGAGTTGGGTGGACCATAGGGAGACATTCCATGTTATCTGTTTGTGAGGGCTTTTAGGAAACCAATCATCAACCGATCCCCATTTTGAGGGTGTTTGGAACCTGTCAGCGGTGTGTGTCTGAGCTGGTACAGGACCATTCAGATTCACTTCCAGACACTGCTGAAACCTGAGTTCAACATCTGTTCACTGTCAGACAGGAAATGCCTCCCAGATGTGATCACAGACATAGTGTCCCTGAGCTCTTCGGACAAAGAGAAAGTGGAGAACTGGCATGAGCTATAAAGTAAAGTAATGTACACACCTAGAAAGTAATGTCTTTCTCAGCTTAAAGGTCATCACTGGGCATTAAAGTGCACCTGTTATGGTTTTTCAAATATTACCTTTCATGTAGTTGTTTGTGAATGTAAAAATGTCTACAAAGTTTCTAAAGTCAAAGCGCACGTCAAACGGGGTTATTGACTCCCAAAAGAAGGAACCGATTCTGAACTGCTGAAACGAGTCGTTAGTAATTCCAGACTTACTTCCTGAAACTTTTTGTAATTGCGGCACCAAACAGCTCTGTACCTGTGCTGTGAAACCTCGGCGGCTGCGGAGGGCGTACTTTAGCCTTTTGGTAAAGAGTGCACGGAGCTGCTGCCAGGTCAGCCTCCAGCCTGTGACAGTCATGCCACCCTGAACATTACTACTCAGCGGGTCCGTTTCATTAGCATCTGTGTGCGAGAGTGGATCCTTGGGGTTAATCACTACTCATTACCACGTCAGACAAATTATGCACAATTATGGCAACAGGTACAGCTGTAGCTATGAGGTTTTCTGGCTTGTACCTGGACCTGATTTACAATGTTGTTTCCTGTCTGTCAGCATTGAGAAAAGAGAAATGAAAAATAGCGTTCAATCTCTGCTCATAGCTAGAACAAGCTGCCTTAGCTGTACACTGGTTGCTGCTTAAGGAGGGATTTTTTTCTCTCTAATCCTTGCCTGAGCTGCATTACTTGATACAACGGTGAATCTCAGCAAACAGAAAGGGCTTCAGTTTACCTGTGTCTCTGTCCTCAGGTGCTTCTCTCTCACCTCCTTCTGGGTCAGCATCTACTCCCGTCTCGTCAGCTACCTTCAGAAAGATCTGAAATGTGCATATGGAGGTAAATGCTACGCCTCTGTTTTACTAATCCTGTTTCATATCTTTAGAACACTAAACACAAAAATCCTTTGCCTCTATATTCCGCTGGACCAACATCATGTAAGTAAATACATTTTGAAAAAGAATCTGATAATGGAGCATAATTCAATTATGAGAAACAGTTCACTGGGTTACAAGATGAGAACTAATGCTGTATGTATGCATCAGCTTTCCTTCACAATCTCATCATAAATTCAACACTCAAGCCGTGCTTTGCATTAAGCTCCTCACCTCCTCTAGTGTGGTATCTGAGAGCCCATAACTGACGATGCCAAACTCGCTCTGACGTTTCTCCAGCTCTGCCAAGAAAAGAGCGAGAGTGCCATCCTCCGAGGCAGCTTGGGGGAAGTTGATTACTGCCTCTCTGCCCACATTTTCCACTAGCCGAGCCCTCGAAATGTGGTGTTGGGCAAGAGCCACAAGGCCACTCACATCTGGAGCAGAGAAAAAAAATATAAGACGCATCTTAATGTAGAACTCGAACAGCGTCAGTGGAGATGACGGTCAGTGGCAAGGGCATAAAAATCTATAAATTTGTATTCTAATGAGCAATTTTGCTTAACGCTCACTGACTAGCCATTCATTTGTTAATGGATAATTTGTGGATTAGCCATCAACAAATTTTAAGACTTTCAATTCTTCTCTCATTCTCTTGCTCTGCTTTTGCTTACATTCTAGCGTTTGTCTGAACTTTGTCTGAACCCAAATAAAATCTAGAAAACGACTTTCGGATCGGTATTCGACTCCATGTTGACTAATTACTAGGGCAAACATTACAAAGTCCTGGGTCCCAGCAGAATGCTAAACAGAGAACAATGTTCCCACCAGAGTCATAGATCTCATTTCCAAGTCCAGTGTCATCACTCATGGAAGAATCACTCTCCTAAAACACAGACAACCAACACCGTGTCAGTCAAAGATTAAACCTACATCACAGGGCTCTGATTTTCTGAGCTGAAATCTGCAAACCTTCATTAGCGTAGATGCTGAGAGATTGGCGGCACTCGAACTGCTTGGTGTGAGACTCTGGCGCTCGTTCTTCACGACGGTGAGGTAATATCCCGTGCCCAGACGAGCTTTTAGGAAAAGTGGCGAGCCGCAGCAGCACAGCTTCCCCTGAGAGATGATGGCGATGCGGTCACCCAGGAGATCAGCCTCATCCATGTAATGTGTAGACAAAATGATGGTACGGTCTGAAAGTAACAAGGCATACAGTATAGCACGTAGCGTAACGAGATTTCCTTATCAATCTATTCCCATATATACTGTAAGTCAAAGCGAAAGGAACAGAACTCGAGTGGAACAACCTTTGCGGTATTTGAGTAGTAGGTCCCAGATCCCACGTCGTGCATAAGGGTCCACTCCGGCAGTGGGCTCATCCAAGACAACGACTTTAGAACCTCCTATGAAGGCTATAGCTACTGAGAGCTTTCTCTGCATGCCGCCTGGAAAAAGAAAAGGAGGTGAGTAACGCAAGTGTCACTGTGTAAACGAAAACATGGCTTTCTGCTGCACTCTGACACGGGGTGTGAATTCAATCGACAAGAGCACCTGAGAGGTTCCTGGTCTGCTCGTGCCATTTGTGCATCAGTCCCACATCCTCCAGCAGGGTGGCCATCTCCTCTCTAACCTCAACATCGGTCATGCCTTTAAGACGGCCATAGAACCACACGTGCTCTTCAACAGTAAGCCTAGAGAATAAACCGTATGGCATAGTCATTAAAACCAGGATATATCATTTTTACTTCCACGAATAACACATTTTAATTCTTACATTGGGAAAAGAACATTGTGTTGTGGACACACTCCCAGAGTTCTACGGATGATGTCCATGTCCGTGCGAATGTCTCTGCCCTTTATGTAAACTGTACCAGCAGTCGGTGGGAACAGCCCAGTCAGAATAGACCTGTCACGAGAAGTTAGTGATAAGAGGCTGTATATAAGAAATCTGATGCGAACAACATTCCAAATAAAATATCGAATGAACTTCACAATTCTGCCTCTCACATCGTCGTTGTCTTGCCAGCTCCGTTGTGACCCAGGAATGACGTGATCTGGCCCTCATAGAACTTGAGGCTCAGATGATTGACAGCAAGCTTGGCCCCTTTTTTATAAATTTTCACCAAGTCATGTATGGCTACTCCAAGGACAAGCTGAGAAGGTTCCTGTTCAATGTGATCTGTAAAAGAACAGTTCGAATCAACAAGCTTTCCCAAATTAAATGGAGTTGAATTTAGCATATGATGCTTGTAATGTGTTCGTACTGTCTGGTTGATCACATGGTACTAGAGGAATGGGCATGTCAGCCTCCAGTGGTACTCCTCCCCAGTAATTTAACTGGAAGATGAAATACCAAGGCCTGGGAATTCCATACTGCCCTGAAAAGAAGTAACCAATCAACAGAATGGTCATACATACATAGATAAAATTTGTATTTATGAATGCAACGTCTTGTCTTTGACACATACATCATCGCAACAATATCCCTACTCCTGACCTGGAAACACAGCTTCAATGTACCAAGTGGCCACTCCATAGATGAAGGCATCCACATACAGCATTATGATTGAGGTAGTGAAGTTGTATTCGTCTCCTTCAGTAGGACTGGACAGAAGATTGAACCACTGAATACCCACTCCTTGCTCTTCATATTGAGAGAAGTACTCACAGCCAAATCCAAAGGCTACTGGAGAGAGGAAGCTCTACAGGACAAATAAAACAATTCTAGAGAATGACCTTTTCCACCTCACAAAAAAAAAAAAACCCAACAAAAAACAAATATAAATGCTATGCTTTATATGCAGACTGGTGACAAATGAAAGGAAAACACAACACTAAGTGATTTTTTTTCACGAGCCACTTCAAATCATTCAGCGATTTGTGTTGTCATGCCCTGTGGATGGGAGCAGTCATTTTGGATGAGTCAGACTAGTTTTACAAGTGGATGGGCTGTACCAGCAGAAGACCATATCAGATTACACTCCTGTCAGCCAAGAACAAGAATATAAAGCTACAGTCAGCACAATGCCACAGAAACTGGATAGCTGTATGTAGTTTGGAAAAACATCACTTCGCCTTTTCCCAATCTTCAGTTACCCAGTTTCGGTGAATCTGTACACAATGTATCCTCGGATTCCTGTTCTTGGCTAAGGTGAGCCGAAACCGATGGGGTCTTCTGCTGTTGTAGCCCATCTGCCTCAAAGCTTGGCATGTTGTGCATTCTGAGATGCTATTCTGCTCAACATGGTTGTATAGAGTGGTTATTTGAGATCCCATAGCCATTTTAATCAGCTCAAACCAGTCTGGTCATTCTCATCTGACCTCTCATCAACAAGTGGATGGTTAGTGTTTTTCTCTGGAGACTGTTGTCTGGGAAAATCCCACTGGAGCTGAAACCAGTCAAACTAGCACCAAAAACTATGGCAAAGTCAAAGTCACTGAGATCACCCCCCCCCCCCCCATTTTGATGTTTGATTTGAACAATAACTGAAGCACTTGACCTGTATCAGCAGGATTTTATGCACTGTACTACAGTCACATGATTGGTTGATTGGACAACTGCATGAATGTACAGGTGTACATGTGTTCCTAATAATGTGTACAGAGAGTGTATTTCCTCTGCATTTAAATGCAGAGGTCATTTTAGTTATTGTTCCTATTGAAACACAGCCAGTGTGGTCTTTTTCTCCATTACTTATACAAAATTTGATTGAATTTCTCACCCGACTGTATTGATATTATTAAATAAATAAATAAATAAATAAATAAATAAATAAATAAATAAAAACCATCTCTTTCTGGTAAAAGTAAACAGATTTTCAGAATGAATTTATGGATTCTTAAGTCGTCCGTCTATATCTAAAAGACAGAGATAGCTCGGTTTAAACTCACTGCTAGGATTCTGTGTGTGCTGGTCAGATATTCCCTCCAGGCCACACAGAGCACATAGGGCAGGTAGAGAGAGAAGTAGATGAGGCCTCCGCAGGCTGCTGCCAGATTGGCACGAGAGAAGAACGTGCTGATGAGGAAGCACAACATGATTGTGGCTGTAGCAAAGGCGACCAGGAAGAAGAAGATCACTGCAGGGTCGCTGTAGGGCAAGATATCGCCCAACTGAAAGGAAGAAAACAATCAATTCGCTCAATCTACTTTTTCATAAGAGACACAACAACCATGTTAGAATGTTCTACATGTTCTACAGGTGCATAAAGTCCATTACAGTAGAGTCCAAAAGTCCATTTCTAACATCTGTTTTTATTTAATCAATTATGCCAGTGGTTTTCAAAGTGGGGTCTAGGGTCCCTAGGGGTTCGTGAAGCATAGCTTTTTTTTTTTTGCTTTTTCCAATTCTTATAATAAATAGCTCATTTGACTGGTCACATAAATAGAATGGGCTAAACCCAAACCTCAGTAACTCAAAAACAAGTAGAACTTCTGTCCACAGATTTAAAATAAACATGTGCTAAAATTTATTTCACAGTCAACAGGATTGAGACCCATGAATTAACAAAATCAAATACAACTGTTTCAAGTTATATTTCTTAACCAAGACTCCAGAATATTCAACTATATTTCAATTTCATACTTCTTCATACCTGTTTGGAAGATAACTAGAAGAGTTAAAAGTGTCATTTGTTTCAGTTTTAAATGATGTGATAATCTGATAAAAATAACTTTTGAATATTTTGACCTACATTCTGATAGCTGATTACATGAAGACAATTTTTCGTAATATAATTTGATTTGGTATGTTTTTAAAAACTTTTTTTAACCCACCCTATTTTTTTTCTTCTATAGTTTTAGGATTAGAATGCCTTTAAATGGCTAGTGCTGATATCTCAACCCCACCTTGAGTGCAATAATGAGAAGGCCAGAGCTGAAGAGAAAAGGCAGGTAACTGCTGATGAACCAGCTGAGCCAGAGTGTTCCCGAGCCCAAGCCCATGATCTTCATAGTCTCCTTCAGTCGTGCCTCCTTCTCAAACACCACGCCTTTAATGATCATCGCCACTGAGTATATCCACGCCAGTGTCATGAAGAGAGGGAGCGAACGATTCAAGACTCGCAGAAAGCTGTAAAGAAACAGAGTGGAAGGAAGGTTACACCGGAGTACTGTCGAATTCTTGATTTGTATGTCCAGAATGTGTTGCTTTCCGTTTTCTGTGAGGAGATGTTTATTTAGCATTGAGTAACAGTCAGAGGTAAAGCTGTTCCTTTAGGTTTTCCGACACGGGGGGAGGGGCTTTGCTGTTTCTTGGTAACATGACATGCTGATTTTTTTTTGTCATTAACTTTAAGAGAATTTTTTTTTTAAACAGTTGGGAGTTAAACCACACTATCCTGTCATTGATTATTTTCCTATAAAAGCACACCCTATCATGTTTTATTCTTTCTTTATTTACCTCTTTCATTATGCAAACGAGTGCAAAAGTTTGCATATCATTAGAAAAAAGACAACAAAACTTAATGCATGGAAACAACACAGATGCTCCGGCATTATCACAAGTAACAAAAATGGTCAAAGAGTGTAGGTTCATTAAATCATTCATCTTCAGTCACTGCTTTATCCCAGTCAGGGATGAAGCCTATCCTGGGAACACTGCGCAAGGGGCAGGAGTACCCTCTGGAAGGGGTAGGCACCATGCACACACACATCCACACACTCATTCACACCATGAGCCAATCTACCTACTGGCCTCTTTTTAGCAGGTAGTAGAGATGAATATATTATGTATATCCACCTTTATGAAAGCTTCTCATCTTTTTTTAGAAACCCCAGCTCTGTATGTTACCCCTCCCCACCAACAGAGGTCATGATGCCTGGCATTCCAGAGCACTCAAGTTCAAAAGCACTTTGTGAATTGTTGTCGAACCTTGCAATTCCATTCTTGTTGTTTATCCTATGTAAGGCTCTCTTGGTTTAGACATTTCTTTTGCCAACTATGCATTAATTAATAGCTATGCTAACAAGTTGCCCTGGAAATCGCAACACCAATAGACAAATGACTAACAATACAATAAACCTAGCCTATTTGTTTAAAGTGGCTTCAAATGCTCTGGGCAATTGGTGGTGCTCGAAGCCCTACAGACATTAATCAGGTGTGTCCTCTCATGGTGTGCACATAAAATAATGTAGGCAACGTATATGATCGTGAAACATACCATAAAGCTGCTTAGATACTTACACATCATCAACAAAGCATGGGTAGGGCATCTGCTGTATATATATTCCTGTAGTTGGTTGTTTGCCACTCAGCACACGTGTTATTGCTTGCTCCACTAAATCCTGTACATAGACAAAGCCGCCCCATATGTAGCGCAGATCGCTGAAGGGTTCTGCCGCTGGACCAGGATCCCAGAACCTGCAGAACACAGTTTTCAGATTAGCACACACATCACACATTTCTGTTACCATACAGGTTTGTGAAGGAATGTGCAGTGTCAGCACTTTTTGACTGTTAAAGCTGTTTTTTGATATAGGAATCTCTTGAGGACAGAGGGCTTTGAGGTTTCTCAGTGGCATGACAAGCTGCTGCTTTCGACACTGTGAACCATCAGATCCTCCTGTCAACTCTCTCCAGCCTGGGCATAACTGGAATGGTTCTGCGCTGGGGGGAATCCTATCTCTCTGACAGATCCTTCAAGGTATCATGGAGGGGAGGTATTTCTGAAACTCAGCAACTCACATCTGGCGTTCCACAGGGGTCAGTTCTGGACAAAAGAAAGTCTGGTGAGGGAACATAAGTGCTAACAGGAACTAATTTGTTTTGTAGGTAGGGGCAGTATAGATATGACCCAGGCTCTGGGTTACTGATTGGAAGGTCAGGGGTTCAAGCCCCAGCACTGCCAAGCTGCCACTGTTGGGCCCTTGAGCAAGACCCTTAACCCTCTCTGCTCCAGGGGCACTGTATCATGGCTGACCCTGCACTCTGACCCCAACTTCCCGACATGCTGGGGTATGTGAAGAAAGTAATTTCACTGTGCATATATATATTTGATTAATAAAGACTCATTATCATTATGTTCCATGACATTAAATGTTACCATACACAGATAATCAGTATGAAAAATCGCTAGCGTTGGCAAATTACTGTAGCATAAAGGGAATATATGTGTTTATACTGTAGCATAAAAGGAATAAAAATGTGCGGTCCACTTCACATTGGGCTGCATCTCACCACCTCGAAGAAGATTATTTTTCCAGTAATATCACACCCGTTGTGTTTTATTGCTTTACATTAATACAGCTACAGGAACCCAAAAAGACCATTTTTAACTCCACAAACCATCGTCACTGTTTACTGAAGCAGCAGACATGCATTAAGAGGTATCATACTGTGGTGACTGACTCTGGGGCACCTTGAGGATATTTTATTTTTGAGAAAAACATGGTTATCTTGTGATACTCGGTAAGTATTGTTTATCAACGCAACACAATTGTGAAATCAAAAAACAAATGACAGTAGAGAGAAATGTCATTCAAATGATTTAATACATTAGAAAGATTCTTTTCTGTTATCTTCTGTTGGAGTGGCTGACTTTTGGATGCTCCACACTGAATTCACTAGTGGTTTACAAAGGATAGTTTCGCCTGCAAGCGTCATACTTACTTGTCTTTGATCTTACTGGTGCGTGTGACGTCATCTATGTCCATGCGGATCTTGTACTTGACATGGGGAGGAAGATCTGAGGAGGAAGGTTCTGGGAGGAGGAAGACTATTCCAGCCCAGAACTGCCGATCCTCCAGCAGCTCCAACGCCCGCTCCACCAGCTGCCCTTCTGTGGCCACTCCCTCCAGCTTATTCAGTGAAAAACACTACAAAAGGCCACCACACAGATTGGTCACATGAAAGACTTTAAAAAGCATTATATTCTGACACATATCCTGAACGTGATTACTGCACACACGTTACCTTTGTGAGTTGGGACAAGAGGCTTATGGTGCTATTGAAATCTTGATACACGTCCAGCCATGTGGCGGGCGCTCCTTCTTTCCCAGGAGTGTCTGGATTAGGCATGGAGAGGAACTGGGCAATGCGAGAAGCTGTCCAAGAAGTGTTCCTCAGTTGTAGATTCACCACAACAGCCACCTCGGGTCGATTCAACAAATCCTGCAACACATGAGATCTGGCTGTGTTATAAAGCTAAACTACGAAAGACTGTGCTTTCACAATGTCCTTTGTGCAAATTTAAATAAAACACTTAGAAAAGGAAAAGCTATGCCATGTTCAAAACGGCACCCTATTCGACAATCCTTAATTATAAAATCAGGAGCAATACAGCTTGGTACAGTTTGCCATTTATGAGGCTTACTATGGCGAGTTGTTGAAGCCTTCAGCACAAGTTCCCACTATCTTGAAAGTTACAGTGCATTAGGGATATTAGCAGGTATTCGGTGTATAATTGGTATTAATGCAGTGGACTTAAGTCTGGGATCCTGTGACACCCAAAACAACAGTCATGGGAATGGGCCGTTTTTTTATTTTCATGTTGGTGGGAGCAGGGGAATCAGATATGAAGCTAATGGGACAAAGAAATCCATGTGCATTAACCTGGGAACATACTGGATGCTTGCATAGCACTGAAATATATAATCAACTAAGTATGTAAGAAAATATCACAGACAGTAAATCCTAACTATGTGAGCATGCGGATTAAAAACCCAGTAATGCACACAGCTCTACAGTGAATTATCCAGAGAAAATAATTTTCTCCACAGAAAATTTGGACAGACCACAATATGGATTACCTAAATAGTGCACTATATTAAGAAAAAAAAAAGGAGGGGGGGGGGACGAATTCAGACACAGCATATGATACTATGATATTATGAATAGATATTCTACATCTAGTCTACAAATAGAGCGATTTAGAAAACAGAGTACGAGGTAGGGATGAACTTCTACCTCAGACTTGAGACAGACTAAAGAAAGCTCAGATACTGATAGAGAACCTGCAGCATACGGATCTCCACACTGCTTTCCATGAAGCGCTTCAGCCTGGGTCCCACTTCCTCCCATGCGGCGTGCACCTCGGCCAGAATCTCAAAGTCCTGGAATGTCCTGTTCACCTGACAAATGTGCCACAACTTTTAGAGACTAATTATTCTTAAAGAGTATTTGAAACAGTATCATGATTTGGAAGTCAGGTATACGTTGTTACATTGTAGTTATACTTTATTGAGCTTATAAATAAGGAACACAAATCAACTACTAAAAATGTATATTATTCATGAACATAATGATCTATTGCCTTAACACAGTTATTCATTTTAAAGTAAGCTATTCAGTAACTTCTATGAATTCTTCAGTAACTACACGGAAACTATGAGCAAAAGTGTAAGTCTGGTGTTGGGACTTTATGGAGTAAAATAAAATTACCCTGCAATATATTTTTATATAATCATGCTGTCGGATGCATTTTTTAAATAAAAGAAAGATTTAGAATGGCAAGGCCAATTCTATTGTTTTTGCCATACACTGAAAATGTTCGGGTTTGAAATCTAAAGATGAACAGTAGATCAAAATTTCAGATTTCATTTCCTGATATTTACATCTAGATGTGTTCAACAACTCAAAACACGGCACCTTTTGTTTTGAAGTGATCAAAAATACTGGAACATGTGACTGATGGGTTTCTCTTGCTGCTCAGGTGTGCCCTGTTAAATTGATTGTTTAATCAATTAATAGCTCTGAATGTCTACTCTTGGTTTGATCGCTGGATTTCGCCCGTGAAGACTGCATTTATTGTTAAAAAATGATAAAACAACATGAAGAGCAGAGAGCTGTCTGTGGGAGAAAAGCAAGCCGTTTTGAAGCTGAAAACACAGGGAAAATCAATCAGAGCCATTGTGCAAGCATTGGGCATAGCCAATATAACAATATGGAATGTCCTGAAAAAGAAAGAAACCACTGGTGTACAGTAGTTGATGACAGGAACATTGTGAGAGCTGTGAAGAAAAACCCCAAAACAACAGTCGGTAATCAGTTATAACCTCCACAGGGCAGGGGTGATGGTATCACAATCCACCATTCAAAGAAGATTTCAAGAGCAGAAATATAGAGGACATACCACAAGATACATACCACTCATCAGCAGTAAGAATCAGAAAGCCAGATTAGAATTTGCAAAGAAATACAGAGATGAGCCACAAAAGATTAACCTCTACCAAACTGATGGAAAGGCCAAAATGTGGAGAAAGAAAAGGATCTGCTCATGATCCAAAACATACGTGCTCATCTGTGAAACATGGTGGAGGTAGTGTCATGGCTTGGGCTTGCATGGCTGCTTCTGGAACAGGATCACTAATCTTCACTGATGACGCAACTCATGATGGTAGCAGCAGAATGAATTCATAAGTCTACAGAAACAATCTGTCTGCCAATTTACACAGAAATGCACCCAAATCTAATTGAGAGGAACTTTATCATGCAGCAAGACAATGATCCAAAACTCACTGGCAACTCAACAAAGGACATTATCGGGAGGGAACTAAAGGGAGAAACCCCCAAAACAAAAAACAACTGAAAGACGCTGTGGTGCAAGCCTGGAAAAGTATCACAAAAGAAGAATGAAACAGTTTGGTGATGTTTGGTGATGTTTGGTGATGTAGTTGCAGGCTTGATGCAGTTATTGCAAGCAATCGATGTGCATCCAGGGTCGTAAGCTGGACTGTTAATTATCCGAGGCTGCACCCATGCAATTTTTCCAGCTCAGCTCGTAGCCTAAGTTTTGTTTTATGGACACTGAGGTAATGTACACGTCAATGTATGACATGATCAGAAAAAGTTGGATTTATCAAAAAACTTGCCTCGGGTGTTGTTACTGTTTGTAGGACTACCAGACTGATAAAATATTAAACTTTTCTAACTAGGCTATTTTGGTGTCTCTAGCCAAGGGGACTTTCTTTATCTTTTCTTATGCTCTGCTCATATCACTCATATCACAAACTGGAACTCATAGACATTTATACACCTTGTTTTCCTGCTCAGCATCACAGGATGTTACTCTTTCAGTTTCAACCCCTTTACTGGTTTAAAAAATATATAAATATATATCAGTATATCAGTGATTCTCAAACTGGGGGGCGCTAGATATGCAGCACACTAAGACACGAAGACAGATACCAAACAGAAGCATCCATTTATATGCCAGACCAGAAATACGGTAATTGATTTTAGATCTAGTCCTTCAGCTCCTCAACCAACTAGAGCGAAAGGTGGAATGGGCTAGCAGTTACAAGCATCTTAATAAGTTGCGTTTCGATACTCAGTATCATACGCAGTATGCAGAAATGGCCAGCAACAGTTACACATTTCGAAAAAGCTCTCTACTTTTAATATCAGTAGGACTCTTATGACCATGTACTATAAAATAATAGCTTTAATCTGTACTTTGCTTCTCTATATGCTGTTGGTATGGTTATGTAAATGTTAAACATCGAAACTCATCGAATGTCATTCGATGAGTCAATGACATTTGACAGTCAACAGAATGTCAACCAAGGTAGTAAGATTATCAGCATTAAGCAGACTGGGTTATCAGATAGCTTTGAATGGTTTGTCTTACAGAAATCTGGAACGATTCTTGCACATTGTACTCATCCACTGTTCCATCAATTTAAAATGCTTCCTTCTGGTATACATTATAGTGTGCCTAAACTTAAAAGCAATCGGTATAGACATTCATGTGCTAGAGACGATCTGTTCCAATACTTTTGCTTACCTAAAAATTGGGCGGTCTGCCACCAAAGTGCCATGTTCATCTTTTAATCTTAAACCCAAATGTCTTCAGTGCATAGCCAAAACAAAATAATTGGCCTTGCTGTTCCAATACTTTCAGAAGATACTGTAGTTTATCCAATAGGTAACATTTTTTATTGATAATGCCTTATGCATTATCCTTGCTTTTTTTTTTAGTAAATTATGACAACTTTGATTGGTAAAAGAGAGATGAAACCTTATAATTTGAGAAACATGCACCAGGAATGATGAAACAGAAACAGGGGTAGTACACTCAGATTTGTGGACCTTAGTAATCACTAGCCAACAAAACAAATATCGGGGGGGGGGGACAAGAAAAAAGCAGAAAATAGCTCAAACATAAAAATACCTCTTTCATGATGCTCTGTGTAGCAGGAGTATCCGGCGTGTAGAGAAGTTTCCCAATGAAAAGTGGTTTAATGCCTCTCCATACAATGCGAGAGAGGGGATTCGACTCAAGGGTTTGAATCACGTTTTTACAGAATGGAGCTAAAAAATAAATAAATAAATAATCAGACAAACTGATAAAATTCTCACAGCCAATTAGAGCTGGGGTAATCATATTTTATTAGAATCCTATTTGCACTATAAGACTATAATGCTCTGATTATTTTTGACCCATTCTTATTATTCCAATCAGGCTGAAATTTTGTCATGAATATGAATTTAGTGATGCTATGTAGGAATTTAAAACCCTACTCACTGGTAGTGTTGTCATTTCCCAAGTCATTTTCCTCTGTCCCGTCTTTACCCAAGAAGGACTTGATGTCATGGTCTTCATACCAGTTAAAGGAAGGAATCTTCTCACCGCCCACTTCGGGATGCCCGCACATAATCTTGGAGAAAGCTCGGAAACTCTCACGAGGTAGCACTGAGCTATTCGCTGGAAAAAACAGCCTCAGTTCTGCATTCAGCTCCGTGAAGCTGGATAAAGCAGATACCTGGAGCGAGATATTCAAAAGAATGGAAAATATTATGACAATTATCAATGATTAAAGTGGCATTTAGTATGGCATCGCGCTAAAAGGGCATCTGGTCTGTAAATATCGACATTCACTGGGTGTCGTTAAGCACGTTTCGTCTAGGCATCGGACACTTAAGGTGCGTTCACACATACAGCGACTCAGAGCAACAAAGAGCCCAGAGACCATTCATTTTCAATGAGAACTGGCGACGTCCGCTTGGCGACTAGATGTGGGCGTGTCCAGCGACACGACAAAGTTGAGAAAAGTTTAACTTTACACAAATTTGGAGCGACTCGGTGCAGCGACTATGGAAGAAGACAGTAGAGCGCACACGACACGCTGTCTGCGGGTGAATTGTTTTTCTGGACCCAGACAGTCGCAGAAAGATGGCACACAGCTTCGCCTTCATCTCGTAGGATACGATTCTTATAAACACTGGTGAATTTTTATAGAAAAACGCTCTCCCTCCAGAATGCTTGTTGAAAAGTGAGCTGGTGTCAAAAGTGGAATGCTAGTTGTGCCACCCACTGACAAATGTTACTACGGCAACCAGTAGTAGGAATGCCTACTGGCAACTTCATAGTGCAGTGACTGGTGACTTGTGTGTGAGCATACCTTTAATAATAACAGAAAGGATAGAAAGGAGGAAACTATAAGACTGAAAGATTGCTGCATACATCATTCAAAAGTGAGGTGAACTCCTGAGCCACAGAGGAGACAGCCTGGCTGAGCAGACGCACTTCAGCAGCATTGGAGTGGAGTCGCTCCCTCTGACAGAGACAGATGCAAATCAGTTGGTTAGACACCAAAGCGCAGTAGTTTAAAGCACTAAATCCAATCTCTGCCTCTGCAACATGTGGGCAATGAGAATGTCAACATCTTTGGTTTTTTTTTTTTTGTATGAATGCGCTTCACCTTATCTATTCTTAGGCCAAATTTGTGAAAGAACACTAACTGTGAATATCCTGCTGAAGTTCAGTTGTGAAAGGAAGATTTGCTCCGCCTGCTGCAGCAAATCCGAGGGAACAGCACACAAGGACTGCTGCAGCTCGGTGAATGAGGAATCTCCTTGCACTGTGAGGTAGCGTTCCAGGAGCGTGGCATTACAGACGATATCGGACAGACGCATCCCAGCACCTGCCAGCGACACCTAGGGAACAAGAAGAAGAAACTTTAGCAGCCTGACAATTTCAAGATTTCATCTCCACACTCCTTACTTTATAATTCACTTTTTGGTTCATACTTTTACATTTTTAGGACATTTCTAGAAATGCGTGCCCATATTTGCACACCCTTACTTCAAAATAATGGAAACAACACGACTTTTTAACGCAAGCTTCATTATTTCTGTTTTCATCGTCAGAAGTAAAAGAAACTGTCTTACTGTATGTTAATAACTAATCAAATAAACATTTAATTGTTTCTATACATTTTTTACAATGGGGTAAATGTTTATTCAACTTGCCGTTCTACAGTTTCAAACTACTGTTTGCCTTAAATTTTTGCAGCTTTTTAAGTCCTTTTTTCAATAGTCATGTACTTGTGTCTATATTTCTTAGACTTAGAATGTTGTAACAGGTTTTGATGGGAAAATATCAGTAAACGGAAATGGAGGTGTAAACCTTCGCACTGAACGGTATACTATTTGTAGAGGCTGTCAGAAGTGTATAACAGAAGCAGAGAATGGAGAATACAGTCTTACCACCTGGAGGTTGAGTTGTGCTCTCAGTAACTGGTCTACGGCTGAAGCAGGAAGGCTGCAGTTGGTCCATAAAAAGGAAGAGAATGTCTCATTGGCTCTTAGGTACTCTCCCACTGGCAGATCTTTATCATAAAATTTAAGAGAGCAATCATGTAAAAGTGAATAAATCTCACGCCAAAGTCACATGCAATGCATAATACTGTCAGTTCGCTTATTTTTTATTTTTAATCACAGCTCATGGAACACAGATTAATAATAACCAACAATGACTAATACAGTAAGCATTTCTGCTCTGGACTTGCAGAGATTTGCACAGCGACTACTGCTACAGTCCCTTAACTGAAAAGCAGTCAACCGGAGTGCCGGAGAACTTATCCTATGATAACAGCATTTCTCCTCCACTCTGCCCTTTTACTTTAAAGTGTATTGATTTATTTGTGTCTTTTAAAGCATATTAAAAATAGGTCCCACTTGGCCAAGCTTCCTGCCTCTCGCCTAGTCTCTGAACAGCAAGCGAGAAGTTCTCTAAGGCTGAGAGGGTTGTCTGATTGCCAAAGTTGGTGAGAATGGTCCTGCCATCCACGAATAGTCGAGAAAGTCTGAAAGTGACAGGATACAAAAATCACCTTGATATGACGCAAAGTGGCAAAGAAATAATTCTGTTGAAGAATATAAACAGAAGAATACACTGACAGTGAGTTATTAAAATTTCCCACTTCACCCGGCGTCTCCCCTGGAGTCGGGTAGTGGAAGCACGGATTGTTGATGTTGCAGACTATGCCCTGAACCCATGCTAGAGTGCCGGCAGACGGGAGAGCTTTGTTGGGGAAGTGACCTGAAACCAGACACACAAAAATTTCCTTTCATAGAAAGTATTAATGACACTGAGTTACTCCTTATTTTACAGACTGTAAATCCACTATTACAATCAGGTACATAAATATTAGTCCATAGAGAAAATTATTGTTATATTAGCTGTCTAGCACATTATATAGGAGGTAATAAGTAAGTAAATAATGAATATGAGCTCCAAGTGCAAACTATCATAACAGATCATAAACATGTGAATAATGTGCATTTTGTGGCTCATAATATATCTCTGAGGCTCTGAGCAGAATGGCAGCATATTAATCAACGGACGAAAAATGGGATATGTACTTAAACAACGACCAAGGAAAACCATTTTTCTCACACATTTCTCTAAGACTGCTAAGACGACGACATCGAAATCCAAGTGAAAAGACAATATTTTTACATTAAGCATGTTCCTCCCATAGAAACCTGGTATAAAGAAAACGCTTAACGTGGCTTAATATATTAAGACAGTGATATTAAAAGACCAAATTCAGTACACACTTTATTAATAAAAGCATACAATATCTTAATACGGTATGTACTAAATTTGGTTCTCCAATATCTGTCATAGTCCATTAAACCATGTTAAGCTTTTTCTTTATAGCGCTTTTCTATGGGAAAACGCTTAACGTGAAACTTTCTGGGTTAATCTGCTTGCCTGTACATAGAATGCATCATCAATAAAGTGTACACTGAATCTGGGTTTGCAACGTTAAGCATTTTTATTATACCCGGTTTCTACGAAAGGAACACGTTTAACATAAAAAGATTGTCTTTCCGCTAGGATTACACTGCCGTTGTCTTAGCCGTAGTTAGAAAAATGTGTGAGAAATATGGTTTTCCCTGGTGGTTGTTTTAGTACGTTAAGCCGCGTTAAGCGTTTTAGAAAGGTCCCCAAAAACCACCATGAAGGAACAAATAGGTCAGAATGCAAACGCGACCCTGTACTACTCCGGCTGCAGCTAATCAGCTTACATGATTTCATGAGGAGAGCAGGGCTCAAACAAACACACAACTGTGGCACTTACACTGGCTGTGCATGTAGGGAGGGTGCGAGTGACGGACAGCGATGAGGATGAAGAACAGGAAGAGTGGCCAAAGCAGCTCTATGATCAGCTGGATCTGTGGAGAAGCTCGTTTTATCATAACCATGATATTTAACCGTATGAGATTATGAGAACTTGAAGAGTGATGATGATGATGTGTGGTTACCTTGTTCCTCCTGCGGTAGGTAAGGTTCTTCCACAGCAGGAGTAAGAGCTGGGTTCCTATGGCCATGGTGGTATCTAGATGACCAGGATAACCAATAGCACACAATTAAAACGCAAATTCAAAGCTAATCAAAGGAGACAAAAGCAATCAGTGGACTCCCCAGCACAACAAACCCTAATTACAGTAATTGGCTTAATGAATTAAGGCAAATAAACCTCCTCTCATCAGCACGTACAAAAGCACAGGTTTAGTACACAGGTAAAGTCTACATAGATGCACAGTTACTATTGTTGTGGTAGTTATATAGCCATGTTGTCAATATATCGATTAAAAGATCGTATTGTACCTTTTTAGTGACACAGTGATGTAGTTACATGTATATTAACAGGAAGAAGGAAGGAAGTGGAGTTTGTACGTTAATGCTTAATTCCCTTCAAATTAAAGAACTCAATAAACCAGGTTGAAGTGACGTATTATTATGGTCTGTTCAATCTAGAAGTGATCGTGCACTTTTATAGTGAACCTGCTAAACGGGTTAGTCTGCGGTACTCTGTATTTCACCTTCACCGCCGCTTATAAAGAAATAGCTAAATATTTACCTCTGGTGTCTTAATGCCTTCTTGTTTTTGCTTCAACAGTGCATTACATTGAAACATTCCTGTTCTCCATCGGGACATGAAGCCGGTGTCGGTTCGTACGAACGATTCCGAAGGAAGAGACAGGAGAGTAGGAGGGGCTCGAAGGAAAAACATTGCAACCACATTGACCTTTCAGCCAATCATAATGTCACTTGTGCGTGTATACCCGCCCATCCTGGTTAATGTTTACAACAGCTAGCGGCAGTTTACGGCAGCCTACGCAGTGAATGAGGAAGGTTGCTATTCCTGTTTCCGTTTGAATGAGCGAACTCGTTATGTAAACTGAAATGCAATTTAGCACAGTGTAGAAGCTAAATAAAAACAATGTTAGTGTGTCGCTATTAAATATGGACTGAAACACACACTGAGCAACTTTTTGGCACACATTTACAGCGCTCTCAAGTCTCACGCATTCACCGTGAGACACGCATTTCAACCAGTTCACACGCTACACCTTGTATTTCTCACGCTGAGAAGTAAGGGAAAACTTGTCCCGCTATATACAATGAATAGACGTGGCGCAGGCAAACAGAAAGAAGTTTTCTGCCGAGTTCACGTCTGTCTCGAGTTATAGAGTTAAATGTCATCTATCAGCCAATCAGAAATTAGAATTAGTTGTTTCCGGGTAAATTACGTGATCCCGCTGCAAGCATGTTCGTTACTAGGCAACATGGATGCGAGCGCACACAGAGTGGACGTTATCATCAATAATAATGATGATGATGATGAAGTTACCTACCGCATTCATGTTCTCATATTTATAGCTGTATTTTGTTGTAATGTGACAAGTGATAATCTCAAGGTTTACTGGGATTTATATGATTCTTAGCTCTTTTTCATGCTGTGGGTTTTAGTGAAGTGTATTGAAAACAAACATAAAAAACACACAATTTCTCCTCAGCATTCAGCAACTCCACTCGAGACGCCATGTTTGTAAGCGTTGCTATGGTTGCTCCGACCAACTACTACTTCTCTCAGCTACTTCCTGTTGGTTTTTAGGACGATTACTCAGAGTCGCCCCCTTTCGTTTAAAATAATATTACAACGGCGGACGCGTCAAGTATAAACGCCTCGTGCGTTAGGGAGGTGCGCGCGCAGTCAGTGGAGGCTCGCGCTGCGGAGTCAGGCGGAAGTATAAACAAGGCTTTATCTACATGAGGATGAAGGTGATGGTCCAGAAGCATCTGGAGCTTTTCGTTTAAGAAATCTGTCCATATTCATTTTCACTACACACGCATCGTCACACGCTAATTATTAGGAAAAAACACACGCATATGTTACGCACACTGTCGTTCACGTGCTGCGGACGGGTCAATTATTATTATATTTTATATAATAATAATAATAATAATAATAATAATAATGATGATTATATTTTATATATTATTTTTGTATGTGTCTTATTATTTCTGTTTGTTATTATTTCAGACATCAGATTTTTTATCATATATATTAAATGTTTTATAGACATTTTAGCAATGTTTGAAGCATTTTTCACAGTACCCCTGCTCTCATCAGACAGCACACCAGTTGGGAAACACTGGTATACAGTATGTACATTGAGAACTGCTGTTCAATTGGCTCATTTGAGGCCAAATATCTTTTTTATTTTTGATATATTTGTATTTTTTAAAAAATATCTATAACAATTTTTATTCTGATTAATTTGTCTGTCTTTGATCAGATTTACCAACTGTTTGTAATTTCTATTTGTGCTGGTCAATTATAAACCATAAGTAAAATTGAACTTCTAGCAAAAACTTGAGAGAATTGGGTGGGACTGTGCAATAAATAAATGAAATGAAATGAAATGAAGTGCCAGTTCTGCAGCTGGAAACGATTTGTTGATGTGACATGTACATAATTCTGATTCTATTCATACACCAACTGGTTTACAATAACAACAAGCACTCATTTAACAAAGACCTCCTACTTTAATAGAGGTCTCAAACAAGAGGATGTTGAAAGCAGACGCTTCCTAACCCACAGCCACTCAGAGAAGATTAAAACTTCCTATTTTTCGTGGCACTGAAAAATTGAAATGAAGGATTAGTGAGATGTATGTACAGTGCTGTGAAAAAGTATTTGCCCCATTCTGATTTCTTCTGTTTTTGTGTATCTCATATACTAAATTGCTTCAGACATTAAAACAAAATCTAATATAAAACAAAGGCAATCTGAGTAAACACAAAATACAGTTTTTAAATGATAATGTTATTTACTGAAGCAAAAAAGTTATCCAATAACAATTGGGCCTGTGTGAAAATGCATTTGCCCCCATAGTTACTAATTCCCCAAATATATAAAACTGCGTTTATAATGGATTCAGCTAGACTAAACATACTGATCTCGTTATCAGGATGTTTGAGTGCAGTTATTTAGTTATGGCTAAAAGTGGCACAACCAGATTTTAAGTTTAAGGAGACAATCAGTTTTTCACATTGGTGATAGGTTTGTTTTTTTGTGTGCGCTTCAATAAAAAAAAAAAACCCTGTATTGTGTGTTTACTCAGGTTGTCTTTGTTTTATGTTGTATTTCGTTTGAAGATCTAAAACTATTTAGTACGAGATTTACACAAAAACAGAAGAAATCAGTTAAAATACTTTTTCACAGCACTGTAGTCTTACAAATGATGTATGATCTACAACTAAAAATTGAGGTAGCAAGCCGCCTGAAATAGATGCTGGGCATATGATAAATCTCAGTAATGGCTATTTCATTAAGAAAAATTAAAAATCATCTCATAAAAGTCACACAGAGTCAGAAGACATTTTTAATCTAATACAGCAGCTTTAAAAATATATATGTGTATATATATCCTATTGCTAAAAGCAGATACCTTGAGGTCACTCAATTCATATTTACAGGCACTGAGGCACAAGTACTGAACACAGCATGCAAGCCTACAACCCATACAGCAAAGAAGATGCTTGGGACCAGCTCACTAAAGCAGAGTTATTCAAATATATGAACAATTTTGGTGGAACACATTCATGTACAATAACACACTCGCACAAATTTCTCCACAAAGGCACAATGGAATACAAATGTGCATGCTGTGCAATTCATAAACGTTTCGTCTGCTTTCTTAAGTAGCTGAAAATCCTGCTTTAAGCTTGGCTTAAATTGTAAAACAGTGCTCTGTGTTTTCAGCAGTGATTTGGAAGATACAAATGAAATGCACTGAATGATAGTAAATAGCAAACAAACAGTCATTGCTTGTCTTGTCACTTGTGAGGGTGTTTACGTTGAAAAACTGCTTTCAATGATAAGGTTGTGCATGGTTCATCTTTTTCAGAGGAACAGAGGCTGCTCTTGTCCGGTTAAGAGACGATAGGTGGATGTTGGCATTGTCTTCAAATGAATCTATTAAAAGATCAAACAATTATTACTTCTTGCCAATGAGTTTGGATGTTGTTCTTTTTTTTTTTTTTAAGTCAATGGCAATTTTCAAAGCCCGAAAAGTGTGTACGCTCACCTCTCCTACTGCATTTGTGAGGATGTGGATGATTTTCTCATGAGGCGTCGCTACTACACTCTGCCCATTGATTTCAATAATGCGATGGCCAACCCGAATGCCACCCCTCTCAGCGATGCCTCCACGCATTAAACTGCAAATCTAATATAGAATCAATATTTTAAAAAAAGGCATCAGTTACATTTTAGTGGTTTATTACACAGCAGTAAATTTTGTCAATAATGCAACATACAATGCCATCCTCTACACTGAACCCCAGCTGGTATTTTGGGTCGGGTCGCTTAATAATGGCCATGGTGACAGGTGGACAGTGGACTATGCTGAGCTTCACCTGGGACTGGTTTTTCAAGTCCTGTTGAGTAAAGGAGACAAATTAACCCTCATACCGCCACTATAATTGTGGACCCAACATAAACATTACATCAAAAAAAAAAAATTTTTTCTCATATTTCATAAGAGTCCAATCGGTAGGCCAACATTTTAACCACTAATCTACCACTCCTTTTATTGCTCCCACTTAAGCATTTCTGTACGTAGATCTTTGCTGTTCTATACAGAGACTCAGCAACAGCCATCTTGCTTTAGTTGAACAAAAGTAAAGAGTAAATCGCTGTGTTCAGAACTCACTCGGATGATGTTGTGGCATGTGGTGATGGGTAGGCCCACCAGGCTGGCCCCATTCACAGACATGATGCGATCCCCGATGCTCAGCTCCCCCGAGCGCTCGGCTGCACCGCCGTGCAGCAGGTTCGCCACCACCACCGTGGGCAGGATGGAGCCCCAACCAGATTCTACTACAGCTATACCCAGGATCTCCCCAACCTTCTTTATTATGCAAACCTTAGCAGCAATGAGGGGAAGAAAACAATATGGTTCAACCACTGAAATTCAGCAATGATATTCAATTAGCAAACATAAGAAAACTGACACCGACAAGAAAGACTGTGTAATGCAGGGGGTGCCCAAGTCTGGTCCTGATGATCTACCAAAATTCAGGGACTTAGGCAACTCTAGTGTAATTAAATAAGTTCCACATGTAAAATAAATAAATAAATAAATACAGTGTCATTACAATATAGCCCATTCCCATTTGAGATTCTAGCCATTTTATCTGGTTCTTGGTGAAATGTAGACTATGATGTCAATAAGATTTTGATGACTAGAAGAGTTTCATTTTACTCAGCTGTCTTACCTCTCTGATATTTTCAGATTGTGAAAAGTGCACCAGATCTCCATTATAGAGTTCCTGTGTGCCGAGGCAGTACTCCCCTGGTAGGAATTCGCCAGCTTTAATTCCATTTGCTTGCAAAAACTGCTGATATGCCACACCAAATGCTTGGCCAATGGCCTGAGCTATAATCTGTGCCTAAACCAAATAAATACAAGCAGTGACATAATTCAATAATGTTCTTTACACTAGACTGAGCATCTAAGTGTAGAAAATTAGGATACAGTGTTACTTGTAGATACAGTCCTAACATATGAAATGGGAAAACCCACATCGCCAGAGGAGAACACATGGCAAATCATCCAGCATTTCTTAGGCAGGGACGAAGAGCAAACAGCTGAATCTGCAGTTTTATGATCTGCTGGCTTCCTCCGCACCATCAACACCACAAGACTTCCAATGTCAGCGATATAGGAGATCATCTGCAGAGGATGGTCCATCATAGCCTCCTAAGGACAAATACAAAAAAATAAATGTCTCAAAATATGTCACAGACTGACAATGGGGATAAATCATGATAAAAGAATACACAGTGGCCTCATATTAACTTAAAATAATTTTGTCACAAACCTGGGTATCTGCACTCAACACTTTGATTCTTTGAGTGGAGATAAAAAGGTCCACCTCTGTCATTGGCTGAGATTCTCCTTCAGGTGCCTGTTTCAGACACACAATTGCAATTGAGTTCACATAAAGTGATGTTTCCACCGAACAGTGCCACACAAGTCACAAAAAGCAATGCTAAAGACCCCCATTAAAGGGACAAAACAAAGAAAGTGTGTTCTGCCAGAAGTAGGGTTACTGGGATCCCTGGAGCCAGGCCTGTTGGTCAGCCATGCATAATGCAGTCAGGTTCAGTCTGAAATGACAACATGAAGCCAGAATGTAGGCTCACCCCCTGTAAGAATATGAGTAGGGGTCATGTGTCATGCCAATCAAGCAGCATGTACAGTGCCCTCCACTAATATTGGCACCCTTGGTAAATATGAGCAAAGAAGGCTGTGAAAAATGGTCTTTATTGTTTAAACTTTTGATCTTTTGTTCAAAAAGTTCACAAAAAATACCCCCAAACAAACCCATCTTTGTTAAATATAGGTGTGCAACAATTATTTTAGTCAATATTGTGTGCTACCTCCCTTTGCCAAGATAACAGCTCTGAGTCTTCTCCTATAATGCCTGATGAGGTTGGAGAATACATGGCAAGGGATCTGAGTCCATTCCTCCATATAGAATCTCTCCAGATCCTTCAAATTTCAAGTTCCACGCTGGTGGACTCTCCTGTTCAGTTCCCCCCACAGGTTTTCTTTGGGTTTGAAGTCAGGGGACTGGGATGGCCAGGGCAGGGCCTTGATTTTGTGGTCAGTAAACCATTTTTGTGTTGATTTTGATGTATGTTTTGGATCAATGTCCTGCTGGAAGATCCAACCATGTCCCATATTAAGCTTTCTGGCAGAGGCAGTCAGGTTTTCACTTAATATCTGTTGAGACCATGATGCCATTCATCCTAACAAAATGTCCAGGTTCTCTGGCAGAAAATCAGCCCCAAAAGCATTAAAGAGCCACTACCATATTTACATGTTTTGAACACTCAGGGTAAAGAAAGGGGCAGAGTGATCAGCTGATCCTCAATTGATGGTGAGTTGCCACAATGACCCTCACCAGGAAAAAGCGGATGGAAGATGAATCAATGAATGCACTACAAAGGAAAAAAAACGGACATAAAATAGCACAAACACTGAACTTATACCATTTAAATGGCAGATTATATTTTTCACCTTGATGCGATCTACAGCTTCTTGTGCCTGAGCCATTCGAGCATTAGTGGAGGGGTTCCTATCTGTCTGCAACTGCGTGGAACCAAGGTATTTCGCTCCAAATATGATCCCATCCAGCAGATCCTCAGGATCACAAGGACCAGGCACTAATAAAATAAATAAATAAATAATATATATATATTATATATATATTCTCTCTACTACACATTTTTCTACAGTGAATTAAGTCTTATATAATTCATTTATTAAATTCTCGTACCGTCTTTATATGAAGCCTGAGCTTCAGCATCAGCATCCTTTTAAATAAAAAAAATTAATGAATAAAAACAAACAAACAAACAAACAAATAAATAAAGAATTAAAAGTTTACACAATGGCTAAATGGAATTGATTTTAGCTTTTGTACAATAAATAAAGTTTTACCTACCACATCAGCTCCATGAGAGGCCAGCTCAGCCGAGAACACACATTTAGACTGCTGCCACTCTTCCGTGAGCTCGTCCTCTGAGTAGACGGACATCATAAACTCATCCTGAAAGGGGCTGTGCCAGATAGCCGAGCCATATGAAACAGAAACCATTTCATCTGCCTCACCACTTCTTGTTATATACCTTGTCTGGCAGGCAGGCAGCTGTGAAATGTTGCTCTCAGTAGTCTGTTCTGTATAAATGGGGTGATCTTCCTGAGATTCCTGAAATTCTTGGGGTTCTTGAGGTTCTGGGTCCTCCAGCAGCTGTAGAAGCTCCCTCTGATTGCTCACAGTGAAAAGAAGGCCAGATGCTGTGCTTCCCTCTGAGCATATTTGATGAGCACTAACGTCAGGCACCAAGCATGAAGAGTTCTCAGTCACATGGTCTGCACTGAAGGTTGACTTTTCTGGTTCTGGAGTAGAGTCTTTGGATGGGGGTGTTGGGTGAAAGAGCTGAAGCTGATTAAGCAAATCCTGAATGTGAGCGTGGTCTAGGTCATGTTGTCGAAGATTCTCTGGTGCAGTTTGCCTCACCTTCTGTAAATTCTTCTCCAGTGGTTCAGGAACGTCGGATTTGTTCATTCTCTGCATATTACTTGTGCGATCTTCAAGATTTTGATTTGTCAGATCCTCAACTTCCTGATTTGGGAGTTCTTCAGCTAACTGACTGGTGAGATTCTCAACTTCTGTTGGTGTAAAGCTTGTGTTGGTAGCCCCATAGTCACTTAATTCTTCTAAAGGTGTCTCCATGGAGAAAGATCCAGGTTCTTCGATATCTCTAAGTGAACATGCTTCACTGGAAGAGTCAGACCTCCAGTCCAGAGGAGGGGGCTCTATTGGGTTAAACAGATCCAGGTCCTCCAGTTTAGGTCGGGCCTCAGCCTGTGTGGAGCTTTCCAGAACCTCATCTTTAAATGATGTTGATGCACCCTTGTTGTGTGTGATGTCTGCCTGCTTCTCCATGCCAGGTTGGTCAGCACAACTGACGAGAAAGATAAAGGTTTTCCGCTTCTCACGGTTCAGCTAACAAGCCACCCATTTTGCAGAAAAAGGTTCCTTTATCCATGATGCAGGGGAGGAAAAAACGTTAAGATACTGTTATACACAGGTGAAATTAGCTCAAATGCATTCAAGATTATCAGTAAGAACAAACTATTGACCTTACTCACTTCATCTGCTATAAAGATGTGTCCCTGCCTTTGACAACTTTGTTCTTGCTTCAAGAATTGATAGTAACACCTAGAGATGCACAGTAATTTGTTCGTGAGCCATGATCACAGGCTCAGAAACCTGCAATATGCAAATGAGCATTTTACTCAAAATATAATAACCAGTTTAGTTAGCTTTTTTATAAATGAAGAAATATTGCAATGTGTACCAATATCAATATACTATTACTGTTCATACTGTGTGGCCCTAATAATATCCTCCTATAAATGTTATCAATATAAACTTTGATCTTATGGAAATCAAGTGTTATGCATTAACTTTATAATCACATCTGCATAATAACAATAATCAAATACATATCTTAAATTGAGAGATATATATACACACACACACAGTTTTGCCCAAAAGTTTGCATACCCCTTTTAGAATCCGCTAAATCTTAATACTGTTAAGAAAATAAGAGGATCATAAAAATCCCATGTTGTTTTTATTTCAGTACTGTCCTGAATAAACTATTTCACATAACAGATGTTTACATATAGTCCACAAGACAAGATAATACCGGAGTTTATTTTAAAAAATTACCCTGTTCAAAAGTTTACACACGCTTGATTCTTAATACCGTGTGTCGTTACCTGGATGATCAACGACTGTGTTTATATTTTGTGATAGTTGTTCACAAGTCCCTTGTTTGTCCTGAGCAGTTAGACTGCCCACTGTTCTTCAGAAAAATCCCCCAGGTCCTGCACATTCTTTGATTTTCCAGAATATTCTGCATATTTGACCAGTTTCCAACAGTGACTTTTCACACTGAGGACAACTGAGGGACTCGTACACAACTATTACAATAGGTGCAAACATTCACCGATTCTCAAGAAGGTAACATGACACATTAAGAGCCGGGGGGATGTAAACTTTTGAACACGATGATCTAAAATTATCATTTTGATTAAAGATTTAGTTTTTTCATTTAGTACTGCCCTTCAGATTTTAAATAAGATAGTTACATGTCTCCCAGAAGACTAATATATATATATATATATATATATATATATATATATATATATATATATATATATATATATACACACACACACACACACACACACTAACTAGTGTGGGCCAAAGTGCACAGCTCTGTCTTCCCCAAATTCAATTCCTATTTACATTTTCACAAGAAACCCCCGCAATATTAACTCAGTTAAGAGTAGTAAACAAAACATATCCGCCTACAGTCCGTCTGTGTGTGTGTGTGTGTGTGTGTGTGTGTACACCGACTTTTTTTTTGTCCAAATCCCATAACTTTAAGGAACAATCTCAGCTGATCATACAAAGCTCACCTTGTTTACCGAGTGAGCTGGAACTTTTAACCGGTACAACAAAGTTGACGTGGGTCATCTTAAAATCCGTTTTTATCCGTCTGCGCCCAATTCTTTAATCATGAAGTAAAACCCAGTAACCCCAGCGCCAGGATAACAGCGGGATTACAAGTGACGACATTTAAATAACCCATCAATACTCTCAACACAGTCCAACTCCATTTCCAAACCTTCTCGTCTTAAACGAATCCTCACTGCGCATGCGCGAGCCTTGAAGTCCTGACTAATCATCCACTGCACAATCAATCCCTGCACCACTGAGGGGGGGAAAAACTAAACTTAAAAATGTTTTAACATTAAAAAAAATTGTTATTTTTGCCCTTTTTCGGTAGTCACGCGTTTCCTCAAATCCTTTCTGTATTTATCTTCTCACTGAGATGTTATTTCGGTATTAATTTTCACTTAAATGTTCTGTATTTATATATTAATCCCTAAATGTATTTTTTAAATTTACTTATTTAAATTTTGTTGTTGTTGTTGTATTTGTTCAGTTTTCTGTACAGTTAAGGTCACATTCAGCTATAGCAAGACAGCGAAGCCAATCTGAATAAATAAATATGAAAAGCAATCTAATTGAGCAATCAGTGATAAACAAACAAATAAATAAATATAGAAATAAATACACAATTATTTGTGAAAAGAAATTAATAAGGCCATAAGAAAATACAGAAGTACTCAATTATTTCAGTTTTATTTACGTATAAATTGATTTTTTTGTTTTGTTTTGTTTGTTTTTAATTGTAACTGATCAATTTGTTCAGTGTACATCCTTTACTTAAAGTGCTATATTTCCTTTACTGTACAATCTGTCTCTTAATTATATAATTACATAATTATATACTGTATACATTATGTAAGAACAGGTCATGTACCTGTTATAGTGTGTTATGTGAAATCATTGTGAAGCGTTCATCTCCATGTAAACCCTAACAAGAATCTGAATGGAAATATATAGCTTCTATGAAAAAAATAAAAATAAAAAAAGACATTCATTCAGGTCCCAACAGTTCATCATGTCAGACACTGGCACTTTAATCGCTGGAACTCATGTGCAGCATGCCAAGCAGGGAGGATGCGGTCCCCATTAGTCCCACCAGCCAATCAGGGAAGCGACCGGCCCAAAGAAATCCAGGTGGCATCCAATGAATAGCGTTGCTCAGATCTGCCAGGCTGCTAAGAATATTAAGAAACTCTCCCCAAATCTGCTTTTGAATCTCAGCAGTGGTGGTAGCAGTTTTTTCCCTAATTAAAAAATAAATAAATAAACAAATAAATAAAAAGGACAATCGAACAATTGGATCAGTCTCAAGTGCAGTCATTATTCACAACGCAGTTCATGCTGTAACTGTAAAACAACTTAAATGTGTTTATATGAAAAATAAAGATGAAAACGCACCTGCTATCCCCTTGTCCTGCTTCTCTGCATTTCTGCACCTTCTTCCTTAATTTCCGGATTATTCTGAGCGATCTAAAAGCAAGTCAAAGTGCTGTTCATTTCTAACAATGATGCAAGTGCAAGCATCAGCATAAATTCCAATAAGATAAAGTATAATGGATGACGTTTGCATACACTTAGGCCAAAACGAAAATACTAGAAGGCAAAACAATGACTTAATACTCAAAAGTTGTTTTGTGTGAGTTTTATAAAATCATATCAACTTCCTATCATAAGTTATGATTTTTATAATTAAAAAAAATGATATTACTTTGAATATTTCCATCTTCCTTTCTGAATTTGGGATAAGTTAAGGGAGGGCAAAATGACAAAAATACCAGATCGCAATACTTCACATTTGTATGATACATGATACACAGCTGTGTTAACAAACTGCCAGCGAAACCGGCATTTACATTAAAAAAAGAAAGACATAAATTATATTTTTATTTAACGTCTATAAAAAAAAATTAACTATTTAACAGTAAAGAAATTTTAAAGATTCAGTACAAGATTGTAGCATCTAGTCAACTGCTTCAGAAAAGTGTATCTCAGAAACGTTTAATAGTACATAGTTTAAAAAAAAAAAATTGATATTTATATTATCATATTGCCCACCCCAAGTATAATTATTCTTTAATAATTTGTATGCACACCCTTTGCCTTTACCACTGCCTCCAACCTGCATACCATTTCCATCCATCCATCCATTTTCTGTACCGCTTTTCCTGTACAGGTTCGCGGGAATCTCAGCGAACCTCCCAGGGAACTCAGGGGCACAAGGCCCTGATCACAATACCAATCAGCCTACAACACATGTCTTTGGACTTGGGGAGGACACTGGAGTAACCAGAGGAAACCCCCGAAGCACAGGGAGAACATGCAAGCTCCGTGGACACAGGGTGGAGCCGGGAATCAAACCCCCAACCCCGGAGGTGCGAGGCAAACGTCTGTGCTTTTGAATACTTTAAGTAGTAAAATTCTCCCCCATTCTTCCTTCCATTTTTTCACATTGTTTTACTGTTCATTTTGTCTTATGTGTTGGATTTTTGTCCTGCTTTTGACTTTCTTAAATTCTTCGTTTGTGTACAAAAAAATTGTAAGTACATTGTCTTTTTGTCACTCTGGACCAATGAGGGATGCAAATGTTTGAACTTATTTGTAAAAGTTTCATGCAGAGTGGCTTTTACAGTTATGTTAAATATTATTGATGTTATGATAAATATCGCTGCTATGTACAGTGTAATATATGCAATTAAAAGATGTGGTCAATGAGTGTTATATGTTATACATACATTATGAGTATCAGTGATATCTACAAATATCAAAAAGAAGCACAAGCAACTGTTTGAGCCAGAACTCCTCCTGTTTTACCTGAGAGTGCCCAGAAGTAAAGACAGACCCCACAGAATGGTGCTCAGTGTCCACCATTTGTCAGACTTGACTTTAATGAGCTCTGCATCAGCTGCCCAGGCTACATGTTCACACGGATAATACAGCTGATCTGCAACGTTAATCAGCACCGACATGCACCGCTGCACCTTGTCCTCCTCCTGTAAATGGCACGTAAAATAATATTCAAACACGTTCTCCATTCTTTCAGTACGCTACAGCTACATTGTAGACCGTATCACCCGCAAAGCCCTGGTAAGTGAATAGGAACTTTACCGTGGATCCTAGACCGTAGCTCCGTGAAAAAGCAGCCATAGAAAGGTCATCAAACAAGCGCAGCACTGTCCGGCAGTGACTGAGCTGAGCTGAGAAGAGCAGGAGACTCTTGCCGAGCTGTGAGGAGTTGGCTGTTTTTCTTGAAATGATGCCACCAACCAGCTGTGATCCATAGCAAAGTGTCCTTATCTAAAGCCATGGTGAGAAATCGTGACAAAGATGTTAGTGGAAAACATGTTGTCATCTGGAGTTTTAACATCGTGGTCCAACTCTTTGGGTTTCAATGACCAACATGACTACAGTCAGTGATTAAAGTTAAGCCACAAAATGGTCAAAATGAAGAAAAACAGTAGTGTGATCAGAAAGCTCTGCTGGTTAGTGTTCTACTCTTCACCAAACATGACATCAAACATGCCTTAACTGATAATAATAATGAGTCTTTATTGGTCACATATATATATGCACAGTGAAAAAATGTTTTCTTCGCATACCCCAGCATGTCAGGAAGCTGGGGTTGAAGTGCAGGGTCAGCCATGATACAGTGCCCCTGGAGCAGAGAGGGTTAAGGGCCTTGCTCAAGAGCCCAGCAGTGCAGCTTGGCAGTGCTAGGGCTTGAACCCCCGACCTTCCGATCAGTAACCCAGAGCCTTAACCGCCAAACCACCAAACCACCCCTGCCCACTGATCAACTACCTTTGTGTGAGGGAAAACAGTGTCAATTAAATTTCAGAGCAAACCATTTTTTAAATACTTCCTTGTAGTATGCCCCCTTCGATTCATGTGCATAGAACATAAGTACAGCTAAAAGATCTCATTTACCATCAAACATCACTGCAAAAGACTGTCCAAAACAATTTCATGCAACTGAAATTTCAATTCAAGTATGTCTCCACCCAATTGCATAGGAGATTTTGAAAAATGTTGCCGCAAAATCAAGCAATTTTTGTCCGCAACAATCACAAAAAAACTCTGTGAAATGGTCCATCATGCCTGTATGGACTGGCATGTGCATGGCTGTAGTGGTGATGCTCATGGCCTTCTCCAATTTTGTATAGTTTCTAAGATATTAGCAATGCATCAATTAACAACACAAGTGTATTTAGATAGGGTGACATGGCCAGTGAAGAATGTTACACTTTTCCTGGGAAAAAAAAAGACTTATTGGTTTCCAGGCCACTGAGATTTGTGTTTAGAAAGAATGAAACCATTGCTGAACGATTTTCCAGATAGTAAATTGTCTCTCGGTGAAAACTTGGGTGTTCTCCAAACGGGACAGTTTTTTTTTCTCAGTGATTCGCTGAAGAATGCTCATGCCCTGAGCTCAGGACATGCTGAGAACATAATGCTTTTCAGTTTGTGGACGTGTAATGCGAAACAATACAGATGATACACATGAACATTCATTTATTGCAAGGCATCATCACATCTAAGGGCAATTTAGACCTACTAGCATGTTTTATGGAATGGGAGGAAATTGAAGAACCGAGAGGAAATCCACAAGGATGGGGGAGACAATAACCCGAGCTCAGTTTCAAACCCTGAAGCTGTGAGAAGCAACGTTAACCACTGCACCTCCGTGCCACCCTACATGAGAACAGAGGACACAAATTTTATTGCATGTCAGCATCACACCTGTGACTTTCCCAGAAATACAGTTATTAATAACATATCGGTTTTGGATATTGACTGATACTCAGATGTTTAACACGGTATAGAAAATGAGACCAGTGCATCCCCTGGACTACTCGCAGCAATGGAGATTTATTTAACCTTAAATTCAGTGGTTCTCAATTAGGGGGGCGCGGAGAGATTGGAAGGGTGGGCGCAAATTGTTTTAAAGAAAAAAAAAACACAGACAGAGCATGATTTGGGTACTGGGTTTGCTTTTCAAATAGGATGTGCATAAATGAAAAACCCCACGTTCCCTCTCCCTCTGTATTTTCTTTTTGCTGGGGAGAGGCGGAGCTTAGCCTGCCTTTTATCTAGCTGTCAGTGCAGACCAGTGTTGCCAACTTAGCGACTATTTTTTTTTTTCCAAAAAAAGTGCCTAGCGACAAATCTAGTGACTTTTTGGACAAACCGTAGCGACTTTCCAAATGTCAGCAGTACTGTCCTGCAAGCGCGAGGTCTTGCTTTCCCGCTGTACTCACGCCTCTCTCTGCGTCTGCTCTGTTCAGTGACTGTCTGAGAGCTGGAGATTTAACAATGTCATGGATAACGAGACACACCCTTCGTCTCAATTTACATCATTCTTATGCGAATGTTTTTAAAATGCAAGACGAATGGAATGCAACATGTTTTCCATGTAAAATAGTGCACGTTATTACAGCCTAGTTCTCTTGTTCAAAGTACTTATAGTGTTCAGAAACATTTTTGATCATTCATGTTCCACACCTGTCTGTTATATCATTTTATAAAAGTCATAAGTTATTTTTAAAAAAATAATAAAGTAATAAAATTTATGAAAAGTAATTTAAAAAGTACAAAAACACAAAAGAAAAAAAATCTATCAACCTATCTATCTAAACAGATTATACATTAGGTTATATATAGATAGATTTTATATAGAATAGATAATCATTATACCTGGTCTCCTCCAATATGGGGTGGGGGGGCATGCCATATGATAGGGGAGGCTTGGGGGGGCTTTAGTTACAAAAAGTTGAGAACCTTTGCTTGAATTAATTAATGATTAATCTGATTACAGGATCACAATGTTCTGCCTTCACTGTACATTCCACCTTCACTGTACATTCCACCTTCACTGTACATTCACTATAACATGCACCTATTATTATCATTATTATTGCACGTGCATCGCATAGAAAGGATTTATTTAAAAGTGCACAGTAGACACTCACCACTCTGTCTCTTCCTCTGTACGACTCCAGCAAATTCACCACTGACTCAAATGAATTCTCCATGATTATAACCAAGTTATATGGTCATACAGCAACAAAAACCACCAGACTGCTCCTGTGACAGCTAGCTACCTATCACTACCTCATTATTGTCGCTGTGGAAAATATATACTGTACAGAGAAATGTTCAAAAAGGCCACATTCCCGTGTGCTTTAGTTCTTCATCGAAAATCAAACTGAACCTTTACACCATTGTGGCTAAGAGTCAGTACACAGCATATAGTGAATAGTGAACTTTGAACAGGAAATTGTTTCCTCAGACCAGAACAGTGGATTACCTATCAGAGAGCAAACAGCGCCTCCAGTGAGAAAGGACAAAAAAACAGAGAATTCAAATCATTATTCTCTCTAACCCAAACAGCCTGGAATAAAAAGATAACCAAACAACGTTTTCAGTCATTTTGGGAGATGGCTGAGCTGCAAAGTCATTTTTATATGGGAATTCCCGATCTCAAATGGTCCAATAATTGTAAAGTTGTTGCTTGACCATTCTCTTCTCTCTCTTTTTTTTTAGTGATTGCCTCCATGTATTGGCATTGCAAAAACCACAATTTTTTTATTTATTATTTTACTTAGTTTAACTACAATGGGCATATTTTGCACATTCTTGTTCCTTAGACTTAGAACTAAAGTCCAAATGTACTGCTCAGGTTTGCTCACGTTTCCACTTTTAGGGTCAGTTTATAATGGTAAGGGTTTGAGTCCCAGTCTTCATTATTTTAGGGAGTACCATGGTAAGTATAGTGTGCATGCAGAACATTTCAAGTTTGAGACTTCTCTTATGTTTTTTTTTTATAGGGTGAGAAAGTGATAATTAAAAAAAAATTGCTCAGATTTGGGTTGAATATCTCTGCTGAGGGACTAGCTATAAACCTGAAATTTTCAGAAGAATAAGTCCTTTTCTAGTGTAAAAATTGTTACTTTGGGATTGGAGGTAAACTCTGCAGGACAAGAGCCAGATTTGAAAAAAAAAAAAACAGCCTGAGCTAACATGTTGGTGCAGGTGTACAGTTTTTATGCATGAATACATTTGATCCAAATATGGAAACAAAGCGTTAAGTTGGGTGTTTTACAAATACTGTTTGTTTTACAAACAGTGTAATAAAAAGAGCTGTGGTGTTGTTTCTCCTGTGATAAAAGCAATAAGTAACTTCAGCAGAATGCTATATAGAGAACTTATTTGTGTGAAAATTTCAGACTCATATCTGGTCCCCCACCAGAGATATTCAACCCGAATGTGAGAGGAATTTTAAACATTTGCACTTTCTTGCCCCTGTTTGAAAAAAAGAAAAGAAAAGAGAAGTCTTGCATGCACACTATACTTACCTAGGTACCCCCTAAAAATAAGACTTAGACGCGAAGAGTTCTCATTATAAATTGACCCTAAAAATGGAACTGTGAGCAATCTTGAGCATTACATTTGGACTTTCTAAGTCTGGTATTCTTTCTGGAGTTCTAAGTCTAAGGAACAAGAATCTGCAAAATGTTTATATATGTTCATGTACCTTGTAATTTGCTCTAGAGATCAGTTTTTGTTCCAATGAGCTAGGACCATCCTGGGCAGAGATACTGAGGTTTCCATAACCAGCTGTATAACCAAAATTTGTTGTGTGCCATGACACAAAGATGCCCATTGTAGTTAAACCAAGTTAAAAATAAAACTGGTGATTTTGCAATGTCAATACATAGAGGTGATCACCTACATTGTACAAATTGAGATCTAATGACGCATATTATTTATGTAAGACTTAAATGTATGTAACAATATGAAAATTAATATAACCTTGTTTACTGTCAAGAATTTAACGCATCAAATTTACATTCACACAGACATACAAATTGTAAGAAAAATGGAAGAGGATGTCAAAGAACTCAAAGAAGAATAACTTTATTACAACGTGGCAGTGACAAAGTACATGAAGCACTTCGGGTTCGTCAGAGTCAAAGTGAACCCCGAATGATATCAACACAGATATTTCATACTGTGTTTCAAACCAGGTTTTCTGTATGGAATGTAAATGAAGTTTCATTCTACATGTAAATTAAAGATAGCATTTGATGTGACCACTTTCTGTTCTCACAGTATGGATGTTATTACAGGTGTGACCCCAAATGGTCAAGTGATAGGATTATCAAGACAGATGTTTTTCTGAATGCTAATTACGGTCACATAGCCCTTTGTTCAGAGATGGTTCTTGATGTCCCACTGCTGCTCCCATGCTATAACTGTGTGAATGTCACTTTAGGTGGTATTATACACATATTGCTGAGACTGAGATAAATTGTCCCTTTGATAATTCTGCCTTTTTGGGGAACAACCTATCCTAACACAGTTCAGGGTGGAATCTGCTGAGAGGCAGCCTGTAATTTCTTACAAAATCAAATCGTTGACGCAAATAAAGGAGTGTTTTGACTGATTCCCATCCTCAATAAAGCACAATGCTATTTGTGCATGATGTCCTTTAATGTCTGGCTAGGTGCATTATCATGAGATGAACATTCGTGACACTTCGTGACTCTAGATGTAAATATCAGGAAATGAATGCAGGGAAACCGCCGGGGCGGTAAATATCATTTCCTGATATTTACATCTAGACGTGTTAACTTAGGACATGGCACCTTTCATTTTAACCCACCCCTTTTTCAAGAGAGCAAAAATACTGGAATATGTGACTGACAGGTGTTTCCTGCTACCCAGGTGTGCCCTATTAAATTGATTGTTTAAAGAATTAATAGCTCTGAATGGATATTCTTGGTTTGAGCCCCGGTTTTCACATACGAAGACTACATTTGTGATGAAAACAGATATACCAACATGAAGAACAGAGAGCTGTCTATGGGAGAAAGGCAGAGCCATTGCACATGCATTGGGCATAGTCAAGTCAACAATTTGGAATGTCCTGAAAGACACCACTGGTGAACTAACAACCAGCCATTTAACAGGTCAGCCAAGGACAACAACAGCAGCTGATGGAAGAAACATTGTGAGAGCTGTGAAGAAAAACCCCAAAACAACAGTCAGTGACATCACTAACAACCTACACAGGGCACGGGTGAAGGTATCGCAATCCCCCATTCGAAGATTTATAAAATAAGTCTAAAAAATATGGAGGCTGTACCACAAAATGCAAACCAGTCATCAGCAGTAAGATTGGAAAGCCAGATTGAAATTTGCAGAAATACAGCGCCACAAAGGCCTTGGAACCAAGATTAACTTCTAACAAAGTGATGGAAAGGCCAAAGTGTGGAGAAAGAAAGGATCTGCTCATAATCCAAAACATACAAGCTCATTGGTCAAGCACGGTGGAGGTAGTGTCATGGCTTGGGCTTGCATGGCTGCTTCTGGAACAGGCTCACTAATCTTTATTGATGATGTAACTCATGATGGTAGCAGCAGAATGAATTCAGAACTCTACAGCGTCTGTCTGCACCAGAACATAACCCAATTGAGCATGCATTTGGAGAAACCCCCCAAAAACAAACAACAAGACATCACAAAAGAAAAATGCAACAGTTTGGTGATGTCAGTGGGTGACCGGCTTGATGCAGTTATTGCAAGCAAGGGATATGCAACCAAATATTAAGTGCTATTTAATTTACTTCAAGAGTATCTGTTCCAATACATTTGCTCACCAAAGATTGGGTGGTCTGCCACCAAAGTGCCATGCTCTAAATGTAACACATCTAGATGTAAATATCAGGAAATGTAAGCTTAAATTCTGATCCTTTGTCTCATATCATCTTTTGAGCTCAAACCCAAATGTCTTCAGTATATATCAAAAACAAAAATAATTGGCCTTGCTGTTACAATACTTTCAGAGGAGATTGTAACTGTGGTTCAACTAATAAGTGGGGGTTTGAAAGAATATGTTGTACACATCTGTATAACATTACATTATTACAGATTTGTCACTGCCAACTACAAATCAAGTCTATTGGGTATTTGGAATAATCATTACCAACAATGATTTTTTATTTTTTATTTTTTTGTGGTAAAGAATCAGCATATTGGATTTATACCCATGCTTGGTGTAGACTGCAGAACTAGTGGAGGCCACATACTGGTAGTGCACCCTGCCAGACAATAATAGACTCGCAAATAGTGCTGATGTCATGCGTTATTGAGGATGAGAATCACTCAAAATGCTTATACTTTTTTATACTGAGGATAAAAATTGCTCAAGCTTGAGCTTTATCTTCTATTGAGGATAAATGTCCAAAATTTACACTTGTCCAAGTGCCACCCAGGAAGCAGCTACAGTATCGCTCACATCGAATGGCAATTAATGGAAGAAGGCACCTGTCCAGCAATCCAGAAAGAAGTAGAAGGAAATGAACCGTTTTTTTTTCTCTTCAAAATACTGCATTGGATTTTACTGATGTACTTTTACACTATTCAAAGCCTTCAGCAACTTCTGATTGTGATCCGTGGGGTTGAAAATATTGCTAAATGTAATTGTAATTGTATTATTTCTTAAGACAATTAGTCAAATTCTTTTGTCCTCCATTAACACATTAATGTCTGCTATCTCTTCTAAAAAAGTATATTTTTATATTCAAGATAGTGTTGCTTCAAAAATGGTTGGCCCCTAGCAACCTTACGGAGACAGTCAGTTCTTATGTGATAGTTTTCTGTTTAATAAGATCACTTGTGAAAAAAAGGATGTTTTTCCTAAGGACATACTAACAAAAACAGAAGGGCATTTGCAATTTGTTTATGGGAATATATGATCTGCAATTAATAGCTGAAGTCCAACTGGTATTAGGTGGTCGCTAATTTCTATTAGTAATACGAAATGTAAGAATGTAAAAATATCAGATTACTAACAAACAAACAAACACGTATTTATTTCTTCAGTGTACAACATTTTCTTGAATGAGCCTCCTGATCCTCCATCCTGTCCTCATGTCCTCAAGATGCATGAACGAGTATCATCAGGTCCTCTTTTATATCCATCTTCTCCATTACAGCATAGCTAATGGCCGTCAAGACCACAGTGGTGCTGGTCCAGTGACATCATTATCATAAATGTCTGTGATAAAAATGGGAAAATGAAAGATATAGCATTAACATGAGGTTTTCAGAAAAAAAAAAACATTACATGCAAGCTGTAATTCTTACAGTGAAAGCATGGAGATTGGATGCACTGGTCCATAATATTAGACCGAATAGAAGCATCTTTTTAAAAAATTGTCTGAAGCAATCACATTTACAGCCGTGAATCTTTGACTGAGGGAACCATTTCTTTGCACTCCCATACCTGTCATGTTGTCAATATCATCATATATGTCATTTTCCCTGAAATAAAAAAAGCATCATTTAACAACACTGATTTAGAATTATTACACAATGAATAATATAATTTATTGTAGTAATAATGATAATAATGATTATAGAATAAAACATACTCATGCAGGAGGTAATGTCTAGGAACATATCCATCTGAAAACAGATAATTAAAAAAAAATTGTAATATCATAGTATATATCGTGTATACAGTATAAATGCTTTTCATACATTTGAATACCTAATGTTAATTGTAAGATGTTGATTATCTTTTGAATATGTCAAAAAAATAAACGAAAACCATAATATTATTCTGGTATTACAGTGTTTCTCACAAGAGGGCGCACAACACGTACATTTGCCCTGTTCATTGCGACAGAGTACTTTCTTCTCATTAGTCTGCTGAATGACATCAAGAATTTCCCCCTGCACAACAGTCAGGTCCTTCCCACTGCCCTTCTTGATGTTGGCGTTTGGATCCACCATCATGCAGCAAAGAACTTTGATGGGACCTTCAAACTGTCAATGCCAAAACACAGCACATAACCATCTGTTACTGAATTTATTTCCTGCTGAGGGTCATGGGGGTAAAAGCGGTTTAAACGCCAGGCTTCTTGATCTTAGATTGGAACCACAAATAAATGACGTTTACCTTAAACTTTTTTCTGAACTCCTTTTCCTCCTTCTCTAGCTTCTTGCTTTTTTTGGGGTCTTGGCTAAGAATTCAAGACAGAACATTATGAACAAAACCAAACATTCAAAGCAACACATTTATTGTTTGACTTTTTGATTTCGAACATATTGTAGTCAATATTGAATATGTGATATTTGATATAGTCAGTTATTTTGCACCTGAGATTTTACATAGATAACGATGCCAACGCAGGAAACAAAGGGTCTTTCTCTGACCCGTGGTCATAAAGTTACTTATTAACAAGAAGTGAGATGAGAAAATATATTCAGCCATCATTAAACCAGGACACAGTCAATACACGGGGAGTTCATGGGCAGTCTTTATTAACTAATGCTGATTTTCTTCACTTCTTCAGAATGATGAAAAAGATACTGATAATGGGCTTCTATGATTGTTCACACACTGTGCAGGTTAATGACAACAGGGAAAGTAGGGTAATTGAAGGTGTAAAGATTATACATGGATAGCAACAGCACTTGAACGTTTCACTTATTGTGCGTACCATATCTCCGGAGGGGGCAGGGGGAAATCATCTGGTATGCCATGATCAATATCATCATATACCTCTGTGAGGGGAGGAGAATATATATATATATATATATATATATATATAAAAACATCAGTTTCACAAAGTATTTAAATGATACTGGCTAAATATACAGTAATCACTAATTAACTTACCACCGCTCACATTTAGGCTGCTGCAAAAGAAAGAAAATACACAAGATGGGAAACATAAATCTCTGCTGCATCAACAACCTTCTAGTAAAGCTCTCGACACTATGAATTTCAATAAGATCATTTTTTAACGCTTGCTTCGTTTACCTGTTCAGTGGGTCTTTGCCGACATCGTCGTAGAAATCCTCGTCCTCAACGACAGGAAGAGGAAGGGGAGGAGGAGCAGCAGCACTGCGAATCTTTCGCTTTATTTCTTCATAGTCCACATCAACACATATGTTACTGACATATCCATCTGCAAAAAAGACATAAATCATGCTTAGCTTTTATACATTATGATACATTTCTGTCTGAGTTTCCACTTTAGAATATGGTAAACAGGACTGTATTATAGTTTTGTAATAACTGCCTAAGATAGAAAACAGCCATAGCAATCGATCTAATTGCAGGTGTTTGGGACTTAATAAATATATGCCACGCTGTGGTATAAGAGATTGACTAACTCCTGTGTTGATTTTGCTATAGTAGTCTTAGAATATTTCTGACGTCAATTTCTTTGTAGCTGTATATGGAATTGGTGAGCACAGGTTATGGCGTGCATTTATGATGTAGTGCTTGGCACTCCATTACAGCTGCTGATGTGTAGCCTACATTATGCAACTGAAATAAAAACCTACATTCCCCATTCATGTTTCGGGCCAGCCATCTTCCCTCGGGGTTGTTCTTCACACGTACGATCTCCACAGACTCTCCCTGCCGCACACGCAGATCGTTCTTCCCGCCTTGCCAGTCCTCCCTCACCCGAGCTACGTGGAGCACCTCGACTTCTCCAGTCAGCTAAAGTAAGAGAACAAAAGTAGCCACATGAAGCAAGCGTTATATGGAAAAAGATCTTACGCTTGAAGAAAATATATATATATATATCCGTGTAAAATGTGTCGCAGCTTCAGAAAAAACTTCACATGTTGAAATGTTGTTGCTGTTATTTATTTATTTATTTTTAAAAAATCTATTTAAAAAGTACTTGATAGGTATACCTAATAAACCGCCAACTCAGTGTAGATGAAATTATGTAAAGTAAGACTCACATACATTATCCAATACCTAATAAACGCATATGAAGGGATTTCTTCTGCCACACAAATATGATCATATTATATATACATAATACGTCATTTTAATGAATAAAATGAATTCAATAAATATATGTTTCAATTCATATTTGAAATCATTAGCATTACACCTATAACTTATGTGTAGGCTCAACAAATATATAAATGCTCTCAAAACAAGTCATGTTTGGGCGACATTAAAGTGGGTTTCAGTTATTGTGAAATAAAAAAAATTCACATTTTAATGATGTATCTCATAGCTACAAATATTAAAAAAGTGCACTTTTCACATGACAGTAAGAACATAATGCTTAAAGTGTACAATTTTATGCTCATTTTGAAAAAACAACTCACTTTGAATCTTTTTCTGTACTCATTTTCTTTCTTCAGCCTCTCTTTTTGCTCTCTCTTTTCCACTTCTTGCTGTCGTTTGTGTTCCTTTTGTTTTTTCTTCTCTGAGACCGCAGACTGTGCAGTCTCCTCCTGACTGCAATTCAGCACAGCAGATCACATGAAACAGATTATTTAATCTGAGACCGGAAATCTGCTGCGTACAAAACAGCCATTGTATTATATAGTATAATGGCAGTTTTTTTTTTTTGTGTGTGTGTGTGGGGGGGGGGGGGGGGGGGGTCATACAGATCTGTCTGGCTTAGTAAAAATGGTTGACATATTAACGCTGTTTATAAATACACATTAGAGACTTACTCCTCGATATACTCATAGATTTCACTATGATCACTCTCCTAGAAAACAAGTATGAACACGGTTAGTAAACACACTTTTAGTAGGTTTTGTAACATGCAACATTCAGAAATTTGTTAAGCAAAATAATAAAATAATATATACTCAGCAAAAAAAAAAAGAAACATCCTCTCACATTCAACTGCTTTTATTTCCAGCAGATTTCTTAACATGTGTAAATATTTGTATTAACATAAAAACATTCAACTGAACAAGTTTCACAGACATTTCACGAACAGAAATGGAATAATGAGTCCCTGAACAAAGGGGGGGGGGGGGGGGGGGGGTCAATATTAAAAGTAACAGTCGGTATCTGGTGTCCTCAAGCTGCTTTAAGTACTACAGTGCATCTCATCCTCATGGACTGCACCAGATTGGTCAGTTCTTGCTGTGAGATGTTCCTCCACTCTTCCACCGAGGAATTTACAACTTCTCGATCATGTCTGGGAGGACTCAACCTTACATGTAATTTTCCACTGCAAGGACAATCAGCTGTCCTTACTGTCTCCCTGTAGCTCTGTCTTAGGCATCATACATTACAGACATTACAATTTATTGCTCTGAACACAACTGCAGTCCTCATGCCTCCCTGCAGCAGGACTATGGCATGTTCACGCAGGTGAGCAGGAACCCTAGACATCTTTCTTCTGGTGTTTTTCAGAGTCAGTAGAAAGCTCTCTTTAGTGTCCTTAAGTTATTGTAACTGTGACCTTAATTGTCTACCGCCTGTACACTGTTCGTGTCTTAAGGACTGTAACACAGGTGCATGAGCAATAATTGTTTATGTTTCACTGAAGCATGAAAGACATAGTTTAAACCCTTTCCAATAAAGATCTGTAAAGCTTATTTGGATTTTACAAAATTATCTTTAAAATACAGTCTCCTGAAAAAGGGCCACTTCTTATTTTTGCTGAGTATATTTTATTTAATAATTATGAATCAATTCATTCCTGAACGGGACTTCTGCCACACACCCACCTCATCAGCCTGAGATGAGAAACTGCTCGTCCATGATTCTGTAACAGCACAAGATGTATATAGATTCAGGATATTTTATATGTAAAAGTGGACAGGCTATTGAACAGCATATGCTAACAGAGGGTTTATTGCGAATCCCTGTTTCCTTTCATAGTCATCAGGATGGTTTTAATCACACTTCCCCCCAAAAAAAGTCCAAAAGTAATTCAATGTATTAACTGAATAGTAAGGAAGCAAAACCTTGCAAGTACCACTAACAAAAATCCTTATTCTTTTATAAAAAAAAAATGACGCAAAATAATCAAAATGGCTGCACATTTCTACAAGCGTGATCATTTCCGGAGTAAGAGAAATGATTGCATGAGATAAAACTGCTTTTACCAGTGGAAGATGGTTTAGGAGGGGGAGGTGGAGGTGGGGGCAAATCGATGTCATCGTATGTGTCCTGTTCGGGTTCGATGTTTCTAAATCAACAAAATCACATATTAACAAATCTCACTGAGATCTTACACTGTTTATAAAGCTATGGTATTCATTTTAATGTTTGATACTGGTCATTTTTTATTTTCATTTTTACAAATTACACCACACTAATAGTTCTCTAATTCTGGAGTTTTTATTTGGGCAATTCTCAGGAAATTCCAGTGCACTAGCAGGAAATTTGCATTGTAACTAGAATTTACACACCCACACATTCTAGAAGCATTGAGAAATGGAAATGCTCATGGTCGATCAGAGCATGAATTAATTCCTTAATAAACAGTGACAAACTGATATAGCAATCCTCATGGTCACTCGTAATCATCTGCTTCCTGGTGGACCCAGGATCCTTCCACGTTTCTCATCATGCAATAATCTGCATATGGCATTATGTTTTACCCTTTGTATTAAAAGAAACACTACGACTAGTACTTTTACAAATAATAATAATAATAATAACAATAATGATAGCTATTATTATAATAAACAGCACGGCTGAAATTCCCCATTTTGTGAATAAATAAAGTTCAGTTAAAATCATGAACATTACTGCACGTACCTCTGTGGAATGGGCAGTGTTGCAGACAGGAGGGTTGTTTTTGGTGGTCGAGGTGGCCCTGTTAAAAACACCGACATTCATGAGACAGGCTTTGAGACAAATTCAATGCAATAAGACACCTTGACTCTCTTTCTCCCAAAATCTATACAAGACATACAATGTAGGAAACATCCAGAAACATACATACTGCACATATACATTTACAATATGAATAATTAAACAGCTAGGTGCTTATAATTATAGGAAATAGAAATTCAGTCTGTCCTTGGGGATTTGTTTTCTCCAATGATTCTGGGAATAGATTCATAAATGTATCATATCTCATAGAAGCAGTTTGGGGTTTAAAAACTAGAATAATATATTATAATATATTACATGGTAACATTGAAAAGCAACTGCCTAAACAAACAGTATTACATGTGCCCTTATACAATTAGAAATTGCTGTAATTTCACAGGGAGCAGTTTTTTTTTTGTTTTTTTTTTAAACATATACACACTGTGTATCTTGGTTTGCTTAGTCAACTACATCTATTGTTTCATTACAGTCAGAAACAAGTGTTAAAACTCTCCGTTCACCTCAAAGTGATCATCAGTAATATAGCTGTAGAACCTAATTAGCAAGATACAGCTAACTGTTTAAGTGCTGTTTACTTCAGTGAACTTCCAAAACATTTAGCTAAGTCCACTAAGTTAACAGTTAGCTAGCTCGGCTGACATGTTAAAAGAGTTGCTAGTGTATCTTGAATAACTGTTAGCTAGAAGGTGTATGATGGCACAAGGGTACATCCTGCTACTTTATTTTGGTTTCTAGTTCTAGTGGCTTATTTTTATGTTAGGGAGATGTTCATGGTGTCATCTGTGGTTTTTCCTGCTGAAAATATAACAAATAGGCCTAATAATGAAAAAAAATGTTGGTGCAAGCAGGTATAATTCTTGTCATTTAAAATCAGATAGAATTTTACTGTATAGAATTTTGCAGTAATGAACATCAACATGAATGAAATTGACAATATAGGTTTAACTTTGAATTAATTTACATTTTTTACATTAACTTCAATTAAGATTTCACAGATTTAACAGTGAAATTTGCAGTAAGTTTTGCTGGCAGTCACTAGTTGTTTACAGTATCATACAGCATAATATTTACATTAATGGCTACAGTAAATTACTATTATTTATTCTACAGTTTGCATTTATAGTAGTATATTGGAAATGGCATTGCCATTATTATTATTATTATTATTATTATTATTATTATTATTTAAAATTTAAGGTTGTTTTTTTAAACAAATGTAAAATAAATAAATAAATAAATAATAATAAAAAATCATAATAAGTATGCTAATCTCATGACTTGCATTTGATTCATACTACTACACTGAAAATCTGGCATTCTTTCTCTCTCTCTCTCTCTCTCTCTCTCTCTCTTTTAAAATTGGAAATAAACAGAAGGTTTTAGAATTTTGAAATGTTTAAAACAAAGAAAGTAAATATTCAAGATTCTGCACTATTTCTAGGTCCTTATTTTAAATGTAAGCAAATGTGTGATATTGACCTCATTAACTGCTTTGTATAAAAGGTCAGATTTTCCTCATGTCTAATCTTTTCTATTGAAAAATGTGTTCTGACGACACTCTAATGTATCTCAAATGGATCATTATGTTTTGTAAAAACTTGTGGAGTCCTTGCCAGATCGAGTGCACACTGTCGTTAAATCAAAAAGGGGATGTACCAAATACAAATTTATTTTTGTACATTTATGTAAATATTTCAAAGATTCTACTTTTCACTCAAGTTGTTGTCAATAATATCATTTGTAATGACAATTGTTGTATTAAATTAGAAAAGAATGCTAAATAGAAGCGTTCTCTCTAGTGTTCTCAGATGTTTGGATTGCACTCTGGTTTGTAGACCGCTAGAAACTGTCCCGATAGTTAAATGAGTACATGAGCGCGCTACCACGACAGGACTCTTTTAAATGAGTAAAAGCAGTCGCCACATCAGCCAACAAAATTCTTTCTAAGACTCCCAAACAACCCCATGCCAGTTTTTATTCCCCCAAAAGCAGCCAAACTGGGTGGTCTTCACCTTCACGAAAACTGTTGGATGAAATATTACTTTTCTCCTAATTAACATAGTAACATTATACTTTGCATTGCATTTATTATAAAATCTAAATAAATGTTAAACCAGCAAGATGTTAGATACATACAGTTGACAAATGAAAAGAAAAAAATAACAGTGTGTCTTAGTAAAATGTTGGGCCACTACAAACTCCCAAAACCTTGGAACTTCTACAAGTTGCTGGAACTATGTTAGAGGAATGAATGGCATTCTCCCAAAAAACAAACAAACAAACCCTTGATTAATTTTGCTGATGGTGCTGGACAGCGCTGTATAACATGTTGCTCAAGAGTACCCTGTTGGATAAAAGGACCCAAACCCTGTCAGCAAAATGGCCTCCCACAGCATAACAGACCCCCTGTCACTAGTCTGTGTTTCCATTGACAACACAGTAAACAACCTGCTGCGTCTCCACCCAACCTCCTATTTATCCTGTTGTTCATATCCCCAATATATTCTCAGTATATCATTATAACAAACATCAATGCATACTGACCCTCACACTCGCCCCAGTGACACGTCAAACACACGTCACCGTGTGCGATTAGTGCAAATCAAATGTACTTACCCTCAAGTGTTTTAGTATCTTGATGGACTGTGGGTTGAAGGGCAAGACCTTTTACACGGAAACGATCCAGGCTGACAGACGGGGGTCGTTTTGGCTTTGTAGGTCGTAGTCCGACATTGGGAATGGGTTTTCTCAGGGGTGCTACCTCTGACACGCTCTTCTGGCTTGGCAGTTGTAATCTGGGTAATGACTGGGGCTTCTTCTCAAGATGTTGCAGCATCTTGTTCTGGAGAAGTTCCCCTGTCAGTTTTACTCTCCTTATGTTCTCAGAGTCATTGACAGGCGGTTTAGGATCCTCTTTAGCTTCAGGTGGTTTAGCTCCCACGCGGTGAGAGGGAGGAGGTTTGGGAAACACTCCTTGAGGTCTCTTGAGTTCAGTGCTGGGGTTCACTGGAAACACTGGCTTTGGAGCCGCAGGTGGAAGTTTGCTTCGGACCAGTCCATTGTCTGACGTCGCTGGCAAATGACCGGCCATGTGAGGCCTGGCGTAAGCTCCACCACTAGAGGTGCCCCTTTCTGTCTGAGAATGAAACTTGGCCCTCAGGGCCTTGAAGTCTACAGTGTCCTCCTATTAAAAAAGGCAAAAATTTAAGGAACAGATCAAACTAGTTATTAACATAATAATTACAATATAATAAAAAAACGAATATAAAATTAACCACTTGTGGTTTACATTCACTGAGACATAATGCACTAAGTCGTCTTTTCTCATACCTCTCACTCCACTGATTGATATATATATATATATATATATATATATATATATATATATATATATATATATATATATATATAAAAATCAGTGTATACATTTACATATATATATCTATTTGAAAATATGCGGATATGTCTGTCCTAGCCTTTGTACAATAACTTCCTCACCTGTGTAATTGATTTTTTGGATGCTGAAGGTGGGTGGGGGGAGGATATATAAAATGTATTTTCTTTGGATATTTTCTTGTTCTCTTCCATGTTTTTTTCAATAAAAAATAAGTTATTAGAAGAAGTCTTTTCCCTCTTTTGCAATAATGAAATATTTCCCCTGAGCAGCCTTTGAGGTTGGAACCATGTTGCAAGCTGACGCACACAGATTCAGAGCTGTGAGACAAATCACTATGAGATTACCGCTGTATTATGTGGCACTGGTAGCTCAGTGATGAATTACTAATTAAGATTTGTGAGTTCAAATCCTAAAGAATCACTGTTGCTTCCTTGTGCAAGGTCCATAACCTTTAACAGCTCAGGATGCTTGGATTCTATCCTGTCTCAGTTTTAATTTGCTTTGGATAAAAAGGATCCAACAAATAAACGAAAGTAATCAAAAATTCTAACTGCGATCTCAGCACCAGATAGTCATCGTTGTCGTCGTCCCTCCCCCGATTGATTATTTCCCTTTTTTGCTGTATTGTAAAAATCCTGTTTAAGCATATCAGAATAGGATTTTCTCTCCAGAAATAAACTGAAATAAAATGTTTAAAATAATTACTTGAAAATAAAAATTCTAAAAACTGCTTCATTGAAAAGTATTCACCCCCTCAGTGTGTGAATTGTCCTTTTGCAGCAGATCCAGATTTGAGTTATGATTGTTACACATTTTGATTTCGAAAATGTTGATTTTTTTTCCTTCCTCAATGTGAATCAAATGAGTTGGAGGACAGCAGATTTCAGGTGACGCCACAGACTTTCAATTGGATTTCAGTCTGGGCTTGACTCGCCAATTTCTAAACAAATACCACCTTTTTCAAGTGATTCCTTTGTAGTTTGTGCCCTGTGCTTGAGCTCACTGTTCTGTTGGAACATATATTTTCCCCTAAATACAGATGTCTGGTTGACTGGGAGAGGTTCTCCTCAATAATTTGCTTATATTTGGCAACAAGCTGTCCATTCCTCTCCAGACCACCAACATGCTTGTGGTCTCATCAGACCACAACATCTTTGTACAAATGTTCTCAGATTTTATAGCACTGCTTTTCTCAAAAGGTTTCTTTCTGGTCACTCTCACATAGAGAGATTTATTTACAGAGCTCACAGATAGATCTATTTCAGTCCTTGTGTTGTAGCTGGACTTTTGAACACCTATCTGACAATTGCCCTTCCTGCCCAAGCACTGAGTTTGGTCTGATCTTGGTAGTGTCTGGCATGCGCTATATTTTTTTCTTTTTGTTCAAAACTGTGCTGGTTTTTGAATAATCTTCTCCATCCCCCCCTCCTAACAACTTAATCTCCAAGTTTCAAGGGCAGTTCCTGAGTCTTCATGACAGCAGGACTGATCTGATCTGCCATTTTAGCTGTGAAGCCTTCGAGTCAGAAATATTTATCGTGCAAGCACACAATAGGACACAAGCTGAATTATAATTAACACAAGTGCGCCATGTTTAACATTTAATGTGAGCTCTTAAAAATTCAATTCTAGTCCTAATTGAGATGGCTAAAACAAAGGGAGTCCCGTACTGCTTCTTTTCTTTTCTTTTTTAAAACAATTCTGAGGACCTCAAACTGCTTTATTTCAATTGATGTTGCAATATGGCAAAAACAGAAATAATCACTTCGGAATGAATACTTTCCGGAGGCACTATATATAAATGAGATGTAGAATATCTGGGACTTTCACTTCATTTTAAACATTAAACCATATGAATTTGAGTAGACATATGGCATGATCATACCAGGTGTGTGTCTGAGAGTGCTGGTGGTGCGGTGTGGTGTTATGTGAAACAGATGAGAAACCCTTCAAAAAGGGGTCATATATATACCAGCTCTAGCTCTAGCAGTCTAGCTTGTTACTGTGACTCTGTAGCTTCTTGCTGAGAAACTAAAAACACACCATCTTGCAGCGTTATAAATCTGTACATGCAAAGCTGCACGTTTATCGTGATGCTTCCAGACTTTCTATTCCTGGTATAACATGTAAGCAAGTGGTTAAAATGTGGTTTAAATGGAATCGTTGTCAACAACAGTAGTTCACTTGGTTAATTTATTTCATGTATTGCTTTACTCTAACATTTTAACTTCTAACTGAAATACATAACATGTCGAAGAGCCTCTTCAAAACATTTAGGTAGTGGTTTTCCCGTGGTTCTTGTTCCTGAAGTATAACCGCACAATTAATGCTTCCCCTCCTAACAACTTACAGTAAGACGGGACTGTAAATGATCTGATTCACTAAGAAAGCCTCAGTACCAGGATTGTGAACCACTACTTAAATGTTTTGGATGCCCTTCCATGTGTAAGAGCCTCTTGAAAACATTTAGCAAGTGGTTCCCAAACCTGAAGTACAGGTACAAACAGTAATAACTACATAGGTTTAAGAAAGGACTGTTAATTTACTGATTTGCTAAGGACACTACAGAACCATGGTTGGAAACCATGGCACAGTGTTTCACTTACAAGGATTGAACCCCGAACTTCTGATCCGTAACCCAGAGCCTTAACCATCAATGAAACTACATTCCCTGATGAAGTTGCACGCAAATTTCTCTTATCTCAGGAGAATTGAAACTTAAAGCACAAAGTGTGGGTGATGACTGCTTCCCTTCCCCGAATGCACGACAAAAAACACACCGGGACTTTTCCTGATAACCATCTATAATAAATGAAACTAAACACTTGAGTTTTAAGTGGGAGATTTTTTGTTTTGTTCTTTTTTTGCGCAAATGTCAGAAGCATTTACAAGGTTTTGCATTCTCTTGTAGTCTGGTGTTGATGAAAGAATTGAAAGTGGGTTCAGAACAATAGCGAGAGACAGGATGTGCCTCCAACCACACACCTTTACAACTACAGTGGTGCACGCATCTCTCTGCAACTCTCGCCATAGAAGTGGGAGTCAGAGATTAAACCAATCAGCAACATGCCTTGCTACAGGGACTCTTTGTAAGAGAAGAGACAAAGGAAATCCTGCGTTTTCATAAACATTCGTATTGCTAGATTTACCTACTGTACATTACTAAATACCAAAAAAAAAAGGTACTGCTTCAGGAGTGGTAACTTAATGGTTAATACGTTGGCCTTCTGATCAAAAGGTCATGAGTTCAAGTCCCAGCACTGCCAAGCTGCCACCGCAGGGCCCTTGAGCAAGGCCCTTAACCCTCAATTGCTCAGTTGTATGAAAATGAGATTAATGTAAGTTGCTCTGGATAAGGGCGTCTGCCAAGAATGCTATGAATGAATGAAAAATAAAAGAATATAATGACAATTTGACTGTCTGGAGAGCCACATGATGTGGGCTCTAAAATATGAGCTATCGTTTGTAGCAAAAATACGTATCCTGCTTCATTTTGACTTCATGTTACCTCATAGGCAAACACGGCTTTCCACTATTTTGTCACTTGAGATTAAACCAGTAGTAATGACTTGAAATAACACTGTAGAGCGTAATCTTTCGCTTGCTCTTGCACACACTATTTAATCCATAAGTCTCAGCGAAACAGTAGTGAGCCAAGAACTTACGATAAATTCGACTCAGCTAAAGAACGTCCTCAGTTCACTTACATGGTGTTGCGATGTTAAATGTTGAATATTGTGTCATGTGATTCTTTAACTGATTCCTTAAGCGTTCAGTGGATAATTAAGGGTTCCTAGCATTCTAACCTTTTCTGATGTAAGGTTCTACACAAAACCTTCACCAGTTTATTTGTCTAAAAGTGTCTCTTGCTATTTACGTCTCCACTCAATGCGAGTCTTATCGTCTCAGTTAAACTCCACAAGTTACTAATTCATTACAAAGCTGATATATTAACATGATATATTAACATATTAACTGTTATGGTGGGTTTTTTCTTTTCTTTTCACATTTACTGAAACCAATTTAGCTATGATACTCATTTTACACAAAGCACTGCTGCATATACAGTATGTGTGTTGCATTTAGTAGCAATAATAATAATAATAATAATAATAATAATAATAATAATAATAATAACATTGAATGTATTACAATATAGTATAATTATAAGTATATATATATATATAAGTCCAGCTGTCTTGACGTTCTACTATATGCCCACTTAAATGGAGGAATTGGCATTTGTAACACATGGCAATTGTATACTTGTATTTAAATCATTTAAATCAGTTTTTACATCACTGTGGATTAAAGGGTTTGTCAGATGCATGACTCTGAAGCATATAAAATAAATATGAACGTTTCATATCAATGTATTGTTTCCCAATTTCAAAATGGAAAGCTGAGCTAAACTCAACTCAACATTCTGGCCAAAACAAACGCATTTATCTCTCTGGTTCATTTTATTACCATCTTAAAATGTAGAAGAAGAAAAACAACAACAACAACAACGACAACAACAAACAAAAAAACAAATACAAGTATCCAGACTTTTAGCAACACAACAAATGCCTTTGTCTTACCATGTATGTTAGAGTGGAGTTTTATTTCCGTACAGGTTCCATGGCATTTCTTGTATCGACCTGAGGTAAAGTACAAATAGGAGAGAGAGACAACACTAAACAAGCGCCGCTGGTTTCCTCAAGAAAATGACAGGATACAAACCCGACAACAGTATATTAATGTAGAGTAGGATGGAAATTAGAAATAAAATGCTGAAATAAACCTCGTCGGGAACAGCCCTCTGAGCTCGCATTCAGATGAGACGCTGTGGTTTATCTAACCTCAATAAGCTGTACTACGTCACACAGTGACACTACAGCAATTTCCTTCAATTCCTTAGTTAAATATTGTGCTCACTGCGCACACACTGGTAAAAAAAATGCTCAGGTTTAAAAGTAGCATCCAGTTCAGTGAAAAGGAAATGTCGCTTACAGTAAAGAAAAAAGGAAAGCAAGATGAGAATATATGGATTCTTATCATGTCATGTTGGTCATGTCAACAAGTTTAGCCCTCACTTTAAGTGTAATGTATACATCAGTTTTGCTGTCAGATTGTCTTTACTTATCAATTCCTATAAAGCTATTATTTTTCTGTTGGGGGGGGGGGGGGGGGGTGGGGGGGGGGTGTAATTTTATACCTTGTCATGCTGGTAGATCATCTTATCCACTTAATTTTCCAGCATCCTTAGGAAAGGATTAAACTGACCGAAACATGTTTGAGATTTTCTAATTCTGTTATTGTCTTCGAAATAATCTTGTCTAGATTGATCAATCACTTTTTCATCCCAGAGGGAAATTCACCAAATATATGGATACATTGGCGGTCAAACCCAGGTAAAAAAGCAGATGTGATGACTGCTACACTATGAAACAACGTAACATAACTAATGCACCTAATGTTGGAATGGTTTCTGATCCAACATGTACCAATAGTGTAGGACATATGAAGATCCATCCATCCATACATTTTCTATACCGCTTATCCTTCTGGGTTATGGGGAGCCTGGGGCCTATCCCAGGGAGCATGGGGCCCAAGACAGGGTACACCCTGGACAGGGTGCCAATCCATCCTAGGGCACAATCACATACACATTCACACACCCATTCATACACTATGGACACTTTGGACATGCCAATAAACCTACCATACATGTCTTTGGACTGGAGGAGGAAACCGAAGTACCCGGAGGAAACCCCTGCAGCACCGGGACAACATGCAAACTCCGTACACACAGGGTCACGGCAGGAATCGAACCCCCAGCTCTGGAGGTTAAGGGTTCTAAGCCACCCTGCATCCACATATGAACATTTCAATCAATATATAACGCCGTCATTATTCTTGTGCAAACAAGATATCTTCAGCTGTAATGTACTATCAAGGGCTCTTTACAAGACAGCAGAAGGATTATATAGGTGTTGGTCTCCCTCTGCCATCCAAAAAGTGAATTACACCACCTTGAAAATAACTGCAAGTAGGAAAACCTTGTAGATGTTCCTCACTATTAGAACCATAATGTTTGCGGTGACGTGAAAGCTTTTAAAACACTGTGTTATTTCTATAACCCTTTTCAAGATTTAGAATGAAGATCTGTGGGACTGACAGCTCATTGTAGATTAAACAAAAACCTCATAAAAACAGATGTTTTGTAGAGAGGCCAAAATAACATGTTGAATCACATAAGCAAGCATATTGGATCTCCTTCCCACTCTATTACATGTGTGTGTGCCTCATTAGATTGTAGATTGTAAAATAACTACATACAGGGATACACAGAAAACGTAATGGAGGTTACATTTTTATTGAAGCTCCCTGCATGCATCCACGCCACATCTCTACTCGTGTATCTCAGTGTCTACGCACCAAGGTCACATGCTATTTTCCCCACAGCTGCTCTAAGATAATCTCCATAGTGAAACGAATTTCGTGTTAGCAGAATTTTTTTTGCAGACTCTTGCAGTTACAGACAAAAACTCTAACCTCAGAGCTAATGTTAGGGCTTAACTGGATAAAAATAGAATGCCCTAAAAATGTTTTCTAAGAAACTACTTCCTCTTACTTTCTCTTTTTATTTCCCTGCTGGTTCCTAATGTTTTTAATATGTTTCTGGCGGTCTAATGTCTAGACCAAATTCTGATCTCATTTCATTCTGATGGCAACTGTCTACTAAAGATATTAGGGAAATCTTATTAGGGAAAGTAACCAGAGAATTTCCATCTGATGGAAATCAGCAAGGCCATTTCCATTTAATGGAGAGTAATGTTTTAGCAGGGTTTAATAATAATAATAATAATAATAATAATAATAATAATAATAATAATAATAATAATAACTGTCACGTTCCAGAACATGATGGAGTTGAGGACGGATGCAATAGCAACAAAAGACTTCATTAGAGAGATGGGCAGACAAAACCAAAACACTAATCCAAAGCGTGGTTGAATAACATGCAAAAGGTCAGGTGATGTACAAACAGGCACAAATGGGGCGAGGTTAGAACCAAAACGAAAAACGAGAAACAAGGTCAAATAACAAGAACCGAAACGAGAAGTAAAGACAACCAATGACAAAAACAACCAATGACATAAGAGGGGCGGAGTCAGAACATAACCATAACAAAAGCACGTATGCAATTTAAACAAAGTCACTGTCATGAAAGACCGAAAAGCTTGCTTTCGCTAAGCGCTCGCGCACCTGGCTCGTGCAAGTGCATGTGCTTCGGTTTTCCGAGCTCACTGCAATACTGCAGCGCCGGCTGAACAGGCGGAGCGACGTCCTCAGCGGAGCAGGGAGGCGGGGCGACGTCCTCAGCGGAGCAGGGAGGCGGGGCGACGTCCTCAGCGGAGTAGGAAGGCGGAGCAACGTCCTTAGCGGAGCAGGAAGGCGGAGCGATGTTCTCAGCAGACCACGGTGACGGAGCAACGTCCTCAGCGGAGCAGGGAGGTGGAGCGATGTCGTCAGTGGAGCAGGGAAGTGGAGCTACGTCCTCAGCGGAGCAGGGAGGCGGAGCAACGTCCTCAGCGGAGCAAAGTGGCGGAGTGACGTCCTCATAGAACCTTGGTGTAGTGGCTTCCACGGCAGCGTAGGGAAGCAAAACGGAGCTCTTGGCTGCAACGGGAGGTGGAGAAAATTCCTCAGTTGAACTGGATGGCTGAGTGGCATCTTCAGCTGTATAGCGATGCTGAGAGAGTCTGAGCATCATTCTTCATCAACTTTGCAGGCTGAACTTGGTTGACTATGTGAGCAGACTCAGGTGTACGCAGAGCGTCTCAGGCATGAGAAGTTGGTCGGTCATGACGTCTGCTTCAGACATGAGCAGAACTTAGCCATCCAGACTCAGACGTGAGCAGAACTTGGCTGTCCGTGTCAGCAGACTTGGGTGTAAGCAGAACTTGGTCGTCCTTGTCAGCAGACTCGGGCGTGAGCAGAACTTGGTTGGTCGTGACGTCGGCTTCAGGCGTGAGCAGAACCTGGTTGGTCCTGACATCGGTTTCAGGCATAAGGAAAACTTGGTTGGTCGTATCAACAGACTCTGGCGTGAGCATAACTTGGTTGGTCGTCATGTCGGTCTCAGACTGGAACGTGGCGTTGATGGTCACATCTTCGATCTCAGACTGGAACTTGGCGTGGGAGGTCGCCTCTTCGACCTCGGACAGGGACTTGGCATGAGCAGAGCTTGGGTTTTCCATCTTTTCGAACTCGGGCAGGAACTTGCCTTGCGAGGTCGCCTCTTCGACCTCGGACAGGGACTTGGCATAAGCAGACCTTGGGTTTGCCGTCTTTTCGACCTTGGACAGGAACTTGGCTTGCGAGTTATTTATTTTAGTTTAGTTTATTTATTTATTTTTACATTTCCCCTCTATTCCACTAGTAACATTTGATTTTGCACGGTTTAACGTCTTGACAGCTCTGTCTGTGTACATTGGATATAAAAAGTCTACACACCCCTGTTAAAACGGCAGGTTTTTGTGAACTAAAAGAATGACACTAAGATCAATCATTTCAGATCTTTTTTCACCTTTAATGTGCAATTGCAAAGTAAACAAATAAAGTGGAAAAACAATCAGAAACTTTTATAGAGGAAAAAATAATAAAAACAACTTACAATATCCTAGTTTCTTAAGTGTGCACACCCCTACTAATACTTTATTGAAGCATCTTTTGATTTTATTACACACCTCAGTCTTTTTAGGTAAGAGTCTAACAGATCTGTGTGGACCAGGGCTTCAGCAGTCGGATTAAACCAAGATCCAAGAAACCAAGAAAATCCTACAGAAACAGCTGGTCTTCATTAATTTCATTGATGACAGCTGTACAGTATGATAATTACTTTTGAACATGCGATTGAATGTGATTGGTTCATCCTGAACACAGTCACACCCCCAATTACAAAAGGGTGTGCACATTTATGTAACCAGGTTGTTGTAACTTTTATTTTTCTTATTTAAAAACAACTTGGCTGTTTTTCACTTACTTTTTTTTATTACTTAAAATGTACATTTTTATAAAACAAAACATTCATCACAGAAATTTGACATTTTAAGAGGGGTGTGTAGACTTTTTTATCTGATAGTATGACTTCATATCTCAGAATCATGGTGCTAAAAAAGCACTGAGTTGGACTTGCTACTGAGTTTGTATTACATGCTGAGCTCTAGTGGTATTTGAATATCAGATATAGGACAGCTGATCCTCTCCCCACACGAGAAGTAGGTTGAACAAAAATGTGAGTGTGGTTGTATTTAATGGTCTTTACGGTTCATGTTACCTTTGCGGTAATAACATACTGAATGAATGTGTTTACTTTCCATTAATGTCACTTGCTCTTTCTTCATGAACTTTTAGACAAGTAGCCACTCAGCCATGGAGTTTTGATCTCATTTACACACTTCATGGTTTTCTTTCAGTGTTAGTGCACTTTTCACAGATTTTCAAACATCCTGAGTTAATAAAGTAAAACGCAGCTTTCTCTCTTTTAACCAGAATGTGCCCCAGGTGGTCAAAATTCAATGATTATTTAATATAATAAGCTTATTATGCATGCATGAAATTTCTCCTAATGTGACAACACTACCGCTTCAAATTTTATATTTATAAAAGTCTCAGGGGCACTGAAATATTCTGCTGAAAACATGTTGGAGAGTTCTGAACAACTCTTCCAAAAGAAGAAATGACTTTTTAGCCTTGGATTGTTGTGAGGCATCCACCATACACATTTCTTAACATTTGTTTTTACTACTATAGAAAGTATAACGGATTAGAACAAGCGTGTTAATAAGCCTGTGATTTGAATTACGACTGGAACTAGCATCGGACCTGCTATAGGAGACAGACCAATCAGATTCTATTTTATATGCATTTACTGTAGTTACAATATCTTTTTATTCTCGATACTCCATTTCACTTGTTAAGTCATTATACATTTCATTACATCACCAAATGTTGACCTATTTAGCTTGCAAAACATTGATACAGGCTAGTCAAGCTAATTAATTAGATTCTTGCCAATTAATCTAATTAGCCTACATTAAAAAAAAAAAAAAAGATGAAACTGCAGCATGTTGAAATTATAGCCTAATTCCCAGGAAAACCAGACTTGGCAACACTGGCCTTGCTGCACCTGAATAATGTCTAGCACTAGGGTCGCACACCATCTTTCCGTATCTCCTTCAAAATTATCACTCTCCTAACTTTTAAATGCACCTAGTACTGAAGTAAAAACACTAAGGGCCTAAATAAAGCCAAATATTTGTGCATTGCAACAAATGAAAGATCATTTTGATTATTCTTACAGCCTTTAATTAAAAAAAAAAACCAAAAAAAAAAACAATAAAATCCCACATCAGACACTATGTTTTATGAAGCGTTCAATCATCAGTTGCACAGATCTTTAAAATGGCTAAATTCTTGCAGTTTCTTATTCAGTTTGGACTGCGTTAAAAAATAATTACAAAAACCCCTACACTCGCGTATGAAAATTGACCAGTTACTCTTAAGCTGCAGAGAAGATTCTACATGCTCTTTATTAAAATTGGGTCTAACTTCCCGGCAGTCAGACGCAAGAATTTTTTCCCCAATGGAGTCTTTTCCCTTGACGATTAAGATTAAAAACAAACATCTGCAAAACATGATCAAACGAATTCTGAAAGCTTTAAGGAGGAGACACAGTACAAACCAACACTGAATAATTGTGCAAAAAATCTAAATTATAGCTGTAAATTAAATATTGACAAAAAACCCCCCCAAATATTAAGCTAATAGACTATAGTTTATGCATCACACCTTTCATTACAAGGCCATAGCAGACTGAGGCAAGCAACTGACAAAAACAGTAGATCCTGCAGTCAGTTTTTGAAAGAAAACAATTACAATATACATATTTCTATTACCCAATACGCGTACTATTTGCTACTTAAAATGGATTTAAACTTAATCCACTTAAAATGTAAATCAATTCACTTATGCATCAGCTCTTGAGGCAGTACCTCAGAGCCCAAAACATTCAACTACACATTATATTTTGTAATTAACACATCTTAAGAATGGCTTCTGATGAGCATGTTATGAAAGGTTTCCAAAAGAGAAAATGTAAAACGCATTTCTGAGAAACATTCCTTATGTTTTGAACATGCAAAATAAAAAAAATAAAAAAATTGATGCTGGGAATGAGTTTAATACTTGTGTATCAGACCCCCTAATCTATGCATCACTGATCTATGCATCAGACCCACTGATCTGCCCATTCCAAAAATAACGAATTCTGACCAGTTTTAAACAATGAAGATTGTAAAATTGTATTGCAACTTTCTACCAAATAAGTGCACATATTCAACTTACAAAGCTCAACTCACCATTTAAAAACAAAAAACCTCATTAAAAAAAAAAAAAAAAAAAAAATCACCCATGAAATTCCGAATAAAAATTTAAACACAAATAAAACTAATTACTATGGGTCCATATAATGATTAGAACTGGCTCGCAAAACACTGATGACCAAGAATGTACCGACTATAACAAGAGCATGCCTTTAACAGGCTTTACACATTCAAAGACTCCATGATATGCCTCACTCAGAACTTCTACAAAAATAAATACATGAAAATATTTACAGATAGAAGCAGTATTCCAATTTTCGGAATTTAGCAAATCGTCCTTTACGGACAGTGATAATGCATGTTTTCCCAGTGTGTAGCAGTTCCTATGGCTAAGGCCTTTCCTGTTTCAAAGAATTTTGAGAGCAACCGTTAACACCTTCAATTCATAGACAGTACTAGAATGGTGAACAGTATTATGTTTAGCCTATAAAATGTATTACACCAAGGCTAATATATCGATTTGCAAACTCAATTTGTGAGAATTTTTGTAAACTACTGAGAGGAAAAAAAAAAAAAAAAAAAAAAAAAAAGTGAAATAAATAGGAGGATCTGGCACAGAAAAAGCAAGTTCCACACTAAATACAGTGTCCTTTTACAGTAAACAGGTTCATTCATCAGTTTCTCCACTTAGACGACATATTGGTTGGAGGCATAGTTCGTTGTGTAGGCCTGCCTGCTGTACTGAAAGTGGTCGCTGAGCACGTTGGTCCGGCCGTACTGAAATTCTGAGCCTTGTTTCAAGGACAGGGAGCCATTAGACTGGGGCTTGTCAAATGAAATCGTGTCCTGTGAAGAGACTGGCAGCAGTTTCTTCTTTGCGTCTTGGTTTGCATCATATTTCGCCTGTTTGGATAACAGAAAGAAAAAACACAAATGTGATGATTAACAGTGGATTATTTTGGCCCCAAGAGCATTTCAGAATATTTCCATTTTATAAAGTATAATCCTAATCTCTTGAAAACTTTGCCTCATGGAAATGAGACAGTAGTAGTAGTAGTAGTAGTAGTACAGCAGCTTGCACAATATTCACACTCCCCAAACATGCAGGGTGTCTGAAAAGTCAAGAACCAATTAGATCAAAACTACATATACTTAATTTTGTATTTATTATTTACAGCATATGCACTGCATGTTCAGCCTTACGCTCTCACATATGCCCAGCTGCTGAATCTTGTTTTTGCAGATCATATTCTGATAATGATAATGAGTCTTTATTGGTCACATATACATATGCACAGTGAAATTCTTTTCTTCGCATACCCCAGCATGTCAAGAAGCTGGGGTCAGGGTGCAGGGTCAGCCTGAAGCGCCCCTGGGGCAGAGAGGGTTAACCCTCTCTGCTCTAGACCCTGCACTCTGACCCTAGCGTTCTAACAAGCTGGGATATGCAAAGAAGAAAATGTAACTGTACTGTAACATGACGAATAACGACTGTTATTTTTCTGGGCGTAGGCTCAACTTCCAACAGGACAATGAACATAAGCATACTGCCAAAGTGTAGAATGGCTCGGTCAAAGGACAGACTACAAAGACTTGAAAAGCACTGTTCTCCAACAGTAAAAAATTGCCGTTTCAGGTTGTATCAGTACAATATGGGGGAAATGTTCAAGGGGGTGAATTCTTATGCAAGGGATTGTATGTGTCTGCTAATTTACAAGAAATCACAATTTCACAGTCACTGCCATGGTATGAAAACCTGACAGCTGAGATTCTTACCTTGTTATACAGAAAGACACCCAGGATGGCAGTCATCATCCCCAAGATGTTGGACAAGTTAACAGGGTTTCTCAGCATCAGTAATGATATACTGATTACCATGATCCTCTTCGTAGCATTAGCAACCGCATAGCTGAGAGGACTGACTATGTTTAACACACTAAAGGCAATCATGTTCTGTGCAAAGTTGCAGAAGCCACTGATGATGAGCAGCACCAATGTTCCACTCCAATTGGAAATCTCTGTCTATGTAAAAATAGAGAAACAAGAAAGAATTGTAACAATAACACAAATATTACACTGCAGGGTTATACAAATTTTCCCATGTCACACCCCACTTCATCTCCCTGCACCGGCTTCCTGTATCCACCTTCATCAAACTCAAGTCTTGATGCTCACTTTGTCTGGAACAGCACCCCCCTACGTAAACACTCTCCTTGAGGTTTATGTTCCTTCATGCAACCTGCCACCAGTTAACAACCGACACCTGGTAGTGCCTACACGCCGAGGCATGAGGTCCCTTTCCAGAACCTTCAACCTGAATGTCCCTCAGTGGTGGAATGAACTTCCAACCTCAATCCGGACCGCAGAAACGGTCACTATCTTCAAAACATTTCTAAAGACCCACATCTTCTGTGAACACTTAACTAACCCCTAACTTGTCCCCTGGTCCCCCCCATCGTGCATTTTGCTCCTCTAGAACTCAATTAAATATCTGTTATGGTAGCACAACGTGTATTGTGCTTTGCTTGTATATCCTCGTTTGTAAGTCACTTTGGATAAAAGCATCTGCTAAATATGCAAATGTAAATTTTCTTCCCTCAGTGCATCCTGCTGGTTTGTCCCACTCACAGAGGCAGGTCTAGATGGAGACTGAGGAAGGGAAATTAAATGCTTGGAGCCCCAAATGTTTTGCCATTTTCCCATAACCAGCATTCATTGCCATTATGAAATAATTTCGGTAATAACAGTAATAATATTTATTCCACAGGGCTGTTGAATTCACAAATTCGATTGTTGATTAACTTTCTATAACAGCAGCTCTGATAGCTCAGAGGTCTTATTAACCTTCAAGACAAAGATGGAAAAGTGGCTGGTCAGTGGTTAGGCCGCTAGAATATAAATGTAAATTTATACGGTCTTGTGAATGAATTTTTAGAAATTTCCAAACAAAACAAAAAAGCATGATGTCATTCTTTAATTAAAAAAAACAAACAAACAAACAAACAAAAAAAACAACAACATACACATAAAATAATTGTTGCCAAATTGCTTTGCTTAAGGAAACTTCGGGGTGGTAACTTAAGAGTAGTAACTATTCTTAATGTGTGGTTTATGATGGCGGTCAAATGTCGCAAGTGGCCGTATAATGTCATTTACTTACAAAGTCTCCATCGACCAGAAACGAAGACAGGTCAACTAAAATCCACGTTGGCAGCATGAACAAAACTGCATTGAAGCCAAGAGTGTTGAGCAGATGGAGGTGGTGTATCCTCGTGTCACGCAAAACCTAAGACATGCACGGTGTACGTGATTACTTATGCAGATTTTCATGTAGTATAGAGTATGCAGCATACATTTAAGCAACATTAAAATCTAAAGCTTTCCTTTCAAACATCAAAACTGAGACACATTACATATACATGTGAATAATCTTTCCGGCAGGATGGCTGTTGTTGACTTTGTGAGATTTTTTTTGTGTACTTTAAAAAAATAAATAAACCATGCAGTGTGTATTTATTCATATCTCTCACTGTAGTTCTAGAATACTTTAAACAAAACCAACACAAAAAAAGATAACCATTAATCCTGCATGCTAGACAAACATTTAACATTCATAAACAAAGAAACATACAAATATTAGCAGTGCTTGCAACACTGTTCGGTGCACTGACTGATCATACAGGTTGACTGAATAACTTACCTTTTTAGAGAATATGTTTTGTAAAGAGAAGCAAAGTGTAGCTGCGAGAGCACTGATTAATCCTGACAGATCAAATGAGAGCTCAGTCACCGTAGCCAACAGGACACCGCCTATGATCGGTACAAGAGAAACATAGACCTACGAAAGACAAACTGGGTGTAAACTTGTGACAATAACAAAATAACACAATGCAAAACATCATAATGTCACAGGATTGGTATACGGTGCACAAGCCGTGCTTTATTTAGCACCTCTTGAGAAGTAAATTCCAACAAATTAGATGTAAAACAATGACTGTAAAAGTTACTTATATATCCTCCTGAGACCCTGCCCATTGACTTGTGTCCTCTGTAGTGGACATTTTGTTTTCATGCATGTCCTTTGACTTTTTTTGAGCTACTCATGAGGATAGAGAGAGAGAGGGAGAAGTTTTGTACAAATCTTGCCTTTGTGGTTTGCTTCTCCTTCATAATTATCCGTGATAACAGCACGACCCATATTGGCATGGTGGCTTTTACTGTGGGAATAAAGAAACGAGGACTTAAAGCATGATCTTATTTCTAAATTACCTGCTCCACATCAACTGTAGACTTTAAACAGTCTTCTTATGCCACCTGACAGCCAAACCTAGACATTTTAACCTTCTTTAGAGCTCCAGAAATCTTACAGGTGTATAAATACAACACAGTGGGACTTTCTTGCAGACTCATTAATAACAGCTTGTGCCTGAAGAACATGGGCTTTCATTATTTTAAATCCCTTCCTTCACCTGGGCAGTTACACGGTGTTTAAACCTGGACCAAAAAAATAAAAATAAATATAATAATAAGAACCTGTTCCTTATTAAATGTATAATTTCATTGACGCTCAGAAAAAAATAAAAATAAGGCCTGAACAACTTCCTTTTTATTAAAAAAAAAAAAAAAGAAAAAAAAAAGAAAAAAAAAAAAGCTACGTAGCAGTACCGGAACTCTTCCATGTTTAGCTCGTGCTCTCGTTATAGCTCTGTAGATCCGGTCGTGTTGTCCTGACAGAGGTTCAGCTACAAAGCTACACATTCACTTTAATTATAAAAATAAAATAAAATGAAATGGAAAAAAAAAACAACCAAAAGAAACCCCCAGTCAAAACTGCTATTAATGGCGTCCTAATAAAAGCGAATCCACTCCAAATCTCGTTTTAATTTAAATTCAGCGCACAAATCTGAGACGGTTACTTAATGTAGTTACAGCCTCCAATTGACGTCACGATAGCTACATGCTAACTAACTTAGCCAGTGGGCTCAATGGTACAATCAAGAAAAAAAACGGGGCCGTGATACTTACTCGTGTGAGCGTAGGACACGGGAACCTTCCATATACTGAAGTGAGCCGACACGGAAGAGAAATATTTACCAAACGCCAAGGGAAGAATGTACCAGCGGTAATAAGTGGCCGGGACTTCAGATTTCGGGACGCCCCAAGCGCGCAGCAGCGGCGGAAGAAACAACACGATGGAGAAGATGTGGAAAAGCGAAACGGTGACAGGATACGGGAATCCGTTCAGGATGATTTTATTGATAACGTTGCCGCCGGAGCTGACCGTGTACCAGCATGTACACAGCAGCGCGATCCGCACCGCCTCCTTCACAGGCGGACGCTCCACCGCCGCCATCTTCCTGCCCGAGTGTCGGCGCTGCTGCTGCGACTGCGACGAGCTTCTTACGTGGAGCTCCAACTTCCTAATGTGGGAGGAGGGAGGGCGAGAGAAAGAGAGAGAGCGCTGCCTTCGACACGCCCATCTCTTGGTTGTGTTAAAACATTAACTTAAATCTTTTATTTTTTATTTATTTTTTGGTCTACATAGTTTTAGGTAGTTTACTTCTTGCCTCTGGCAAAATGAACACTACTATCCAGTCATCATTTTGTCTGGTGACACGAGTTTTATGACCAAAAGCAAATTAAATATTACCACAATTATCCAATTGGCATGACTGATTAAGAGAGAAAAATGCCGCATTCAAGATGCCGATCTGTTGCACATGGTTCCATCCACTCGTGATTTCATTCAAGAGTGGTGACAGAAGATTTAGTTCATCACATTCAAGAACTTTTCTGTCATACACGCAATGAAAGGAATTTTTTTACACGTTTTCACGGATGCTGCAGTAGATTTTTAGCCTTATTTCATCCATTCACTCAGCCATTTTAAGTATCCGCTTTATCCTGGTCATTGCCAGGTATGTTCTGTAAAGTCATGATTAGTAAAGTGTGATTAACACCAAAATGAGACAAATCACAAACTTAATCACAATTTGATTCGTGACCATTTATTCGACCAAGACAGTGAATCGAGACAGTGAATATCACAACTAGGCAGTAATCATTTCTTCGTGTAACTAGGCCAGGATTAGAATCACACATGTTGATTGTTTAAATCCATTGTTGCATTTCACAGCTTTTTCCAGGTCAGATCCCCTGTCACTCTGTTTGCACAGAGAACTAGAACAAAAATACAGCCTGCTTTGTGGGTCACTTTAGACAGATATAACAGCAGGTGAAAAAGATGTGGTCAGGACTTTCACGTGAATTCTTCAGCGATGTACATCAGACATACTGCTTCAACAATAAAGCACAGGGCCACTTAAAATGATGGCTCGGGTTTGAATCCAGAGAGGTGAGACTTCACCAGCAGGAAATACTAATAACCTGTATGTTAAATGGAGAGAGGACTTTATTCTCTAACTTATTAATATTTTCAGTTTAGATTTACATTTTAATGTAATGAAATGCAAAATTCATATTCATATTAGAACCTATTAAAGGTGAAGGTAAAGGTGTGTATAGTACAAGATGGCCTAAAACAAACTGGTAACCTGAAACAGCTTTTGTTGCAATCTTGTACTGCAGTCTCGATGTGTTTCCTGCTCTGCCACTTCCAAAGAATGAAGATAAACAAGTGCACGTATTATACTACTGTCAAACAAAGCGGATAATGGGTGTATAAGAAATGCCAAAGCACAGTGTAATGATTCTGAATAAGGACAAACAACACTGGAAGCTCTTCAGACACTGAAATATATAAATTTTATGTTGCTATTTGACATTCTCGACAAGTTGTATCTTTTTAGAGTGTTGTATATTCTTCAGCAGAAAAGCTCAGTACAAATTCCAAACGCATACCATATTTCGTGGTATTGTTCTTTGTCATAAAGCAAATAAAACAAACAAACACACACCCCTTTCTTGCTATACTCTTTTTTATTTTCCTCTTATCATCCAAAACAAACAGAACAAAATGTTATAAATAGATACAAAATATTATAAAGCAGTTATTACACGAACACATATCTGGAACAGGCGTAAAAGACCATACGAGATCCAGAGACGCAATTTTATTTATAGAACTGTTTTTAGTCCATGCAAACATATGGCAAAATATTAAGTTTACTTCCATCTCCATACGTGTCTAAAGATATGCATTCGGTCCAGCCGTACCAATGGCCTTTGCTGTCATAACAGCCGTTAACCCCAGGCCAGTGCTTATTGTTTATTTTGTGGACGTCATCTGTTGTGATATCTCGGTCTATCCCTGGCAAATTAGACTCCGAAACATTTGGCACCTGGACATAGGTTTTACTGGCCTCCCTCATGTTGTCTTCCTCACATTTCACATGCTCGGTCATAAAAAAGTGCGCCCCTGGGACTTGACTTCCGGACGTTTTTAACAAATTGTTTTGGAGGTTCAGGTAATATTTGACTATTTGATTTTGCGACATATCTTTCCAGTTCATCTTGTGCAAAGCATTGGGTGAAGATGCAGAAGGGCTTTGCTTCAGGTTCGCTGGCTCATTAACATCCACCACTGAACTGTGCTGCTCCTCACTCTGATTCACTGCTGAAGGTCTGATTTGTTGCGTGAGGGGATCAAAGGTTAATTTACGATTTTTTACTCGAGCAGGCTTACACATGTCATCTGTTGACCGTCCTTCCACATTGATGGAGTAGTCTCTAAACTGAGGCTTTCTCCTCTTGCCATCTGAGGGTTTGATATCTTTTTCCGTTTCCATATTGGTAACCTCGCTGAGTAAGCCTGGCTGAGGCCTTGCTTTAGACTTGTTTTGCAGGTTATTGGTTTGTTCGAGTGTCTTCTCACTGTTTAGGAGTGATTCGTTCTCCGGCTGTGACGGGTCTTTTGACTGATGACACTCAGTGTGCATACCTTGGATGGAAGAGTGTAATGGCAGTGCAGAAAGAGCCTCAGAGTCAGTGGCAGAAATTGATGTTGGCTGCTTGCTTGGTACTAACTGCTTTACTGATCTAGGACTCGGGTTGGTGTAGTGACTGTGTGATTTGTGCTTCACTTTCTCAACAGCAGTTATGTCCCTTTGTCCCTGCTGTTGTAATACTGATTTTCTGAGGACTGCAGACGCAGTGGGTTCTTTATTGAGTTCAGGAGAACTAAAGTGAGGTTTGATGGCACTGGAGTGTATTTGAAGATCATCTGGACCACCACTGCTTCCGCTGGCTGTTGACAGTGCAGATCTCTTTGTGCCCTTTAATGTTGGCAAGTTCTTTTCCACTATTTGCTTACCAGTGTGTGTCATAGGGTAGAACTTTTCAGTGCTTGAAGAGCGGACACTGTGTAAAACAGGTTTCTTGTCATTATCTGTTGCACTCTGAGGAGATCTAGAACCAGGCAATGGCTGAGACCGGTTGGATCCCATAACAGAGTTTAAAGTGCTTGAAAGTTCCTTTGGCAGTATTTCTGGTTGATGTGGGTCAATCAGCTTCTGCCAGTTACGCAGAAGCTTCTTTGCACGCTTTGCCAGATCCTCATCTCTGGTCTTCTTCCTCAAGTCATTTATCAACTTCCCAAGCCGGGTTTCCTATAAAAAACAAAAATCACACAATCTCAGTTTCTCCAAAACCAATGTAGTGAGGAATAAAACATATTGGGGTGTGCTGTTGTGGGAAAATAATCAACAACATGGTGGTGCAATGCAACTGCTTACCACCCCAGAGTGTTTTCCTATAACGATACAGACCGAAGTGTTACTCTTGCACCACAGTGATTTGTCAATTTATTAACGAACGACATTATGCTTAATGTTGTGGGACGTCCAAGAGACAGGTTAGTTCCTGTACGTTATAACAGCTATAAACTCAAAAGCAGAGGTGCTGTTTTTTTTTCTTTCTTTACAAAGTGCAAACATCTGCTTGCTCCATAAATGATAAATAACTGATAATGTATTATAATGAGGTCATTAATATAACCCCGTTATTTAAATTACAGCCAGAACTACACAAATCCTTCAGGTTCGAAAATCCAACAGCACTGTGATATAATTTTAAATACTGCATTCATAACCCACACTGACTTTTATTAATAAATAAAAAGTAAAAGTCAATTAATTAATTAATTAATTAGTTAGTTAGTTAGTTAGTTAGTTAGTTAATTAATTAATTAATTATGAGGTTATTTTTTCACATGAGGGAGACCTGCCGTTAGGGGTGTGTGATATGATGATATTAAATCGTGGACGATTAAAATCTCTCCATGAGGTGCCTTTACAAAGAGATCGTTAGTATCGACGTTGCGTACCGTGACAGTACCTACTGCATTCGATTCAGTACCTACCGCTTGACCACTGACACAGTACGTACTGATCAGTATATGTGTAGTATGAATACAATCTGGACATAGTGGCCGTTTCTCATGTGATGTGTTCTTATGCGATCTTGCGTCCTTGCGAACTTGTTCTACGTCATCATCCACCGCCAAACCTTTTTTAAATCGGGGAATTTGTTTATCTGTACTGTTCAGCAACGTGCAAAATAGTCTTAAAAACCAACATGAAAGAGAATCGTGATAAGACCGAGGCTTGTGATCCTGCCTGAAAAAAATCGCGATATGATATTTTTGCCATATCGCCCACCTCTACCTGCCATGTAGATAATACATTTTATCTGATGAAGAGACAAGACAATTACGGCAAACATTATGGCTTTTTTAACATCTAATTCCAGATTTACTTTTGCTGTTATATTAACCTTCATGGTTCTCTGAAGGCTTTCCCCTAGATTTAGGAGTGTGGCTGTGGGGATTTTCCACTCAGCCACAACAGCATTGGTGAAGTCAGGCACTTATATCACGCCTAGGCCCAAACACTCCTCACCTCAAGTGCTTCCTTTGTGATGGGGTACTTCTCTAGGATGGATATCACATCCAATACAGCCACCATGTTGCTGATCTGTTAAAGGAAACCACTGGATTCACGTTAAAACATTCATTTTTAGCATGCACATTTATTACACCAAGCTACACAGGCTAATTTTCAGTGGCATTGAGAAGCAGAGTAAACAACCTTGGACCATGCAACTGTATAAATGGTAATGTTGAAATCTACAGAATTTGATTTTGAGCCAAGTTGTGAGAATATACACAAAACATGCCTTCCATGAATAACAGCGACCAATTACCATGTAAACAATAACCAAGCCTACTTCTGACTGTAATTAGGTACGCACAATCTATTTGCAACTTTAATGGAGCGTTAAAACCACTCAAGTTATGAAAAAGAAGCTTCTAGTTCAGCCTTTTTATTTCCATAGAGTATATCTGCACATTGGGAGCTGTTTGGAGCAAGGGACCCCGTTAAATGCAAGATGAATTTCCTGAAACCCCCAACAAACACAATCCAACTGTTCACAAATTATACTCAATATTTAAATGTGTACAATAATATTTGAGCTATTTATTGCAACCATAGACTTTTTATTCCTGAAATTTCCACTGAACACATTCAAATTATTTGTAGACCTGTTTGTGTTTGCTTTTGTTTAGGTATGTTCTCTGACACACCGGTTCTCAGAGGTCCGTGCAATATAGCCAGGAGGTCCGTGATTTCTTCATATTGTTGCAGTGGCAGAAACCACATATCAAACCTATTCGAGGTTTTGTTTTTCCAGATTCAGTTCTTCAGGTAAAAAACAAACAAAAAAATTTGGCAATTATTTCATAATTTTAAAGTAGCTCTCCGTGCTTTGGCTTTATTTGGAGATACAAGAGGCTAAACGTAAAGTTAACAAAAGTGTACAAAAGTTTTGGTGTTTTTTCTGTTATATATTTTCTGATTTATGGGGAACTTAATGAGTCTGTGGATATCTGGCAACCTCGCCCTATTTGAATGAACTCATTCATATGTGCACCTGCAAGAGCGTCTAAAAAACAGTTTCAAGTTTCTGTTCAAAAATGCAAATTCATAGATTCCAGTAATTAAGCTATCTGTGCGTGATGTATGCAAAAGCTTAATCTTGAATCTACTTTAAATGTCAGCACTGCTCACAACATGCTGATGATCATTACTTCTTCATGCTGTACATGATTAAGTGTTTTTTTTTTTAATGACTTTTATTACGCCACACTAAGCATCACTGTTATACACATTACTTTGTCTTTAATTAAACTTGCTATTAAAATGTCAAGTGGATGTTGACTAGTGTCATTTTCCTTAATAATATAGTGTTTAGTTATTTGTGCATTTGTTTCTGCATATGTACTCTACTGGACCTCCCTAGAAACCTGACAGAAATATTTCTGTGGAATATTAATACTGTGCAAACAAACCCATCAATTTATACATACTGATTCATTCATTTTGTTGCTTGTTTATTTAGGTATGTTCTCCAACACACTGGTTCTCGAAGTGAGCTCCCAGGGTTCTGTGAAATATATCCAGGATGTCTGTGATTTCTTTATAATATTAAACTGGCAAAAACCACAAATCAAAACTCTTTCATTTATGATTGAGTTCTTACAGTTATCAGACTGTTTGACCTGTCACTTGAATTTAATGGGTCTAATCCAAACTTCTGTAGTTAAAAAAAAAAAAAAAAACCAAGTTCAGATAGTGAAAAGTTGGGCAGTGGTAGATCAGTCATGCAGTACAGCCATGCTGTCACTGTTAGGCCCTCGAGCAAGGCCCTTAACCCTCAACTGCTCAGTTGTATAAATGAGATAAAGCCGCTCTGGATAAGGGCATCTGCCAAATGCCATAAATGTAAATGTAAGTTCAGAAACAAAAAGATCTATGGCACCAATAACTACGCAGAAAATTATTGCACACATAAACAACAAGCCTAATATTTGAATAGTAGGATTGCGTTCGTAAAAATAATTCTGTAGTGAGGAAGTCCATGCAATTTATAATACAGAAAGGCCAAAAAGGGCTGACATCCACCTCTTTAACAAACTCTGTGGCCTTCCAGGAGCAGGTGTATTTATACTCAGATCACGTGATGCCTCAATTACACATAGGGCTGCTCCATTCAACTAACTCTGAGATTTGTTTTTTTATGGTAACTTACTTTTTTTATTATTATTTTTATTATTATTTGTTAATAATAGTTGCAAACTATATTGATCGTCAGTGTTATGGGCTATAAATAAAATCCCAATTAAGGCTATTTCAGTTCCAAGCTGTAACACTACAACGTGTGGAAAAGTTCAAGGGGTGTGAATACTTACGTAAGACGCTATAAATGGATACATTATTAAAAATGGGGACTGACATCCATAATACCGATTATTATATGATGTGTTAAGATGAGAACTTCCACTGTTTTCACCCGTTAGTTATACAGTAGTGATGCAAGTTGCGCTCGGCACATAACGGTGGCTAACCCGGAAGTGCTAGCTGAGCTGTAGCTACAGTTACAGTACAGGAGCCGGACAGGCTGCAAATATTTTATTGGCAGCAAAAATGAATAAATAAATAAATAAATAAAACAATCTAACTGAAAACATGCAAAACATGAAAAGCGACAGCCGACATTGTTTACTACTGAAGACAGGCTCATGGTACTTACGTTGCAGTGAGCGTCAGTCGCCTGAAGCAGCCGGTCTCTGATTTGCTGTGCGGTTACCGTTACCGACGCCGTTGTCATGGTCATACAGTGAGACTAGGCACAGCGGCTAGTGCACTGAAGTCTAACAGTCTACCGCTGATTACAGGTGCTGTGGGAGATTTAACACTGTACACTCCATCACTGAATCTCCGTTTACTCGAACACCAGTAATTAAATTGGGGGAAAGTTGCGCAAGTTAACAAAAGAGCACATTTCACCTCTCACAACCCTGTCGCTATGAATCTCTCTCTCGCTCTCGCTCTCTGTCAGCTGCCTCGGCTAAACCAATGGCTATAAATCTAGCTCCCGTGGCCTGATGGGAAATTTCAGGCTGAATCCCAAATTCGACGCATAGTGCACTAGGTAAGCTGCCTATACTATGCATTTCATACCACGTGTAGTGCACTTATACACCGAGTATAGATGTATTTGAGATTCAGCCCAAGAAAGACTCTAGAAATAGAAATGTCCCTCGGCTACAGAGGCAAATGACTGTTTCAGTCAGAACTGGAATAAAGTTGGTTTGATGTTGGACGTTCGATATTGGCAGATATGCGGAAATTAAGGGACCGTCTCTAAAGTTACATACGACATTGTTATACACGATTCTAACTTCAATAGCATTTGAAGGGAATGATGTACAGTCATGCACCCAATTGTAAAGTGTTCATCTAAATGTCAGGTATCACACACACCTTTTAGATTTCTGATATTTATTAAAATAAACTATTAAATCATATGTAAATATTGCCATGTATTTCACTACAGAATGGGCTCATACACAAAATATACCATTATTTAAAGCTCAATAGCATTTGAAGGGAATGATGTACAATCACACATCCAACTGTAAAGTGTTCGACTAGGTGTCAGGTATGACGCGCACCTTTTAGATTTTTGATATTTAATGCATGAACCAAAAAAACCTTCACGAATGCGTACAGGGGGTCAAAATGACCCGTATTGGGTTGAATGGTTTTCTTAAAAAAATAGATGTCCTATTAATGAAATAATATATATATATCTTCTATACCGCTTATCCTTTTATATGAATATCAAAAATCTAAAAGGTGTGCGTCATACCTGACACCTAGTCGAACACTTCACAGTTGGTTGTGTGATTGTACATCATTCCATTCAAATGCTATTGAGCTTTAAATAATGGTATATTTTGTGTATGAGCCCATTCTGTAGTGAAATACATGGCAATATTTACATATGATTTAATAGTTTATTTTAATAAACTTCTGAAATCATTCTGCTGCTACTATCATGAGTTACATCATCAATAAAGATTAGTGATCCTGTTCCAGAAGCAGCCATGCAAGCCCAAGCCATGACACTACCTCCACCATGTTTCACAGATGAGCATGATTGTTTGGATCATGAGCAGATCCCTTTCTTTCTAAACACTTTGGCCTTTCCATCACTTTGTGGCTCAACTCTGTATTTCTTGTGAATTCTAATCTGGCTTTCTGATTCTTACTGCTGACGACTGGTTTGCATCTTGTGGTAGGGCCTCTATATTTTTGCTCTCAAAGTCTTCTTTGAATTGTGGGTTGTGATACCTTCACCCCCGTCCTGTGGAGGTTGTTGGTGAAGTCACTGAGTGTTGTTTTTTTTCACTGACTTGTGTTTCTTCACAGCTCTCACAATGTTTCTGTCATCAACTGCTGTTGTTTTCTTTGGCTGACCGGTTTGATGGCAGGTTGTTAGTACACCAGTGGTTTCTTTCTTTTTCTGGACATTCCAAATTGTTGTATTTGCTATTCCCAATGTTTGTGCAATGCCTCTGATTGATTTTCCTTCTTTTCTCAGATTCAAACTGGCTTGCCTTTCTCCCATAGACAGCTCTCTGATCTTCATGTTCCTTTATCTGTTTTAACAATAAATGCAATCGTCACAGACAAAACCCAATGCCATGTTCTAACACATTACATTAGATGTGAATGTCAGGAAATGTAAGATGAAATTGTGAGCCATCATGCCATGCTCATCATTTGACCTCAAACCCAAATGTGTTCGGTGTATAATAAAAACAAAAATAATTTACCTATATTTCAATACTTTCAGAGGGGACTGTACCCTCTCCAGTCCCATAATACACATGCATTATATTGTAGATATAATTGTTTTTTGGTCAGTAATATCTTGTACTTTTTTTTTAGCAGACTCAAGAACCTGCTTACTAGGAGCTTCAAACAGGATCCAAGAAGATGAATATGTAGAAAATGTGTTGTAAATTGTGCTTAACTCATGAATGGATATATTTATAAATCTACATTAAAGCCAATAGACTTTGCTTTAGACCACATGTTCATTGTGCCATGCAAAAAGGAAAATAATTATTATTTCAAACAACAATTTCCATGGAGTAGACTTATTTTTTCCACATAACTGTATGAAGCCAGAATTACTATCAACATGGCATATATTTCAGGCAGTTTTACAACATCTATATGCTGAGACACGTGGCTTCAGAAAAAAAAAATTGGAGAAAGCATGCCCTTTTTCTTGGTTTACACTGAATTAAGCTTAAATTACCTTCCGATTTTTGATTAATTTATTTATTTCTTCACTGCCTTCATCTATTTGTTGACAGTTGTGCTGTCATTGACGCATCATTTTCCTAAACTGAAATAATTTGAACATATGTGTAGTTTATGTGCATAACATCAAAATATGTTAAACTAAACAGCCTTAAAGTGAACATAACCAGGTTACACTGTGGATTCTTCATATCAATGTCTGTAGAGTTTGACATGTTCTCCCTGTGTCTATGTGGGTTTCCTCCAGGTTCTCATGTTTTCTTCCACCTCCCAAAAACGTGCCGGGTGGTGGACTGTATACGGTAAATTTCCCCTAGGTGTGAATGTGTGTGTGTGTGTGTGTGTGTGTGTGTGTGTTTGTGTGCATGGTGCCCTATGATGGACTGTTGTCCCATCCATGGTACATTCCCACTATATTCCTGGTGTTGTCTGGATAGGCTCTGGATCCACTGCGACCCTGACCAGGATAAAGTGGTTACATTAGGAGTTATCTGAAAATGAAATGTGTCCGGTTTCAAACCTCTGCGTACGCACACACACGCGCACACACACACACACACAGCCATGACCAGTTTCATTATCCATTTTCTTAAAATGATCAGAAAGGCCAAAGTAATGCAAGCCACTTTTAATAGGTCAGTGTTTTTCTTGCAAAGAACTTTTGCATCTTAACTGAGTAAAACCACCAGCCATTCTTTCAACAGTTATAGAATTATATCATTTAGTAATTTGTACTAAATCATTTCTCATTTAATAAAAGAATCAGAGTAGTATTGAACTTGCTGGAAGCTCCCTAATTCAACAGAAAATATTTTTCAACAAAATTTTTTGTTGAGAAAAACAGATGATTTATTTCAGGGCACTGCTCTTATCAGCCAATGCACGTGCAGCTGATATTCACAAAAAAACCCCCACTTCGTATCTGCTGACGATCACAAGCATATCAACTGACATGCAAATTTAGGCAATATGTCAGTTTGACATTAATAAAGACAACAGGGTCATCATTAGTCCTTAAGACTTTCCAAATAAGCTTTAGCTGACCCATAAGACACCGGCTTTGTTGATAAAATGGAGGAAATGACTGACAGATTTCCTGCTCTGACGACTCTTGAGAAAGCTAAGCCAGAGTTGAGCGTCCCACTACCGAAAAAGAAAAAGTGTTGAGGATTGTCCTTCATGTTAATGTCCAGACTGGGAATGTAGTGGGTTATGATCCGAATAACCTGAGGACAAAATCGAAAAGAACAAAACAGAGAAAGGGGGGGTAAAAATGACAAATATCAAAATGACATATTACAGAATCCGACTTAATTTTCTCGTGATCTCGATATAACAAAAGTTGTTTTTTCATGATCTCGATTTTCCTGTGTACTGGACATCTATCGTCCCGAAGTCAATGGGGGTTTTTGAAAGGGTTTTTTGGTTAAATGCCTGAAATAAGCTCAAGATATGTTCACGTTTTATACTACGCCATAAAATACATCACTAATACCCCACTCAGAATTTTTTAAAAAGCTTTTACATGTCTGGAAAAAGACGGTTGCTAACACGTGGCTAAATGGGACTACAGAGGTTGTTGGGGACAATAAATGTCATCACGCCGAACAGGAAAACTCATCTACTACAGCCTCGTTGTGTTTGCACTCGGAACTCAGACTTCCCAACTTGTAGATTTATCAATTTATAATATTTTCCAATTGTATTGTTTTTAAAAAAAATAAAGATTGAAAGAGTTGTCGGAAGCGTATCGGTGGTGACGTTGAAGTCATGCGACCGTGATGTAGATCGTTTATAGCCTAACATTAGCTTTTTCCTTCTGGCGAGTGTATAGGCTTCAAAATCTTATGAATCTTATCTTAATGAACGAAACATGTAAGAATCATAAACTTTTGTTGCTCACAGAATTTATTTTCTGCAATAATCCAAAAGCCAGTGGAAAAATCCTATTGGCTTTTTGTGGAGGGAATCAGGGTGATGCTAACTTCCGTGGTGGTCTACAAAAACACCTCATCCCTGCAGGACTGACGACTTCCACATTAGTGTCCCACACTTGAGAAGGGGACACACACCCCTCTCTCTTAATGCGGAGATAAAGTCCATCTCTACAGCGGGGAATTATTACAGTGATGATGGAGAAGATGCCAACATGCATGTAACACCAGTCCCATTCACAAAGCAGGAGATTTTCTCTGGATAAAATGACATTGTGAGAAAAAACCTTTTTGTTATGTCGAGATCACGAGAAAACAACAGAAAAAAAAATGAATAATGCATGACCGCTTAGGGCTTCCGTACTGATATAAGTAATTTTTCATCTGATATTTTGTAAATCCCAACAGCACAGGGGATACTCACAGGATCATACAGAACATCATGAAGATGTTCCACAGCGCTATAAAAATGCGGAAGTAGCGCAGACTGAGTAAAAACTCCCGGATGTTTTCACCTGGTGAGGAACAGCACATTATAAACAGGTTATAGTTCACTCCCACTGAAATAGTAGTTATGGGTCTATATGTATTGGTACCTGTAGTTGATCGGCCCGGATCATCCCCGAATCCGTGCGTTTGGGTCTGTTTCCTTTTCCTATCATTACACACAGCGCAACACGAGAATGTGAAAGCTTCACTAACTGGAATATCAAGTAACTAGAACACACAGGATTAAAACAACATCTAACAGGTGTACTTACAGTTTAAAGTTTAAAACCGCCCCTGCGTTCATTAGCAACGTGCTGAAAAGCAACGAAAACCAAATCAGATGTGTGACGTGGGGAGTCTGATAATCAACAACACCGCTGAGCGGTCTAGCTATTTTACAGCAAACTGTCTGAGATTATATTATGAATCTAGACAAAGTAGAAACCCTGCTTGAAAATTCAAAATCATAGATAGATAAATGTGTATGAGGAATTTTTTTTTTTTTTTTACCCGAAAATTAACAGATCGCCGATCATCTTGCCACTCGACAGCCTCTTCTTCTTCTGGCAGCATTAAAATGTAGAACAATGACTGTAAACTCACCGTCGCCACCTGCTGGTCAGGAATGATTTCATTCTCCAACAACAACAACAACAACAACAACAATGAACAATGAAAAGAGATTGTTGCACCTGTCCCTTAGTAAATATGATAGTAAATATGATTGTAAATATGATAGTAGAAAAAAAATCTACAGAAATAGTTTGGGAGGTATTTTTATTTTAATTTAATAGTTTGTCACTTCAGGGAAAATGGTAAAAATATATATATTTTTAATGACTTCCCCGCTGAAAAAAACCTGAAATACAAATGGCAACCATTTGGTAATGGTTTTAATGGTTATAATAGGAATTGTATTGGTTTTAATGGAAACTGTAATGGTCCCTGTGGGTCTCTCCGGGTAATTTGTTGCCTTCTACTGGTGGTATGTTATGTCTAGTGGATACCATTAAGGATCTATGTCTTTAATACATCTTACTATGTAATGGAAACCATTTGGTAATGGTTTGAATGGTTATAATGGGAATTGTATTGGTTTTAATGGATACTGTTATGGTCCCTGTGGGTCTCTACGTGTAATTTGTTGCCTTCTATTGGTGGCATGTTATGTCTAGTGGATACCATTAAGGATCTACATCCTTAATACGTCCTACTATGTAATGGAAACCATTTGGTAATGGTTGTAATGGTAAACTAATGATGGTTTGTAATTTTATTTGTAGTGGAAACCATTAGAATTTCTGTGATGGTTTCTATTGTTTTATTTCAGCAGGGTCTACAGTAGTGGCTGGTTAGTAGCAAACATGGCTCGCCTGTGGCTGTGTGTCTTCCCCAACACCATACCCTTTTAGTTTATTCATTTCAGTGAGGGTGGATATTGTGATGAATATACACACATAAGCCATAACATTAAAACAGGTGAAGTGAATAACACTGATTATCTCATTACAGTGACATCTGTCAAAGGGTGGGCTATATTAGGCAGCAACAGTCAGTCAGTTCTCGAAGTTGATGTGTTGGAATCAGAAAAAATGGGCAAACATAAGGATCTGTGATGTTTTTGCTATTTTAGTTGTTAGCTAGTTCACTAAGCTACTTGCAAGTTTGTTTAGATTCGGTTGAGGATGTAGAGTATCTCAAACTCTGTTGGCTGTTCTGTAAATCGGTCACGCCCTTCTACATACCGTCACTCTGTTTCAGAAGTCAATGCGTAAATAAACAAATGTTTCACTCAAATAGCCTATACAATTTTTTGGCTGGTGTAGAATGTACCTTTCATTTACACATAGAACTGGATGCTTTATGAGTAGCTTTATGTAAATTCAAAATGCAAGAAAATGCAACTAAATTGACCAAACTGCACGAATATTACGCGTAAATAATGTTAAAAACGACAGCTGAAATGCGAATAGCGCCTCCTCTCGTTCTAAATAAATATTTTCTTACAATTGCACGTCATTTTGTAGTATATACATTTTTTATGAATTAAAAAAAAAATCATTTTGACATATTTAAATGTCACAATTATGCTACAGAACGATATTCAAAACGGTTTTGGTGCATTCATTTAAATTTCCACGGTTGCATTTTTATTAATGTATGCATATATGTATGTATGTATATTTGTATGTATGTATGTATGAATGAATGAATGCATGCATGCATGCATGTATGTATGTATGTATGTATGTATGTATGTATGAATACCTGCATGCATGTATGTATGTATGCATCTATACATGTATGTATGTATGTATGTATGTATGTATGTATGTATGTATGTATGTGTGTTTAGGCTATATAACCTGAGTTCATCCCAAGTCCATCTGCAAAAGGCCCTCACTAAAACACTATCTGTTGGAGCAGGTGTGGCAGTAGCCTTCACTTTGGCGGAAGGTAGATCCTGTAGGAGGTGAACTGGAGATCAGTGTTCCTGTTAGACAAGTTTCCTCAGTTATTTACCTAGTCTATGCAGCCTACACTTTTCCAGTGCCACCCATAAGAGGCAGTAGAACACCGCAGTGCTCCATCTCAAGTCTCCCTCTCCATGCCACCCTGAAGTCTTCATGTAAGCTTGGGGGTGCAGTTGAGCTGCAGTATATTAATAGGATGCTGTATGTGCTCACATCTCTTTCACTCTCAGAGGCTTTGCGCGGACACACCGTCCACGGGCCTTTAACCAGCTCTCTGTACATGTGCTAATACTGTCATCAGAGCCATATCCGAAACCATGGAGGTAATGGACGCCTTAAATCTGGGCGAATTTGCCCAATATTTCTCGAAAATTCCCACGTTTCCTCTGTTTGATCTGGCCTATTACATCGTCTCCATACTCTACCTCAAGTATGAGCCGGGTAAGTGACAGATTCATCTTTTATTTCTGCGGCTATTTCTCCATGTTCAGAAACGGAATGTAACTTATGTCCGCATGACACTTGTGCGATTGTAATGTTTTGCTAAATTATCCTATTATTATTGCGTCATGTGTGTCCCAGACTAATGGGTAATATTAGAGCAAGCATGCGTCATAATGTTTCGGATTTGCGCCTCATTCACACTTATTCTTTTCTCCACATTTCGCTCTTTTTTAATGCTCAAAGCAGTTCTGCTCGATTCAACCCCGTGCTCGAAATCTGATAGATGCTGCACACATACCAGAGGTGGAAAAAATAGACTTGCCCTAAATAGACAACAGCAAGAGAGCAAGAGTCCACAACTTTTACCCTGTTTAAATGAGTAGCCTATAGAGACGACTATTCTGTAGCAACAAATATTAAAGCAGCGGTTAGTAAAATGTTTCTATAGCCTAGCAGCTGAGTGCTCATATTATAAGTGAAAGAATGCAAGATGTGTCTTATGTGTCTTCGCAACTTTTATGTACAGTAGTATGTACGGTTGCAACACAGTGGTCATTTGATAACAAATCTCATAATGTCAATAAAAAAAATGTGCACCAGTAATGACCCAGAAACATACTGCTGCTTGGTTAGTGGTCAGTTGTGTTCATGTGTTGTTATGTAAGGAATAAAGCACAACAGGGTATTGTGATGTGGCCCAAATGAATGTTTGATTGTTTTCTGATTAAAGCACATCCATAAGAGTTTTCTCTCTTAGAGTATATCGCAGCAGTTTGCCAACATGTAAATTTTTTGTATATATTAAAGAATGACACGTTTTCTATTTGTTTACAGTTGCATTTGTCGTTGTGGAACACCTGTGATGCATGTTAGTTCCTGCTATCGCGTAGCAGGTATAAACATCATTCCCTCATACCAGCCTCGCTTGTTTTTTCACTCTTGAAGTTAAGAAGAGAAATGCTGTTTCTCATGTTACAGAGATACCACAAAGCATAAAGCTGTCCATCCTCGAAAACGTAAAAGAACAGGGTTACCCGTGCCGCTTACAAAGTGCTGAGAGTGGAGACTCCTTCCATAAATGTTAAATAAACGTCTCTTCACAGAAAGCTTCGCTATATCAACACTCTTTTTCAGTATGTTTATGCATATAATCGTATGTTTATGAGCGTCCGAAGTACAAGTCCTTGTGAATTAGTTGTGCTTTAACATAAACCTGTGATTTGTCTTTCAGGCAGCACTGCTGTCACAGCTGTGCTGTCATAGAAAATCGATTCTGACCGATCAGATTCGATAATTCAACAGCGTTGTGGTAGCAACTTTAGACCTTGTTTTTCTCTATCGGAGTTTCCAGTACAATCACAATTGCATTTACGATGATGTTTGAAAATGAAAGCCTATTTTCAGAAACTTGTCTTTGGCCGCTTGTGAGATTTGATAAAAACAACCTGTATTATAGGCAATTTCCAAGGTTTTTGTGAACTGAGCATTAGAATCAGTTACAGAAGCAACCAGTTGAGCTCCAATGACATTATCTACTTCAGTGGATAAAATATTCATTTGATAGGTTTGGAAATAATCTGCATATGTTTGCAGTTCATTTGTCTATAGAAGAAAAATGGAAAATGTATGTAGTGCTGCTACATTGTAAGAGTTGCTTTGACATGACTCATACAGTTTGATAAGTCTCATGCACAAATGCCACCACTTTGGGCATGCTGGAGGTCAAAGCCAGCCTTCCAGTTGCCACGAATGAGTTGCCGTGGACTGATGTTTATTTTTAGTCACCATTTGATCGGATCACTTCTCCTTCAAAATGCTTGGTAGCCACACCTGTTCCATAAGATCTGTTTGTCCATAGAGCTTTGTAGGCAAGAAAGGACACTTAGATTTCTAATTCCACTAATGATTCTTTCTACTGATTAAACAGTTATCTGAATTTACTAAGCCCTGATTTGACTGGCATGCTAGTAGAATGCAAGGCTGTGTCCACATTTAGAGACGTTATTACTCGTATACTTTGTTCATGTATTGCATCTGGCCAGATTGCACAACTCCATTCCAGGTAAATCTGATAAAGCACTGAGTATGTGGATCAAGTACGAAAATACCAAAATCCACCGGTCTGGTTTGCGGCCCACCGTTAAACCAACAGAAAGACACTGTATGGGGGTAATTATATTAGTCTCTGTTTTGCAGGCTCAGTGGAGGTTTCCCGCAGAAGCCCTGTGGCCTCCTGGCTCTGTGCAATGCTCTACTGCTTTGGGAGCTACATCCTAGCAGACATCATGCTCGGACACAGCCCCATCGACTATTTCCATAATAACAGCCACATCATCCTGGCCTCAGCTGTATGGTAAGAGTCTTTGGTTCAGTACGCAGATACTCTGTAGGACTGTAGCCCACGTGCAGACACTAGCCAGACTGATTTGCATAAAATTTACACAGGTTTCGAGCTTGTAAAAAGGCCCACACTGTCTATACTATGTAGCTATTTCATGCAGCCTTGAATGAACCCTGAATGAAAATTCAAAGAAAGTCTTTTATTAAAATGATTGCTTAAGATACATCCTAGCATAGTACATCTTGCTGTATGCTAAATGTAGGACTATACTGTAGCATGAATAAACTGGATGCCATTCAATTTTCATGGGGGCTCAACAACACAGATTTTTTCACCACCACTGTATGACACCAGAACCTAGATTATTGTTTGAATAATACCAAGCAGAGACCTATAAAGTGCTTAATCTGTAAAACATGAGGTACCGGAACACCAAGGGAAAGGTGATCCATCAAATGGACAGGGAGGGGGATGTTTAGACACAACAGTTCTCTGAGAGCTTTACGTAATACAGTAGCATTCAGATTTAAGGCCAATAGCATTAGTATTAATCAGCTGCCCATTTCCGTGTGTGCAGCTTTGTACTATGTGCTCAAAGTCACAGTCAACAATTTTCTCACAATACTGGGTCTTACACAAGTTCCTAATGCCCTTTAAACAGCATAATACAAATATAACAACATGAATACCTCTGTCAGTGAAAAAAGACATGGAATGATCGTTTCATTAAGATGATTTTAGTATTATTACTTGAATTATTTGTATTTAAAAACTGCAAAAGCCCCGGATCAATGTAAATTTGTTCTGAAATGCATTCGCTCAAAAGTACCAGATCCTGTTCAGGCAGAAATGAAGCACAGGACCTACCCTATATTGAACAAACTTTACATAAATGTCAGACTCCACATATCACACTCAAACTTTAAAGGTATAAAAGTCTTTTTTCTTAGACTCGGCCCAGACAACACTACAAACCAAGGTTCTTTAAAATTAATCCGCTTTGTAATATCCACCATACCAAGCTAACTATCTAAAAGAAGTGCTATATTCTGGGCCTTGTGCAGGACTTGGGTATTACATTATATTTTCCCATTACTGAAGCTCCATTTTCTAAAATAACGTCAGAGTATTATTTAGAAAATTGAGATTAAGATTTTTGTTCTTGCAGTTGACCATGTGCTTTTGGGAGATATGCTCTGGATTGATACGGATTGATTACGAAATACATGAAGTTCGGGAGAAAGACCACGGTCGAAGCTTTGCCTTCCTCATAGTTAACTTCTTATAAATTCCTATCTCTCTATTTTGCTCCCTACCATCTTCTCGCTAGTTTTCAACTTCTTATACCCAGGCATCTTCACTGGCAATCCTGGCTGTCTTGTGCAATGCTCTCGTCCCCCCCCACACCCTTTCCCAGTTCCACAATCACTACCTCGCCATACGACTCAGTTGAGGGCATGTTCTGCATGGTCGGGCTACAGTGCTGCCTATATGAATTTAAGCATGTATCTAACTAGAGCAAACATTTACACTATTTGCTCTCAGAAATCTTTTTTTTAATGTAAATGTTGTTTTTTTCTGTTTCTCTACCAACAATACTACAGGTATCTTATCTTCTACTGCCCGCTTAATTTGTTCTACAAATGTGTCGCATTCCTGCCCATTAAGCTCGTGCTAGTAGGTATGAAGGAAGTAGTCCGTACTCACAAAATCGCTGCAGGAGTCCACCACGCTCATCATGCCTATCACCATGGCTATTTCATCATGATCATCACTGGTTATGTCAAGGGTAAGTAAGTGAAGTTTTAAATAAGTACATTAGAAGAGCTGCTTTATGTACTAATTTGACCTGTAAGACTGATTTGGCTGTAAAAATTTGCCGGGATATTTTACTTGCTGGATATCAAACATTTTGATGCAATATGCACAATATATTTCAGGACTTTAAGCAAGAAAGTTATTAATTCACTGCTGTTATAGTGTTGACATTTATTGATAAAAAAAAAATGCTTAGAATATGGGAATATATTTTAGAATATTTACCTGTGCAGTTACATCACAGTGAAGTGAAGTGCTTTCCATTCTGCCTTTTATTTATTTTCTTTGCAAACAGCTGAAAATCTGTTGCACATAATTGTGGGAGTGTGTGTGTGTGTGTGTGTGTTGTGAAGTAGGGGAAAAAAGAGAATGAGAATTTCTTAACTTAAGCAAATGTCACTTGGCCAATAAAGCAGCTAACCATTATCAACGAAAGCAATTCATTTCACTGCACTGTGAATGTACTCTTATGTCAATGGTTATGATATTGATATCGAGAAGAAGTCATTTCCTTCTTGGCACACTCCTCAAACACTGTTACAGGGAGTATCTCTTTCTCTCCAGCAGTTAAGGGGATCTAGTTAAAGGCCATGTTCTGAAAGCAGCGTCGAAGGCAAGAGCACCTCTTTTGACCTGACAGGTTTTCATTCTGTTTATGTCCTTGTAGGATCTGGAGTAGCTCTCATGTCAAATTTTGAGCAACTGTTGCGTGGAGTGTGGAGGCCAGAGACCAATGAAATTCTCAACATGTCATTGTGAGTGCTTCCTCTTCAGTACTGTGTCTCAGTTTCTGTAGGCTACGTGACCTTTAAGTAAGAAATAAAACATGGCTGGACATAAAAAATAATCAGCGATGGCATGGTGGTGGAAGTTTCCTATAACAGCATTTCCCAAAGCGTTTTATTCCTCTTATAGCACAGCAGTTGTGGAATGTCCATGAGTTCCTGATATCACTTATGTTATAGCACCTAGAAACATTTTACATAGAAACCAGAAAGTCCCCTGTCCTGAAGGTTCTCCCCGAGATTCCTTCCATAAACATTAAATAAATATCCTCCGTACAGCAGACGTCCTCATATCTGCCATACAAGTCCCTGTGAATGAGTGGGTACTATAGAAATTATGCTGTGATACAATGTGTGCAATAGTATGAACTGAGATTTGCAGACGGGACTACTGTCAGAGCTGCTGTTATAGAAAATCAACATAGAAACATCAATTGAAGAATCAAGATTTCAACAGCGTTATGTTATAAAGTCATTTAAATACATTTAAAAAATCTCTAATTATTAGGTTTATCTCATGCAAGAGGTGTTAACGCTATATTTATTTGGTGGATAATACTATTGGCCATTGCATTCGATGTGCAATGGTCAGGCAATGAACAGGCAGGCAGCATTAAAAAAGTATAGCCATTATAAAATAAATGGGGGAAAAATAGGCTAGGGTAAAAACCAGGAAGCACGGAAACTAAGAAAAGAAGGCTTGGATATAATTAGGTGATTGCACAATAAGACTTTCACTGAAAAGCCAGAGACATCAGGGTTTAAATAGACAAACTAATTACATGCTTAACATTGAACACATGGACACAATTGGGAAACACACCGATGACAGCAGAGTGGTGGAGACAGGACCTGGACTGTCGTATGTCACGAGCTGAAAACAAAATGAATGCAGCACACGTGCTCAGAACCATTGCATGCGCTGAGACGAGAAATGACACAGTGATTATAACATTTCAACGTCTTTGGGTCATTCCATCACAAGTGGTCCGATACGTCTGAGCTGTAGTCACTTACTGCTTTTATCACAGGAGAAACAACATCATACTTGTGTCTGTGACACTGTTCATTTGTAAAAAACAGAAAAAAAACAAAAGAAAACAAAAAACAAACAACAAAAAAAAAAACAGAGACTGAACAGAATAATTCCATATTTGGATAAAATCTATTCAACGCATAACAACTGTACACCTGTACCAACATGATAGATCAGACTGCTTCTTCAAATCTGGCCCTCGCGGTCCATTATCCTGCAGAGTTTCACTCCAACCCTAATCAAACACGCCTGAATAAGCTAACCAAGGTCTTCAGGATTAGGTGAATTTGGCGGTTGGGGCTAAACTCAGCAGATAGAAGAACGCTGTGATAGATCATCCTTCACTGTTTCCAAGATCATATGTATTAAAAATTTAGCATAATTTATTGTATGTCAATCATAAACATAATTACTGTAAAATACTGTTCATTTATATTAGTTGTTATGCTTATATTACATCTGTTCATCATTTCTCAAAATGCACGTGTAAAATAGGCCTTTCCCCAGATTTCTGCTAGCCCTTGCTCTGTAACCAGTGGAATGTCAAACACCAAATTTGACCACAATTTTTGGACCACTTAAGATAGACTGATCCCTTTTCATGTATTGCACTATAACAATACATCATTGTTGCACATCCTTGTGAGGTCAGTAATCTTAATAATACCTCTCTATATGTATTTGCAGCCCAACTAAAGCCAGTCTGTATGGAGCCATTCTGTTTACACTGCAGGAGGTGCACTGGCTTCCTGTGTCTAAGAGCACCCTTATCTGTATCTTCACTCTTTTCATGGCTACTTCTAAGGTGTGACCTTCACTGCATGTATAGAAATTCCAGTTGGACTGGGTTTATTTGAATAGATCTTAATAGATTTCACTGAGATGATGATTCACAGACATCACTGTAACATAGACCGCTGTTTCTTTTGTAGGTGGTTATGACCGCTCGCCACTCTCACGGATCTCCCTTCACTCTCGTCGAGTCATGGGTGTCCCACCTGCTCTTCGGATCTCCACTTGCTGTTGAAGATGCTCATAATCACCACCACACTGCCCCGGCTGCAGCCTCTGCCCCTGCCTCTCCAGCCAAAAGCAAGGAGGAATTAAGTGAAGGCACTCGCAAGAGAAAAGCCAAGAAAGCAGAGTAGACATAAAAGTAGACAAAAAAACCCCCAAACAACAAAAACAACAACTAGTGTCTGCCTTCAGGCCATTTTTTGATACCTGGGTTTATAGTCCTTATTGGAAAGATTGTAATTTGAAGGAGGTAATTTGATGTTCACTGATTAAAGTGAGTTTTTAAATGGTGCTTTTAAATGACAGATACTATGTAGGGGCTCTGTAAATAGTTCACCAATAATTCCCATCCTTTCTGTTAATATATAGTGTATATCTCTATTTATTATGTACATTGTAGGCCGCCAGTGGAGCTCCATTCTCCTGCCAGTGGTGAACTATCTTATAGACATAGGATTATTAAACCCAGTGAAATGTGAAACTGTCCCTTCCCATTTACATCAACACATGGCTTCTGAATGAAGCAGAGTGCACACTGTACATGGATGCTCTTTATATCATATTGCATTTGACAGTACAACATTTTCAGAAGTAAATATATTTTCCAATCACATCTGTTTCTGTGTTATTACATGCTATTGAGAAACAAGTGGTCTTTCGGCATATTCATAAAAGAAGCATGTAGTCCTGGATGGGATTGTATGTTATCAGTTACAGAGCCATTTTTCTTGATGTTGCATTTGAATGTACACATGAGAATTTTACTGTCACTTTGCTTATGTGCAGTGTTATTATGGACTAAATGTCTAATCCTGAAATCTACAGTAACTGGTCTTGTTACCAGCAAAGTTTGTCATGTGGGAAGCATATTTTATAGCTGAAAGCAAGTATAGGACATACTCCCAGTCACGTGAAGTCGATATAGTAGTTATCATCAATACTCTTGTTTGCTGTACTTTGGCTCTGAGCTTACTGTGAATGTAGCTGTTGACGAACACCAAGAGAACACCAAGGTCCCTGACATTTCACACATAGACACATACTTGGAGATAGAAACTGTTATACTAATGCAGCAGTATAGTTGCTGTTGGTTCTCCTTTTGATCTCGCATTAAAAACATGTAGTCTTTGAGTACTTTGGTGTGCTGTTTGTATGCTACTGACCACAAATAGTCGAATGTCTGAACATGAAACATGATATTTTACTGCAGTAAAAAAAACCCACAATGCCACCAGCTTAGTCGAATCAAACCTCCATGCAGCTCACACCTAACACACTCCGCTATGGATTGTCAACATGCAGCAATGTGAACAGCCAACTGAATGAAAGCCACAAAAAAGCTACTCTAAATGAAATCCTTCAAATAAAATAAAATGGTACAACTTCACCTTTTATCAGTCCACCTTCTGAAAAATTTCCCCCTATTATATTTTCTGTTAACTGACTAATTATGATAACTAACATTAAAAGCACGAGTTCGTAGCCTCGTATGAGTTCGTATGACTTAGTGGTTAGCATGTCTGCCTTGCACCTCCAGGGTTCGCGGTTTGATTCCTGCCTCCACCCTGTGTGTGCAGAGCTTGAATGTTCTCCCTGCGCTTCAGGGGTTTCCTCCAGGTGTTCCAGTTTCCTCTTCCAGTCCAAAGACAATTCCAAATTGTCCATAGTGTGTGTTTGTGTGATGGATTGACAACCCTTCCAGGGTGTCCCCTGCCCTGTACCCCAAGTCACCTGAAATAGGCTCCCTGCGATCATGTGCAGGATAAACAGTATAGAAAATCAGTGGACAGATGGATTTCATAGCCCTCACTTTGCAAAACTATGAACCAGTAAACACAAACTGTATAACATACTGTACAAAGCACATAATTGAACAAAGTATTGCACTTGGATGAGGCAGCAGCACGATTTCTTTGAAAATATCCCAATTGCTGGACTGAAAACCTAAATATTTATTTATAGTTCTTCATCACCCAGGGACCTGAGCTACAGCCAGAGGCAGTGTCTTTATAACTTATAATCTGTCTCACAAAAGCAATTAAAAGACGCGTGAATTGAAAGATTATTTTACAATTTGGCTGACATGAGAAATAACTAGAAAGGGTCAGTTAAATGCCATGACAAATGTCACCATCAATCCAAGTCACTTATTTGTTTTTCCATGTCTAATAGTTATTCTGGGAAAAGGGAGTTGAGCTGAATGCGCTCTAAGCTGGTTAAGTGTGTCAGGATGCAACACAGAAGTTCAGATGAACTGGAACCAAATCAACATCTGTGAATGCAATCACTGACCACCAAGGCACTCGGTATAAGCACACCAGCACTACTGGACTGCATGTGTGATGCTGAAGGGTTGAAGTAAAGGCAAGACTATGTCTTTGTTTAAACGTTCATATTTTCAGCGTATAGGATAACTGCTTATAAAATACCATTGAATTTGTCACATCTGGGAATTTCATCTGCTACATTTATGACTTACCTGAAAGAGGAACACAACATGATTTGCCAAAAGGAAAACGTTCCACCTGGCAAAAGATCCATTTCATATGGAAGGAATTGATTGCTTCTCGGCATAAACGCTATTTACTGTACGGAAGGGGAAAAAAACAACATATTCCTGACTTCAGTGATGTCAGAGGCCCAGAGAAATATAAAAGCAGAGGAGGGGACTGGAAGCAAGCCACAAGCAGGCACACACTCACACAGCCTGAACCTGCTAGATGAGAAGACCAAAGATGTTAAAATCTGTATTTCTTATTCTGTTATTATCTGGATTTATTAATATAGGAAGGAGTGTAGTGTCCAGCCAAGGAGCATCAAAAGGTAAGCAGCTTCAATTCACACATTCCTCTTAAATCAGATCATCTAAGTGGAACATGGATCCCCTTAGTCCTTGATGCTTAATTTAGATGATCTATGTCGAATCTTAAAAAATCTTAAATATTTGTGTGAATAAAGATTTTCTTTACCTGTCATAATTTTATTGTGGCTTATGAAGTAGAGTTGAGTGCAAAATTTTGCACACCCTTCAGACAAAATCATTTTCCAGCAATAAGTCATTTAGTGCTTTCATAGATGTGTAACAACAATTGGAAAAAAAAAAAAAAGTGTAATATGATAGTAATAAATAGGTAAATATTAGTATTAATAAAAATAATAGTAAACAAATTATGTTTAAACTTTTGCATCATTCCCATGTTTACATTTATTTATAACTGCCTCCAACGTCGATCATCTTATCATTTCTCAGTTATATTATTCTCCCCTGTTTTTCCTGCTATATCTGTTCACTGTCGTATTCAAATCATGTTTGGAGGACAGGAGGGTCATGGAAAAACTTTTGTTTAAAGAACTTTCTGTTATTTTTGCCTGCTGTTTCACATTATTTTTTTACCAAAAAAACCTAAAATTTTTTACTTCCTGGAATTATTTCTTCTTTGTGGATCAGTTATAAACTAGAGGTAAATTTTTTCCTTTACCATTTTTCACTCAGTAACCAGGGGGTGCAAACTTTTCACTCAACTGTATTTATATTAGTATTGTTATTCTTTCATGGTCATATTAAGATCTATAAAATAGAAATAAAATAGCAGCATAGATATCATCCGGTTAAGCTATTTTACAGCAGCAGTCAGTTCTTTTGCAATCTTCAGAACTATTGACAGGAATGCATATCGCAAACACCGATGCAGTTAATGGAAACACCACATGTCCATCCCATCAGAGGAGAGGCACAATAGTCTCTGGGGAAAAGCAATATGCTGAAATTCTGTTCCAAGATCAGCTTCGTACTGACAGACAGCAGGAGCAGAAGTCAAGGCGATGCTTGACTGATGCTCTTTCTGGCTGAAATATGACCCTTGCTGTTGCACCCCATCTTCATAATTCATTCCAGTGCAGTCGTCATTACTGTCCTTCAGTGTTACTTTTTTCATTATAAACACACTTAAGGCAGTCAGAATGAAAGTTACACTGGCTCCAGGAAATGACAAATGAACCATCCTTGTGAATCCCAGCAAGATCTGGCCGTTCTCAAGTTAACAACAAACCGTCGTCTTTCAGATAGCTTTCTGACACAAGATACTCACAGAAGCCTGGTGGACAACTCATTGCAACAGGAGTCAGCATACTGTATAATACCTTATGGATCTGTTTTGTTCATTATTCAATGTATATTTTGATTTATGATACAGTCTGTGTTTCACCTTTGGCAGGTTCGAGTATATTTTTCAATAAATCATCCGTTTTGATGGGGGTTTTTTTTCCCACAGATGAAGAGATAATAAACCAGATTAAGGGCACAAACCAGGCCCTGGCTGAAATTAAGGAACTGCTTAAGCAACAGGTAAAAAGCCAATTAAAATACATTGTGCAGCATCAGTGGCATTTACTTTTACATTTACATTTATTCATTTAGTAGATGCTTTTATCCAAAGCGACTTACAAATGAGGAAACACAAGCAAAAGCGATATACACAATACAAGTAGTGCTACCATGCAAGATTTATCATAGAATTCTAGAGAAGCAAAGTGTGCAGAGTAGAGGTGTAAGAGCCAGAGTAAGTTTATTTTATTTTTTAAAGAAGGATAATGTGGGGTTGGAGTTTTAGGGGTTAGTTAGGTGCTCATGGAAGACGTGGGTCTTTTTCTGTTTTTTGAAAATAGTGACAGATTCTGCTGTCTGGATTTAGAATGGAAGTTCACTCCACCACTGAGGGACAGATAGTTTGAAGGTTCTGGAAAGAGACCTTGAGCCACACTGAGAAGGCACTTCTAAGCGTCGGTCGTGATTGCGTGAGGGAACGTAAGCCTTCCGGAGTGACAGACATAGACAAGAATTCATTTCAGGGGCATGGGACTGAGGATATATGGTAAATAAGCTAGACCATGGTGTACAAGTAAATCAATAAGTGATGCCCTCGTGCATTTTGGGTGGATTCCAAACAATAGTAAAAGAGTCGGATCAACCAATGATGCCATATTAATAACATTAATGACAGTTTCGCTACAAACGATTCAACAAACATGCTAGTAACAGGGGAAATGATATCTTAGTTTATAAAACCAGATCTACTCTTCTTTATCTTGTCCTGCAGTAAACCTCCAGCACTTAATCACCTCAGAGTGTAGCTTTCAAACAGAAATGAAAAAATAAAGGATCCCTATTGGTTAATCCAGTTTCCCACCATGACAGCTTGTAGCCATTAAAGTGTGATTAAAACCGAGGACGCTTTCATTTGATGATTGGGAAGGTAAATATGGAGCTATTGTAATGATGACTTTGTTAACGTTTTATGAACATTATTATAACACAACTAGTGTGCAAAAACAATAACACGGTTATTTTACATCTATATAATGATGTGTGCTGTATTTATGCTATGATAACCAAACCTGAATAAGCATTTTGAACTGTTATAACATATTTCAGGTTGGAACGGTGGTGCAGAGCATGATGTTGCCACCTCATAGCTCCAGGACGCCCAGTTTGATTCCCAGTTTATTGTCTGTGTGGAGTTTCACATGTTCTCCTGGTGTCAATGTGGGTTTTATCTGGGTTCTCTGGTTTTCTCTCACCTCCCAAAAACTTGCTTATATGCCAAATTTCTTTAGGTGTTAATGTATGTGCTCATGGTACCCTGTGATTCTGGTGTCCTATTCCAAATGTAGTCCTGCTTTGCTCCCAGTGTTCCCAGTTTAGGCTTCAGATCTAATGCGACTTTGACCAGGAAAAAGCAACTCAAGTGGAATGACTGAATGAATGCATTATCAGTTACACCTTTGTGTGCTATTCATATCTCTATGCTGACTGCTGATAGCGTATGCTACATTACAGTAATACATTGTTGATTCGTCTCTATTTACTCATGTAGATAGAGGAAATTGTGTTTCTGAAGAACACTGTTATGGAGTGTGAAGCCTGTGGTGAGTAACATTTTGCTTGTGTTTGTTTTTGCTGTACATACAAATGAGGGAAGTCTTTTTTATGAATCTTTTGATTGCTTCTTTCAAATAGTTTTACTGTCTAAAGTTTTCCTTCAGCTCAAAAGTGTTCAGATGTAATGTGACATCACGGTTATTATCTTTTCTTTTCTTGTAGGCATGCGCACAGGCGGTACATCCTGTGATCCCAATCCCTGCCACCCAGGAGTTACTTGTACCGAGACGGTAAACGGTATCAGATGTGGGCCATGTCCTCAAGGCATGGAGGGCAACGGCACCCATTGCACAGACATCGATGAGGTAGAGCTCATCACAGGAAGCCAACAGCAAGGCTTTTCCTCTGTGACATCTCAGAAATTTATAGTGGTGGGGCATTGGTCCTGTTTGTTGGGACGCAAAAACTCTCTGGGTGGGCAGGATGGCATACTCTCCACTGTCAATGAAATTGTGATATTAATCCATCATATGCATCTGTGAGCACATGTATGTGGAAGAGTGTAGATGTGTGAGTTTGAAAAGACGTTTGAAAAGACGTCTATCTGATTGGCTTCATGTGTCTTGGAGGAATCCTCACCCTCCCTGGTTGGTAGCTGTCATAGGGGAGACCTGGTTAGAGGATGGGAATTGGCAGGAAAAAAAAAAAAAAAAAAATTCACAGTGATGCTCTACGTATAGTGACTATTTTTATTGTATATAAAGAAAGAAACGTAATGTGAGCAGAATGCCTATGCTACAGCTTGTGACTTTTTGTAAAGACCTTGTTTTTTGTGGTTGTAGTGCACTGTGAAACCATGCCATATGGGTGTGAGATGCATCAATACGTATCCTGGTTTCCGCTGTGGTCAATGTCCTGTTGGTTATGCAGGTCCCCAGGTTCAGGGAGTTGGACTTGACTATGCTATCGCCAACAAACAGGTTAGCACTTCGTCTGAACATTCTTTATGCAAACTTTGAATTCCAAACATTTTTGTCACACTAAGTTGGAGGTTTTTTTGTGTGTTAAGTTTATGTATTGGACATCCATGATGAATACACAATTTTCTGTCTGTTCATACCTTAAAGGTTTGCAAAGACATAAACGAGTGTGAAATCTTGAATGGAGGCTGTGTGGAGAATTCCATCTGCTTGAACACAGCGGTGAGTAAACGGCAAAGAATTTAAGAAGTCATAAATCATCATGAGTACATTTTATGGTAATATTGGCTTTAAAAGACGATGGGTCCACGAGGTTCTTTGGATAGACTAGCTATCTGAAGCTAGCTATCTGAACCTTTTCTGAAAGGTAAACCCTTCTCTTATAGGGTTGTCCATGGAGCCTAATTAAAAACAGAAGAGATACTGTAGATGGAATCTTTGCCTATAGGATATGCTGTATTTATTTTGCACACTGATTTTTATGTATGTATATTTAAATTTTGGCATGCATACTTAAAATTCTAGTATGCATATTTATTTTTTAAATATGCATACTTAAAATTCTAGTATGCATATTTATTTTTTAAGTATGCATACTTAAAATTCTAGTATGCATTTTCCAAAACCACCCTCTCAATCCTTTTTCATATGTGTCTACGTGTGTGACAGGGGTCTTTCCGGTGTAGTCGCTGCAAGCTAGGCTTCATTGGAGACCAGACACAGGGCTGTAAGCCTGAGAGGGCATGTGGGAATGGGCAGGCCAACCCTTGCCATGCGAGTGCTGAGTGTATCACCCATCGGGATGGCAATATTGAGTGTGTTGTAAGGACTTCAAAAGATGTTGCACTTACAAAGCACTATAAATTGTATTGAAGGTGAATCCTATGTCTTGTACTTTGTCAAAAACGTCCTAATTGGACTACAAACCCAAATCTCTGTATTTAGTGTGGTGTTGGTATGGCTGGCAATGGATACTTATGTGGAACTGACACAGATATCGATAGCTTCCCTGATGAAGAATTGCAGTGCTCTGACAGAAACTGTGCTAAGGTGAGAATAAAGAGTTTCACAGAATATCTGAATGTGTACTCCAAGTCCAACAAACTCAATGCAAGTGGATTTGCAGGATAACTGTCTCACAGTACCCAACTCTGGCCAAGAAGACGTTGATAAGGATGGCATTGGAGATGCATGTGATGATGACGCCGATGGAGATGGGATCCTGAATGCAGAGGTAATTTAGTTACTTTTGTTCAAATCATGACAAGCCTGGCTTTCTAATAAACTTTCTACTAACACACTGCTCTTTGCATCACTAGGACAACTGCGTACTTGTGCCAAATGTAAACCAGAAGAACACTGATCAAGATGATTATGGAGATGCTTGCGATAACTGTCGCTTAATTAAAAACAATGACCAAAAGGACACTGACAGTGATGGCAATGGTGATGAGTGCGACGATGACATTGATGGTGATGGTAAGTTTGGCATGAGTGTATCCCTTGGGTTTGATTATTCTAAATAATATTTTCCTGATATTTAGCTGAAATTCTGTTGTGTTCTTCAGGCATAAAAAATGACAAGGATAACTGCGTGAAGGTTCCCAATGCTGACCAGATTGATCGAGATGGTGATAATGTTGGTGACGCATGTGACAGCTGTCCTTATATTCGCAATCCTGACCAGGTCTTTTTCTCATGCTATACATTACTTCAGTCTATTTGGTACATACATTCTCTCAGAGACAAACTCACGATCCCATCTTTTGCACTTTTAGATGGATGTCGATAATGATTTGATTGGTGATCCTTGTGACACCAACAAAGACAGGTAGGAACAAATTGCTGGACTTGATTTGATTGATGATCGTTGTGACACTGACAAAGAACGTTTTGGACAAAATTCTGGCTTTGTTCCTGATACATTTGTTTCAGTCTCTGGCTGAGAGCTTGTTGCTTTTTTACCCAGTGATGGAGATGGTCATCAGGACTCACGAGACAACTGTCCTGCAGTCATAAACAGTTCTCAGTTGGACACGGACAAAGATGGCAAAGGGGATGAGTGTGATGATGATGATGACAATGACGGCATTCCTGACCTCCTTCCTCCAGGACCAGATAACTGTAGACTTATCCCCAACCCGTTACAGGAAGATTGGGATGGTCAGTTATAACACCTTAACTTTTAAGTCAAATGTTATTTTATAATCTGAAGATATCTTCCCATATAAATGACAGGGGACGGAATTGGAAACGTCTGTGAAAAGGACTTTGACAACGACACAATCATAGACACAATCGACGTGTGCCCTGAGAATGCAGAGGTCACCCTTACTGACTTCCGAGCCTACCAGACTGTGGTGCTGGACCCAGAAGGAGATGCACAGATCGATCCAAACTGGGTGGTGCTTAATCAGGTTTGATTTGCTACCTCTGCCCTTTAAAAACACTCAATTTGGGCGGATCATGATACAAGTAATAAATTTTTTCTTTCAAAAAGGGAAGAGAGATCATTCAAACCATGAACAGTGACCCTGGACTGGCTGTTGGTAATATTCTTATAAAGAGCTACAAACAAAACTTTCACAATGAAAATCTGATCTTAATTTCTAGACAAATTTAACCTCCTATTGTTCTCGCATGCAGGTTACACAGCATTCAATGGCGTGGACTTTGAAGGGACGTTTCATGTTAATACAGTAACAGATGATGACTATGCTGGGTTCATCTTTGGCTATCAGGACAGCTCCAGTTTTTACGTAGTCATGTGGAAGCAGGTGGAACAGATCTACTGGCAGGCGAATCCTTTCCGAGCCGTGGCTGAACCAGGAATCCAACTCAAGGTACAATGGGGTTACATTGATTTACCCATATAAAATCAAAATATCCACTTGGCAGACACTACAGATCAGTGGACCGAATCTGACATACAGTAGGATCCTGCAGAAAATGTAAGTCAATGGAGTTCTTATACTGGAGCGTCTACTGGCGTCTACAAGCTCCAAGCTCCAAGGAGATTTTCACACGGGCTGTGCTGTCCACTGAATACAATTTGCATTAAATGAATGAACAGCATGATATTGCAGTTTTATTTGCTAAAATATTTAATTTCACCAAGAGTTAGGAATAATACAGACACATTTCTATATTTAATATAGAAACATTTTATTGCTGCATTTTAAGGAAATTTTTGAGGAGACTGGACTCCCTATGTAGTCTTAAAGCATTAATCTAAAAGCAAACTGTGAGCTTATATCACCTGTTTGTCTCCACAGAGTGTAGCTAGCCTAACATTAACACGTGCTCTATCGTGAATAACATCATGTCTAAACAGCTATTAACGGCACCTAACTGAAAGGATGTTCTTTTAGCATAATTGGGTAATGTCTGTGGGGTTATTCTGGTACATGCACAACAGCAACAGAGCTAATAAGATTACAAAACTAATGTCTGTCAACTTTATGTAACCACGTGTAATCACGAGACCGGAATATCGGAATATGTTGGGTTGTTACCAAATTAACCCAATAATGAAACAAATAACCCCATTAAACTACCCAGTATGTGTAACCTAGGGGTTTGGTTAAAGGAACAACCCAATGTTTTTTTTTTTATAGTGTAGTGTGTTTATAATTTGGGAACTAGAACCATATAAATTCATTAGAAAATATTACAAGCAGGTACAAACAAATATAATAATCACGTGAACTGGATTAAAAGAGAAACCAATTTCATCTCTACTAAAACAGCAAAACAAAAATAAAACAAAACGACCTGGTTGACGCCATGCCTACTTCGGGTATAAATCTGATTACAGATACTGATACGAATATTTGAACACTCAACAGATACAGATACACAGCGTGGAATTGTGTCACACCACTAATAAGGATATTTCCTAGCAGTATAGTGGCAGCTGAGTACTCTAGGGTCAATGCCAGCTGAACCTGTCAATCTCTAAGACTGAAGAAAAGTCTAAATAGATCCACAAGGAACTACAGCTGAACCTGTCAATCTCCAAGACAGATGAAAAGTCTAAATGGATCCACAAGGATCTTGCTTTATTTTTAGTGTTGCTTTATTTTCACTATGAAATTGTCGGTAGGCTGTGAAATCCGACACAGGGCCAGGAGAGAATCTGCGAAACTCGCTGTGGCACACAGGTGACACTGCCAACCAGGTGAAGCTGCTGTGGAAAGATCCAAGAAATGTGGGCTGGAAGGACAAGACTTCTTATCGTTGGTTCCTGCAGCACAGACCCCATGATGGTTACATCAGGTACACCAACAGTGACAAAGCGAATTCTCTAGCTAACTCATGGTCACAACTGAAATTAGACCACTGTATCCTATATGTATGTTCTGTGTCAAACATTCAGGGTTCGTTTCTATGAAGGCCCAAAGATGGTTGCAGACACAGGAATTATTATTGACACAACCATGAGAGGAGGCAGACTTGGAGTGTTCTGCTTCTCACAGGAGAACATCATCTGGGCCAACCTGCGCTACCGATGCAATGGTGATTATATATGTTTATGTTCTTATTATTATATAAAATACAGAAACTCAAAGAACATAGAACTAACCACATAAAATAATATGATAAATATGTTAACTATGTTTAAGTACATTAACTGGGGACAACAAGCACGGTTCAGGTGATACTGAACCACCCCTGCCTTGCTATGGTACAAAAGCTACATTCTCTGTTGAAACCTCTTTGGATTTTTTTTGTTGTGATTTATGACAAAGGCTTTCACATGTTCAAACCTATACAGTGGTGCTTGAAAGTTTGTGAACCCTTTAGAATTTTCTAGATATCTGCATAAATATAATCTAAAACATCATCAGATTTTCACACAAGTCCTAAAAGTAGATAAAGAGAATCCAGTTAAACAAATGAGACAGAAATATTAGCTTATACTTGGTAATTTATTTATTAAGGAAAAAGATCCAATATTACATATCTGTGAGTAGAAAAAGTATTTGAGTCTTTGTTTTCAGTATGTGGTGTGACCCCCTTGTACAGCAGTAACTGCAACTAAACGTTTCCGGTAACTGTTGATCAGTCCTGCGCATCAGCTTGGAGGAATTTTAGCCCATTTGTCAATACAGAACCGCTTCCACTCTGGGGAAATCACAAACTTTCCAGCACCATTATATTTATACCCTTAGGAAAGGCAAAAGATCCTGGAGATTGAAAGCAATTAAAAAATTAAAATAATATATAGTATACAGTATACATTCATCTATCCATCCACACACACACACACACACACACGCACATATGTGCACACACACCCACAGTGGTGTGAATGCTTTTGTGTATATCTCATACTAAATAGTTTCAGAAATTAAAACAAAATCTAAGATAGACAAAATTATAAATGATAATGTTATTTACTGAAGCAAAAATGTTATCCAATACCAACTGGGTCTGTGTGAAAATGTATTTAGTGACTGCTATATTTAGTTAATAGTTACTAATTCCCCAAATCTATGAAACTATTCATAATGGGGTTCAGCTGGATTAGACTCAACCAGGCCTGATTACTGCAAACCCTGTTCATCAAATCAACACTTAAATAGAAGTTTGTCAATAGCATGAATTTGCTAACACACTGTGCCAAAGTTGAAAGAAATTCCAGAAATGATGAGGAAGAAGGTAACTGAAATACATCAATCTGGGAAGCATTACAAAGCTATTTCAGAGGTTCTGGGACTCCAAAGAACCACAGTGAGAGCCATTATCTCCAAATGGAAAAACTCAACACAGTAGTGAACCTTCCCAAAAGTGTCCGACCTTCCAAAATTCCTCCAAGAGCACAGCAATGACTCATCCAAGAAGTCACAAAAGAGCCAAGGACAACATCAAAGGACCTACAGGCCTCTCTTACAGCAATAAAGGTGACTCCACTATCAGAAAGACGCTACACTTCATGACTCCACTATGAGAAAGACACTGGGCAAAAACGGCATCCATGGAAGAGTGGTGAGGCGAAAACCACTGCTAACCCAGAAGAACGTTAAGGTTCATCTAAATTTTGCCAAAACACACTTTGATGATCCTCAAACCACAAAAAGAAAATCATACCTATGGTCAAGCATGGTGGTGGTAGTGTGATGGTGTGGGGATGCTTTGCTGCTTCAGGGCCTGGGCAACTTGCAGCAATTGAGGGAAACATGAATTCTGCTCTCTACCAGAAAATCCTAAAGGAGAATGTCCGGTCTTCAGTCTGTAAGTTGAAACTTAAGCGCAACTAGATTATGCAGCAAGACAGTGATCCAAAACATAGGAGTAAATCCTAGTCCTAGATGTAAGTGACTGATCTCCAGTTATCAGAAGAGTTCGGCTGCAGTTATTGACACAACCAGATTTTAAGTTTAAGAGGGCAATTACTTTTTCACATTGGTGATAGGTGTTGGCTAACTTTTTTTTTGCATCAATAAAAATAAATAGATAAATAATAACCTGTATTGTGTGTTTACTCAGGTTACCTTTGTATTATGCTGTATTTCATTTGAAGATCTAAAACTATTTAGTACGAGATGTACACAAAAAAGTTGGGGCAAATACTTGTTCACAGCACTCTGAAATATATTAGAGCAAAGATGAGTAGATTCTCCAGTCAAACATTTTATTCAATAATCATTCCAGCTCTAACATCCATGTTTTGCTCTTCAGATACCATTCCGGAGGATTTTGACACATTCAGAGCCCAACAAATCCAGCTTCAGATTTAACCTCAGTCATCGTCCCAAGTCTCATAGCCATTTTCTCCAGGCCTTCACAATGACCAGTGGTTCCTCTAAGCCAGTGCTTTTTAAAGTGGGATTTGGAGACCCACATGGGTCAGTGAAGGATTTCCAGGAGATCCCTGATTTTTTATTTTAGTTACAGCATTGGAAATCACACCCTGCCATTAGGTTATTATTCTTAACATTATGTTCCTGTAGTTATTAAAGTGTTTGACTGGTACCTTGAATTGAATTAGTTTAATCTGAACCTCAACAACTCAAAAACAAGTAGGCCTATAAATAATGTCAAATAATGTCCTAATGTATCCAGTCAAAGGAAAGGTCATTGAATAGAAGCTCTATAGGTCACATAAATAGACAAGATATTATTGTACCTATGTAAATTATGCTCATGAAATAAATCTGTGTTGAACGGGTCCATGGAATTGAATTTACAGTAAGAGGGAACTGTAGTTACAAAACGTTTAAGAACCCATACCATAGACGACTCGATCAAACTGCACATACGCTAATAACATAAACGCTGTATAAAACAGAGCCATATGCCTATACTGTCATAATCTGCAGTCGTGCATTTTGTTTACGCCTCGATACCTAATCATCATGAAGATGAAGCTCTTCAATAGCGACTGCATTTAAGCAGAATGTGAAGTGTATCATTACTGTACCAGCGAATCTACACTGTATTACGGTAATGGAAATAAACATTTAAATTTTGATACCGAGATATTTTCACTCTCATATATATATCGCTTTGCTTGTATTTTTCTCATTTGTAAGTCGCTTTGGATAAAAGCGTCTGCTAAGTGAATAAATGTCAATGTAAATGTATATTTTCTTTACGGTGTTTTTTTTTTTTTTTTAAACAGTAAAAAGCTTCACCTCTTATTATTATCTGTTATAACACCTCTTATAACTGTGAAATAGACACACCCTTATTGATGGTACGGTGGCACTGAAATCACAACCACGGCAGTTTGAATGTATATATTTTAAAAACACATACAGAAATACAGATTACAAAATATAAATGATATAATAAGAACGATCTGATATATGTAGCTGAGACATCATGCACATCCATAGTTAGCATACTTTGAGAACGCAAAAAACATCCATGAAACGATCACTGAGACTATGTACAGAGAGAAAGTGGCCTTCTGCAACCATTTTCCACAAACATGAGTCAAAATATGGACCACGCCAGAAAGTCTATACAGTTACATGAGTTCTACACCTATGAATAATGACATTTTTTTGGAAACACCTGTCAAAGCGTTTTCCACGTCTAGCTGGTTAAAAAGCTCCAGCCGATGATGGTTTCTCATTACATGGATTTAAAATGCATATCAACAGCACTGTTTCTGTTCTGACTGCAGATTTATTTCTTTTCTTTTTTAAAAAAAAAAAAAGTGTATTCTTTAACGTTCTTATGAGCGGTTTTAGTGTCGCGACTTTAGTTTTTACATCTGCTCAGACACTACTATATTTGACTAAATAAAAAGCTCTTTAGTGAGTAAATAAATGCAGATGGCACTTACGTTTGGCGGATCATGTTTACTCTATTCCTCTATTTTATATCGGCCACACTATTACTCGAAAATATCGATCAACTAATATTCTAGAGAACCACTTCCTCATTTGATTACTAGAACGGTGGAAAATCGGTGGCTATATATTCACAAGAACAATAGCAGCTGCCCAGCAGTCCTCTTAAGGCTTATTGGGGGAGGTCGAAAGAGGCTCCTTTAAAGGGGCTCTGCGTTCTTAAAAAATAATACTTCCAAAATAAACTGATGTTAAAATACGGTTCAAGAGAAAATCCAGAACAGCCTGTTAAACTACTATTACCATATATGAGGGAAAACTACTGCAGCTCTGTAAGACAAAAGATAGATAAATCAATAAAACATACATTCTGGTTGCATCTCCCATTTTTACACATCTCAGAGCACAAAGACTGAGCCCTTTTTGTATAGTTTGCATTGAGAAGTTACATATTTGCTCCCAAAAAAGTGTTCTCCTTCACTGTTATCCGTGCAATGCAGCGGAGAATTCACTCAAAAGAATTTTACAGCCATGAAGTAATACAAGGGGGCTAGCCATCTGAAAGGAAAAGAAAAAAAAAAAAAACACAACCCCAAAAATATTATCATTAAATCTACAGACCTAAACAGTCAGTGTTCTCAGAGAATAAAACAGTCCAATTTTAATGCCATACAGCCACAGTTAAAGTGCAAAGCAACACATCGAGAAAAGGTCCAAAAAAAGACACAAGATTGCACAAAATCTGCCATATATATCAGAGACCAGTGTTGTGATATATATCTCAGTGATTGATAGCGAGTCGTCGTGTTGAAAGAGTCAAGATGCACACGCTAAGCTCTAAGCAACAGTGATCATGAGAGTGTGAATTGTGAAAAAAATGCTACAATCATGATTTAAATTAAAAAAAAAAAGCCAAGCATGCCAAAGAAGAATGCACACAAATGAAAGTGCATTTATAATATGGAAAGAACAAAACTGCTTTGGTCAAGCAATTGGTAATTTGGTGTGATGTACAACATCTCACATGGAGCCCCATAAATCAGAGGTGAACAACCAACATGTACGTAAAATGTGAAATGAAACCACACTTTTTTTTGTTTGTTTGTTTGTTGTTGTTGATAAATGCATGCATTGCATCTTGCCAAAAAGTCCATAGTGTTATCATGTGCAGCACATTTTATAATGAAGTCAGCCAAGCTAAGAAACGCCTCTCACTTAAGATCCATTTCTTGTTTTTGACATGCAGTCATAGTCTAGTGATAAGCTCTATGTACAGTATTTCGCTTTCAAGAAGTGTTACAAAAAGAGAAGAAAAAGAAAACAATCGGAATAAAACAAACTTCAGTCGAAGCAAAACCTGTTCGAGAGATATGTGGAAAGAATTATTATGAGTGGTATGGTTCGAGGGGTTGAACACGAATTTATCGCAATTCAATGTAAATGTGGCCTTGTGTGTAACTGCATACTGTAAATTGTTGCTTGCTAGAGCTGTTCCAATATTTCGCCTACACTGTGCACTCTTATTTTAAAAGCTTTACACCTACATTATAGAAACCATTTCACATAAGATATATTTCAATTTGTAGTTTTGATAAATTTCTCTATTTTGCATAGGAATCACACATCTGTACATTTCACATTTTTTTCTTTAAAAAAAACAAAAACAAAAGTCATAACCCTTACAAAGTTCACATCTAAGACCAAAGACAATACAGTCGGAAGAAAAATGTACAGTGACACACATTTTGTTTTGGTTCAGTACCCCCGGCATGTTGGATCTGAAATTGATGTGGGAGTGCAGAAGGCAAGTCTCCCAGTTTCTAGACAAATGATGGTTCTTTTAGTCCTCATTTAATAATAATAATAATAATAATAATAATAATAATAATTCCTTAAGATTTATATAGCGCTTTTCTATGCACTCAAAGCGTTTTACATTGTATGTGGGGAAATCTTTTGGGCGGTACTATTTGTATACGGGGAACCATTGGTTCCCAAAGTTGGGTCTGTGAAAAGCAGGTCCATGGTGTTCCAATTTTGTTACAGTCCTGGAAACCCACCTTTCTCCAAGTGATTGGAATCAAACGACAATTTTAATAACAAAAGGGTTCCATTTGTGTAAAGTTCCGAAATAAAAACAAACAAACAAAACAAACAAAAAAACAACTCTAACCAAATTATTATTGTATCGTCAGTACTCTGGGGGCACATGAAATTTAAATTTATTATTATTATTATTATTATCGTTATTATTATTTACAGTTAAATGCATCCCTGAATATAAAAGTTTGCGAACCCCTGCCATAAATAGCACAAACCCTTTCACAAACCCAAGGTCACTTTACAGAGCAATCAAAGGAATAAAAAACAAACAGTAAAACCATAAAAAAGTATACATGATAAAATAAATAATAACGGACAGTTGAAAAGAGAAGTCATAGTAATTCTTTAAGGAGTAGTGTGCAGAAAATCACAGACATTGACACAAAGAAAGGAGAAATTACATTAGTTACTGTTGGGAAAAGAAACTGTTTGTGAACATATGTGTCTTGAATTTTGATTTATAGAAGATAAGACTTGTACATGAAGTGCTTTATAGGTGTAATTGGATGCAGGCTGTAACCGGTAACAAGTGTAGCTGCTGGAGAACGGGAGGAATATGTGCAGATTTCTTTAGAAATATGCAGTGAAGTCGTCCTTCAAAATGAGGACCATCATTTAAAAAAGATTATCCATCCATCCATCCATCCATGTAGCTTATCCTACTCAGGGTCTCAGGGAGCCTATCCCAGAGGACTCGAAGCACGAGGCGGGGGACATCCTGGATGGGGTGCCAACCCATCACAGGGCACATACTCACACCCCCATTCACACACTAGGGACAATTTGGAAATACCAATCAACCTACAAAGCATGTCTTTGGACTGGGGGGAGGAAACTGGAGGAAACCCCTGAAACACGGGGAGAACATGCAAACTCCACGTAACACGCGGTAGAAGCGGGAATCGAAGCAAAGTAAGGATATTCAAAGCAGATATTTTGCAGTAACAGGTCTTTTTCTTTTCAATTTCAATCTAATACGATGAACCAAAACAACAATGCGTCACTGTCTAAATGACTTCTGGACTGCATTGCATATATCACATAGATCAAGCCTCGTGGCTCGATTCATTTAACAGATATAACCACACTGTTGCTATAGCGAAACAAAAATGAATTTGGTGATCTGTTAATAAACTCTTACTGAATACAAGAAGCTAAGATATATTTATTATTTTTTTTTAAATAATACTGCCGATAAAATTGTTCACAAACAATTAATGGCATTACGTTCACCAGGATTTTGGTACCAAAAGTAGTGTGGCGCAGAGCCCAAGTGCTTTAATGTCCAGGCTGCATAAAGCAGGTTTATAACACTTAAACGGAATGAAACCGTTCACTTCAAGTGACATAAAACAGTGAATAACAGTTTTCCTGTAGTGTGCATGAATATAAAGATGTGATTCCTTAAAACTTTTCATTTCGAACACAACATGTGTTTATATCACGCGAATGTCAGACAAAACTGAAACAAATATACAAATATATATATATACACATATATGTATATACACAAACAACATTGCTGTAACACCACAATGAATAAGGAGCAGTACCCTCCCCTTACTTTCAACCAGCAGCTCAGACCAAACACACCAGCCAATTAAGCTTGACACTTAACCTACTTGCCATACAGTACTTAAGTGAAAAACTGCATTTATAAAAACACAATACTGCCACCGATTGTGCATGATCAGATCTCATTTAGGATACGAGAATAAAACATTGACGGGACGATTTAAAAAAACTCGTCGTTGCAGTGACGGCTTAAAAACAGCTTTTTTTTTTTGTTTGTTTTGTTCATAAGGCAAAATCAGGTCGGGTCACAGTGATGAGTTCAGTAGCTTTCTGAAGCTTTCGTTGTTTTATTTTTATTTTTTATTTATTTTTTTTTTTAAAACCGTTCAAGCCCTGCGTGACGACGGCCTTTTAATGCAGAACACAAGTCAAAGACGCCACTAACGATTTCAATTCGCAGCTGAATAAGCGACAAGGAAAACGCACGTGAGTAGCTTTTTAGACACTACAATACTGATATGAAAAATAGAGGCAAAGCTGCCGTTTTGACACTCGCAATTAGACCTGCAAAAATAAATCGGCAAACGTGTAAAAAAATAACAATGCCTGCGCACACACACACACACACACACACACCCATACACACACCCCCACACACGGGCACCTTAATGTTTGTGGAGAGAAAAACGTTTGTTGAGGATGTTAGGTTTTAGTGTTAAGCGTTTTAACGATAATAAAGTACGTACAGTAGCACAAAGGCGCTGCCCTTCCAAACCCATAAAAAGTAGAATGGGGGGAGTAGTACTCCTTAGTATTAAATAAAAATAAAAAAGAAAATAATAATAATAATAATAAATAATTTAAAACTTTAAATATATAGATTTAACACAAACACACAAAACACAGTCAAAAAAAGACACATGGTATCTTTACGTAAACAATTCATCTGTAAAATATACGAACATGAACACAAACACATACATAAATAAACAAACCAACACAAAGTACTAAAGGAATCTTGAAAGGTATGTAAAAATAATGATTTTTTTTTGGGGGGGGGGGGGGGGGGCTATCTTGGTCAGGAAGTTCAATATTAAGGTTGTGTATACACACACACACACACACACACACACACACACACACAGAAACAGAAACATGAGAAAGGCAACTATCACCCACATAAAAGAACAATGAGAACAAACAAACAAACAAAAACAACAATAAGAAGGAAACAAAATAGAAAGCAAATCAACATGTAGGCCTAAGGAGGGGTATAGAGACACTTGCACAATGGACATGGTTCAGAACGAGCCGCCTCACGAAACTAGCCAGCATGGATATAGCAATGCCACGTCCACCAATGTGCTTGAGTGTCTCCTTTCCCCAGACGTTGGCATTGATGTTGGCAGCATGCTATTGTAGATGCCATGAGGGGGAGGGGCAGCGAGGGCCGTGGGCACAATGATAAAACCGGGTGGCCATGCAGCTGCACAATGAGAAAGTCTCTAGCCTCCTCCTGTTCAGAGAATTTCTTTTCTTTTGAATTTTTTTCCTCAGTTCGCTTGCTTTACAGGCGGTCCATGCGGAACGTATCCTCGGTGGCTGGGTCAGCCAGCACTATGTCTGGGTCGTTAAGCATGTGTAGCCCATCCAGGGTCAGCGGATCGATCTTTAGCTCGTCCAGCGGGAACTGAGAGTCCGCGTCAAAGCTGACATCGCCTACGCCGGCCAGCGAGCTGCTCAGCTCCTTGGAGAGACTTGGTGGCGACTCGCCTGTGACTGTCATTTGAAACGTAAACAGACGATATAACACCATATAAACTGATGACGCACAAGCATTTACAAATAAGGATTAGAATTAAAGATGAATTTGTTAAAAAAAAGGTCATTAAATACTCAATACAAGAAAACATTCACGGCTCCTCAGTGGAAAGTATAGAAGGTAGTATTGTAGGAATAATATCAATGAACATGGCAAATCATATAGATAAGGAGAACTGCGAGAACCCTTATACTGAAGGGGTTTAGCGTCAGCATGTAAATCAGTCCATACACGATATAGGACTGTTTTTGTGATTGTTGCAGCCAAAAATGCTTGATTTTGCTGCGGCTTTTTTCGAGTTTGTCTGCTTTCTCATAAATCTGGGTGCAGCCGTTGATAGCATCCTTTTTCTGCCCCGTCCAGGTATTTCATACGTTTTCTACCCCTAGTCGGTTCAAGTATTTCATGTGTTCCAGCACAAGCACACCTGCAACTAATGAAGCCCTTCATTAGTTGCATCAGGTGCACTTGAGAGAACACCTGTTCTGCATATTTGTGCTGTAGTGAGCGATTCTATTCAGGGGGATGAATCATTCTGAGACTGGAGAAGTCATTATAAGTTGCATTTTCAATTGAATTTTGGGAACCACTCATTGTGTATTCATTGTGTTGTGTATATATATATATATATATATATATATATATATATATATATATATATATATATATATATATATATATATATAGATTGCTTTGAAGTTTGGTAGCTAGCAGTAGTTTTTTTTTTTTGGTAGCTAGCAGTAGCTTTTTTTTGTTTGTTTTTCCATGCATTAGCTGGCCTACTTTAAATATCCTGCTGCTAACAGAGATGTGTGTAATAGCCACCAATAGCAATCCCTGTGACTTCCACAAAAATAAAATGGGAGAAAACAAACAAACAAACAAACAAGCAAGCATATACCTGTTAGGATAATGTTGGGAATGTTGCCATGGTTACTGTAGCCTAGTTGCTGGGTGTCCTGCAAGTTGCCGTGGCTCCCACTTAAACCCATCATGGCCGCCTGTGTGTAGTTGAGCGTGGAGCACGGATTGTACAAGCTGTTAGAACTGCTCGGGTTCTCAATCATGTTCATGTTGAACTGCTCGAGCTACAAAGTAACAGAGGGTATTGAATTTACAGTAAAATATATGAATCACAATCATACTTTCTGTACAGTTCTAAAAAACACAAACAAAACAAAAAAACATGACCTGTCAAGGAAAAGGATTACATCTCTGCGTTAGCAAGCACAGCAAAAAAGGTGAAAATAAGAAAATAAGAATTCAAGGAAGAGAATGAATATCTGGCACCTGGTGGGAAAGAGCGTTGGTCTGTCTGGACGCCATCTGGTGCTCGTAGAACGAATCTCCAAAAATACTCCCCACAATTGGAATGTGCTACAAATATAGCAAGAGACAACTCGATTACTTCAGACAGTCTGGGACAGTGTTAGTGTGTTAGTATGACAATGTTTGTGTACACAGCAGGACAAGTGTGCAAGATGCTGACGCACGTGATGTCTCGCTCAAGACATCCACACAAACGAGCTGAGGACATCTGATAAAAAGCAGTGACTTATCCTCAGCACGATCTTGGCAAATCGTTTACTCTCCACAGTTGGTAAACATCACAGAAAAAAACAAAACAAATAAAACCTCATGTAATTCCATTTACAGCAACAGGTATTGAAATGATCGCTCTAGATGTGGGCAAAGAAAGGTCATAAATTCCGTTTCACAATGAGAGCTCTAGCATATGTAGCACATTTTTTGTGAGCGTGTTTTTTTTAAAACAAAAAGCAAAAAAACCCCAAAAAACGTTAACAAATATAAGTAGACTACGACTATGCTAGTGCTCTTACTGTGTAAACCTTGACTTTATAACATCAACTTCTTCGACTCACATAAGGTTTATAATTTCAATACCAATGTCGTTACTGGACTTTGAAGATGGAACTGATTTGTGGATGGTAAACAATCTTCCGAGATATACAAGAACCATAGCTTAACATCGATAAAACATACACCTCGGTCAACACGAGACATCAACAGTTAAATGTCAACAGATAAAGCTGCTGTAAGTGATTTCTTAAGCACTTGAACACCTCATGTAACTTGTTTAAAATGCCTGTGTGAATTTCCTGGGCTCTGTAAATCACAATAAAATTTTCAAACCAGTACAGCTGTTTTTAGCCAATCAAGAAACCTGCCTGCCAGACAACTATTTTGCATGTGCCAGTAGTCTTGGGCTACGAGTAACTCATTTAATTTATGATAGTAATGACGGACAAGACCGGCGTTTGATCAAAGGTTCTGGCTTACTCTATATATATATATATATTAAAAAAAGCATAAGAAAATGAAGAATGGAGCAGAAAAGGAAGATGTCAGAAAGGAATAAGCAAAAGTCAAGAAAGATGCAAATGATTTAAAACCTGATTGCTCTGCTTCAGTTTACTAATGCTTAACTTGTATTCCTCTAAAAAAAAAAAAACGAAACCCAAACAAACAACAAAAAAAAAACATTTTGTGATACTCCCAAACTGTAAGATTATAACTTACTCAATGAGTAGTAACATTATCTTTTGTACATGTAACAGGACTACTGTTTATCTCTCGCTACAATGTGCTTTTGCATGACTTTGGGGGGTGGCGGGGGGGGGGTTTGGGGTTAAAGAGTGGTCGGATGGCTTAAGTTATTCAGAACAGCTATATATCAGAAAAACACAATGTATAAGTTTTAATAGGTTTGGGGGGGGGAGGGGGGGTGGAGTACATAAGGATCACCATCAATTTTATCAACTTATATCAGGTTGTGTTTATTCTCTTCCAAAGCAAGGTGGATAATTTTTCACCTCTAGTTACATTCAGGCCGTGCGGCGAAGCCAGAAATTTGTTGACCGAGACAGTGACTGAAATGCTAGGAAATGCGATTCGGACAGCTCAGTGCTCATATCTAAACCTAAAAGCTTACAAACAGATGTCATAAACTAACCGAGATCTGAGATATTTAAAGCTATATTGTCGTAAGTCTGATTGTCTTTACTTCTTCTTTCACTACAGTTTTATTCAGGCAAATGCAGACATAGATAACATGCTATAGTGTAGTGGTTCTCAACCCTGGTCCTGCAGTATGCTTGTCCTTACATATTTTAGGGTTTTACCTGCTCACAATCAGAACATACTATTAGAGAAAATACAGTTTACCAACATTATATAGTTTAAGATGAATGTCTATTTACCGGACTACTGTAAACCCCCCCCCGCCAATATGTATGAGTCAATATCCTAAATTTCACAAACACTGCAAAACAGTTAAAGTGCAACATTTTCTGTGGTCAGATGAGTAACAAACTGAACAGCAGGTCATTTGGACAAAAAAAAAAAAAAAAAAAAAGATCAGACCAATGCAGGTAAAAGCACCCTTGAAGCAAGAAAAGCACTAAAGGAAACTTTATGCTTTGTCAAAACTGCTTCTGAGAGCCCTCTGAAACAGGATCTTATCTGTCCATTCAACAAGGAAGCACGCAGTTAAAAGCAAGGCATGAAATGTAAAAGCGAACATTTTATAACTTGTTCGTTGTGATGAAACGAATATAACGAGACAAGAATATTGTCGTTTTTGCTGCGGCCTCGTCCGAAGAACCCAGAATCACGTAGCCCAATGGGAAACATTTATTTGAAAGCATGCTCGGAGCTAGACAATACTTAAGATCCACTGCACTGACTGGAGAGAGAAAAGTGGCTCCAAATGACCAACTTGTTAAGCCGTTTTAATGAACGAGTAGCAGAGAGACACTACATTTCATTTACTAGAAGATTAGGAAGATTGAATGATGTAGCGTTTGTACTGCATATTGGTCAATAAAATAACAGCGAATCTGGATTTAGCAACTAATCTCGATTTCAAACTTTTGTCTTCTGATTAAAATACATACGTTATAGTCATTTGGTTAATGTTCGTTTTAGAACCTTGACCTCAGATTTTTGGATAGATCGGATCAGCTCAGACTCATTGTGAAATCTTGGGGAGGGGAGGGGAGGGGAACTGAAAAGTTCAGCTGTCTAAAATTGCTGGTTTTTTTGTTAACTACATCTAGACTCAAACAAACAATAACCAAATGATTAAATTGGTTCACACCAAATAAGTGCCCTAAAATAGGCAGGCTGCATAGCTCCAGGACCAAGCTGAGAAACACTGCACCAGGGGGGGGGATAAATATATATACAGAGCAATGAACAATGTAGAATGAACAGCCTGGGTATGAACCTTTGCCAGCACTATATATAGAGACTAATAGCCAGTACATTGCCCCTGGGAATATAATTCTGTTAGCCTGAATTTGGCATTACAGTTAATGCATCTATAAACAGCAACACAGCTGAAACATCTTCATATCCCAGACTAGCTGACTAATATGCTGCCACCATATCCCGTAGAAAAATATATCCTGACATGCAGCGTAGCAGTATATTAAGCCAATCTCCCACCCATCCCTTTTGCCCAGAACAGTGACAATAAAAGATACATAAATAGCACAGATAAAAATCACCGCGTCATCTGAGCAATGAGCATGGGGTTTGAAATGCAGACAGAGAGAAGTGTAGGAGGGAGAACAGAGAGCTGCGACATTGGTGAGCGGCCAAAAGCACAACAAGCAAACATGGTGAGAGGGGATTCCACCCTTACTTGAGGCGAGCCTCCAGGCGAGAAGCCCTGGTTGGAGACTGGCGAGGTTGGAGACTGGTTGGCCGGAGAGCCAGTCTGATTGCGATACTGCTGAAAGCAAGAGGCCTTTCAGAATGACATCACATGTCTACTAAGAGCTCACATGTGTAAGCACCTCAGAAATGAGGATGCTCCAGATTGACGCCAGCAGACAACCTGAACTGTGCTCTTAGCTCTACTGGAGTTTTTCATCTGAACATTAAATGCATTGATAAACCATCAGAACCTCCCAATACTGCATGCTCATGGTCATGCTCAAAGAACAAACATGAGGTTTACGTTTCTAGTAAGAGTTAAGGTCAGATTATACTAACCGAGCTGACTGGTGCGCCTGTGGCTGTTGGCGATTGGCTGGACAAGGAGGTCAGGGGTGGACTGGAGGCGGAGCTGATGGCGATCGGTGGCAGCTGGATAAGGCGGATGTTCTGCGGCAGCGTCTGCTGCTGCTTCTGCAGATCGCTCAGCAGGCTGAGCAGCGAGTACTGGGACAGCTGCTGCTCCAGAGACATGCTGTCCATCGCAATTGGCTGCAGAACATTACAGATTTGGCAGATTTATACGTTTCATATTTGTACATTTGACATGTTACACACAACATGTTATATTATTAGTTGTTAGAAAGTCATCAAATCAAAAGTTTATCAAAGTCAGATTAATGCTGGTTTCCTTTAAAAACTGGCTTCTGAAGACTGAAAGGTTGGAAAAGCATCTCTGAGAAGGCACATTTTTGCTTTGTAAGGGTGGACAAATCGCTGGCCCGGGCGCGTGGGACAAGTAAATGACATAATAGGGCTATCAGTTTCTCATTCACAGTTGGCGGGGAGCAAGCGGGTTGTTGATATAATGATAACCTGCCTTTTTATCTGCCGTCTTCTACATACATGAGCTCACAGATTCCCATGATTGGCTAGTGTCTCTGTGATAGACAGGGAAGAGTTAGTATGCCATCTCTCCCACCCTCCCAATTTTGCTCCCTGGGCTCCCAGCCACAAATATGTAGGAACTATTTCTATTAATTTTCAATACTTCATCGAGCAAATATCACATTGAGACTCAAATAACGTTGCATGTGATAAGAGAACACCCCAGCTCATAGCTATAATGTTCATCAAAGACTTTCTGCGATTATAAAGTGCAAACAATCTTTATCACCTGAGACATTATCAGGAGCAGATTAAAACCATGGTGAAAGGTAAAGTCGCCTCTCCCACCGATTCGAGTAACTTAGGTCATAGGCATCACATTGGAGCTGTTACATGCCCAATGAGCTAGCTAATTCTTTGTCCATCCCTGTGATGTACAAAGTGGTGCCCAACCCAACTAAAAACCACAACATACTCACTGTTAATGCTCCACAATAATGTTTTTCGCATCAACAAAACATGCACCTTTATCCATCACTTCTTGCTGTTTATTACTCCACCCACTCTCTATGACTGACAGCATGCAAATAGCTAAGAACCTTCTTCAGTCCTGAAACACTCAATTTGCTTTAAGCTAACAAAGCATAATTAATCGGGACTTGAGTACATTACAGATGGACACCTGCTTAATTCCTGCAATGCTGGAAGTATTTACAAGCTATTATCAAATATGTATATTGAGAGTAAGGGTGGGCGATTTGAGAAAAATATCATATCACGGTTGCCAGACAACTCGTTTATACGAGACACAGTATGTATCACGATATATTGGTTTTATAAGTGTCTTATAAAAATAAGACATGAGAATATCAGTGATAAAAGTGACATAATTTATCACAATATCGATACTATATAGCCATATCGTCCGGCCCTAATTAAAAGTGAGATACAGATACAGAGATTCATCACAGCCTTTATAAGAATTTCCTTAACAAACCAAATCTATTCTGAAATTTACCTGAGAAATGGGCATCTGAGGTGAGAGGGTGGGAGAGAGAGTTGGTGAGAGCTGCTGTGGGCATGGCTGCTGCTGCTGGGCATCAATGTTGAGCGTAAGGGCAGCACCAGTAGGTGCAGAGGTGGAGCCAGCAACATGGCTGGCAGCGCTGATGCCCAGGTGGGTGAGGTTGGTACTCAGATTGCCTGTGCTGCTGGAAGTGCTGGGGGCCGAGAAGGTCACGGGGTCATCCGGATCCAGAGGAGTGGGCAGCGGAGGGGGGAACTGGATGTTGGTGAGGTCGGGCAAGGAGCCACCTGTGCTGTGTGTGGCTGGCATCAATGTGGCGTTCACTTCTTGATCGGGGGAAGGGAATATGCTAGAAAAATCGAGCACAAATTAATACATATGTTTCTTGTTGATTTGTTGAGGGCCTAAAATCATTTAAGCTCATTAACCAAAATATATAAAGAACACGTAAACATATACAGTATGTTGCTCGGAGCGAGCAGGGGTTAAACATAAATAATCCTTTGCAATAATTATAAAATGGCTGGAGGATAATAATACACAATATAGCATATGCTCACTTAATCCCTGGAACGTCATGGGATTTGGGATGTAGTGATGTCGTCTGGTCGTCTTTTTCCATTTCTGTTTCGGGTTCCTCTGTATCTGGGGGCGTGAGCAAGACGACTAGAACGGACACAAAGACAGAATTGAGTTTCCTTCACCTAGCAAAAGGAAGCAAGCCTACGTTTAACTTTCATCACCTTCACCTCGTTTTGGCTGCAGTTCTTGGGATCCTCCAACAAAAGTGTCTTGCTGAGCAGGATTCATAGCGCTCTGATGTAGTGCAGAGTCAGAATTGGTCCTGTATTAGTAAAAAAATAAAAAAATAAATACAATTAAAAAATGTATGAGGATGGTTAGAAGTTGTATGTTGAATAATCATTTGTCATTCTCAATGGCCAACTGTGGCTTACCTCCTCCAGCTTGTATCCGGGGGAGGTGACAGATACACTGAGCCGTAAGGACAGCTGTCGATGTAAGTCTCTGTGTTAAGGAAAATGTTTCTCCGCGTCACCCAACAATTTTGGCTTGTATTTAAACAAGTCGGCATGACAGCTACTAATCTTGGAAGGTGAGGGTTATCACTTGATTACTCAGACAGTTACTCAGAAAAAAACAGACAGATTTTTTTTGTTTTGTTTTTAAACGCGTGGTGGAGAGTGGTAAATGTTTTATGCTGTTTACATGAACAGATGTCCCTGATTGGCTAGCATCACACTAAGTGATAGGAGACAGGGTAAAGAAGGCCATATTTCCTACTCAGATAGAAGGGCCAATTATGCTTTTCGTTGTGTCTCTTTTCAATCAAAGATAAAGAGCTTGATTCAGAACCAAGGGACATTGAAAATAAATAAATAAATAAATAAATAATCAGTGTTTAGCAATATCAGTACTTCAGTGAGTTCAGAAATACAGAAAATGTTAACGTGAAGGACCCCCCTTATTCCATTTTTTTTTTTTTTGTTGATTGTTTCTATGGCTTTATCTCCAGTACTGAACTACTCTCGTCTAATTACCACTGGCTCCATTGATGATATTCAATCAGCTCCTTTAGTCATACACACTGGGGAGGATCATTCAAAGTTAGGATCCACTTCATGTTAATAGACTTAACACAGTTTTCTGACAACCTGTCTATCATCTGCACCAGGCCATTCAAACTGATCGGAACAACAATGACAAGTTGGTTTATAAAAGCTACTGTGTATTAACATATGTTCAGTGCTCATATCCGTTGCTAAGTTAAAAAAAAAAATACATGAATGTATTTTTGCCTTGGAGTGTACATATAACTTTGAACTTCCCAATGATTACTGGCCATCTGAGAAGCTGGAACTATTCAAGACCAGTGCGATAGAAATAAAACACAGAACTTCATCATGCTCCTGGGATTTTGTTTTTGGATTCATCGGCTCAACTTGGCATTTCAGACCAAGCTCCTTTAATCAGTGGTTTATAATAAGACGTGCTGCCGCGAAAACGTCACGTGTCCGACTTCAGTAACTGCTTTATCTCAGGCTCTCAGGACAATTCAGACCTGGATGGGATGCCAGTCCATCACAGGGCACCAATACACACACCTTCACACATTTATTCACAGCTGGGCCAATTTAGAGTAGACAATGTACCTCCAAACAAGTTTTTGGAAGGTGGGAGGAAACCCATGCAAGCATGACGAGAACATACAAAACTCTGCACGAACACTAACCTAAGCTCAGGATCAAACCCAGGAACCTGGAGCAGTGAAGTGACACCGCTGCACATCACGACACGGTGGTGCTAAAAATCCTCTGGGGCTGTATTCACAAAGAATGAGATCTTACCTCAAAGAGTTCTCCACAGTTCCTAACTGAGAGTTTCTCCTTAAAACCTATTCAGAAAACAGCTGAGAGAACTTGTACTATGGATTTCCTCAACTTGTCCTCGCTGCTAAGGATGATGGCCCGTTTTGTGAATGAATAATAATACTGATCGGCTGATGAGGGGAAAAAAGAAAAAGCAGCTGAATTCTCAAACGAAAAAAACCCAATCATCTGAACGCCCACATCAAGTATATTTGATCTTCATCGCCTGTACGCGTGTGTATTAATGACAGGATTTGTATTTAATCCAAGCATCGATTTACATATTTGTTAAGAAGTAGAATGTTTTGTAAATATCTCAAAGAAAACATATATTTAGAATATCACTGTTATTGTTTATTTATTTCTATGCACTAGTTCATATGACGTTGCGCAAAGGGCTTTGATTTACGATCTTATTGTGAAGACCTCTACATTAACCAATCATTGCCAATATTGAAAAAAGCCATCATCGGTAGCAGTGATGGAGTTGGTAGTAGCAGTAGAGAGGGTATTTATTGTTTAGTGTAAAACATGACTTGTGGATAATATTTGCAGTTCACCTTTGCTGCGTAACTACAATGCTCATGTGACCAAGTAGAGGAGAGTTGTGTGATCTTAACTCTGATTTCTGGTGGTACCGCATTAATAGGTGAGATACATTACAGCTTGTTCCCTTTAAACAGATCTAACATGAATTTCTCGGCCCCGTTCATCTCCAGCAGCAGACACAGCATTGTTTGTGATTTGGTCTGAATGACTTAGGAGTTCACCGATCTACCCTGAAATTTTAGGATTAAGCCAGGACCCTTAAAATTGTGAATACACGGCCTCTAATATTCACAAATCGAGCGCTATGGCATTAAGGGAATAAAGAAAAAGACGCCCTGGGATTTCACTGCACCAACCAGACAATAAGAAAAGGATATCTGACGCCCGTGTTTATCCACTGAGAGAGGCCTGCGATGAGGGGACGTGATCCGATTCCTGTCCCGATACACGCGGTCCACCAAGCCGTGGTGCCGAGTCGTTCGACTAGTATCCAAAACTGTGGTCTGAAAAGAAATCTGATAAGTTGAAGAAATCTATCTACATTAGCAACACATTCACATATACAGTTATACAGTTGCTCCAGTGAATAAAAACCCCAGTGCAGAGATTTAGTTGAAGATGGAGCGGCATTATGAAAGCATAAAAGCAATGACACCATAAACACAGTTAGTTTCATCTGTAGTCTTGCTAATGTTTCATAAATGAAAAGCAATGTCAAAGGCGGTGATGACACCCCCACACATCTGAACAATAATGACACGCAGAGCCAGACTTCCCAGGGTGGGATGGATTTCAAACTCTCATCCTCTGCTATATGGCATTATTGGAGGGTAGGATGTGAGTTACATGTGGTGTACTATGTCTTTAAATGGGTGGCTGCCATTACAAAGTAATAAATGGATGATGCAGGCAACGTAGGATCCTAATATTTGAATGAGGAAAGCACTACGGAGGGTGCGACATGTTTAAAATAAGTGCGTAAACTAGAAAATGGTGGTGTGAACCTGATGAAAATAAGACTTTTGCCTCAATTCGGTTTGGATTTACAATCTGATTCCCAGATTATAGCACATCACAGATTACGTACACACACACACACACATTTATATATATATATATTCTCAGAACAGATCAACAGTGCTTATCAGAATATTTCCAGTTATGTGAAAGCTGGAAGCTAGGGTTGCTACAGTGTCACGCAACTTAGTGTTACTGAACAGTTAGCTCATTGTTTACTTTTAAAAAATATGGATTAAAATGCATTAATCTTATTGCTTATTTTCTTGTTTTTCCTCTCTCGCTTTCATCTTATAATGACAACATGATAAACATTGAGGAAAAAAAAAATCTACAGGATTTTAAAAGTCGCTCTCAAAATGATCTTCATCGAGTGCTTTACGGAGTGCAAGCCAGGTATTAGAGCTTTTGTGTTTTTTCTTCAGTATAAGGATATTCCACGGAGAACTCTTATCTGTTATCATGCAGAATAATAAAATATATGCCTAGATGTTTAAAAGGAGAAGTGATGGTTCGGGGGATTTTAGGCAAGTTCTTGAGTCCCTAGCCATTACATTACAAGAAAAGCCATTATATTACATATAAACATGTCATTGTCACGTGACCTACTAATGATCACGTGCTTAGAATAACAGTCCAACTTTTAGTGTGACGAGCATGCGTACATTGTGACGACACTCACCTGTGATTTAATCAGAGATCACTTATTCTATGTGAATCGATCATTATGTACTACAGAAATCCTCCAACATTAATTAAACATCCATTCATCCATCCATTATCTGAACCGCTTTTCCTAGAAGCCTAGAGCCTATCCCAGGGGACTCAGAGAACAAGGCGGGAGACACCCTGGACACACACATTCACACACTACGGACAATTTAGAGATGCCAATCAGCCTGCAACACATGTCTTTAGGACTGGAGGATGAAACCGGAGTAAACCCTGAAATACGAGGAGAACACGCAAACTTCATGCAGACAGGACGGAGACGGAAGTCGAACCCCCAACCCCATTACTTATATATAAAGGTGTTTACATATGTCTGGAAATCCCTCAGAAAGAGGAACAATCAGGGGGACTTGATATTTTGGATTCTGTTGTATAAACACAAGAATGTGCAAAAAGATAATATATATATATATTTTTTTTACAAAGATATGCATTTGCTTTCACCACTCGACACTTTTGTGTGTTTTTAAATGGTTATTAGCACATACAATGACACTGTGAATATTGTGATATTTTTAGATTAGGTTCCCATACTGTGAAAATGTCAAACCGTACCACCCCTACTACAGCAGGAACCGACTACAACAGCAAAAAAAAAAAAAAAAAAAAAGAACAAAAAAAGGAGAAGATAAAAAAAAGTCTTTTGCATCCGATACAATTTCTAATAGCTCACCTGAAAAGGCAGGTCAGTGTTGCTATTTCCAATCTGATTGACATTGGGCAGTGAACCTCCATAGCACTGAGCACGATTCTGGCCCAGTTGCAAATACTGGGTCTTCTGTAACTGCAGCTGTGCAAAATAAAAGCGCATGAATGAGTGCCAGAGTGAATGACAGCATGAAAGCATGAATGAAACAAAACTGAACGCAAATACTATCCATGGTCAAGGAGTCAAAAGAATCAGATGCATAGTGAGAAAAGCAGATCAGTGGAGTTTTGCCTATTTATGGCAATGTTTTGGCGCTGTTACAATCTCTATGGTGTGCATGAAATAAAGCCAGTCAGGATTGTTTGTTTGTTTTTTTCCCCTAAAGATTAAGATAAGATCAGTGAGAATAACAGTTATATATATATATATATATATATATATATATATATATATATATATACACACACATCTCTCTATGCAAAGACCAAGCGGAACCTATTCTCGGGTCTAATCTAAATAATAATCAGTTGTATGTGAATGAAATGTCATGCATTTTAAACGTGGAAGATTTGCAGAGAAGTGCGCGAGGGCGCACGCTGGAAGTAGCAGTGCAGATGTGCAGCACATCTGTAGCCCATTTTCTCGCGCTGACTCGCTTGTCCGCATCCGCGCACAACTCCGCGTCCGCGCTACGCGTGTCACCCGTTTCAACGCGTTCAATTACCGCAACAGCGCTCGTGCTCGCGGGGAATGTCGGGGTTTATTGTGGACGCGGAATGGAGCGGAAGGTCGTGGAGTCGTGTGTTGTGCTTCCAGCCCCGTAACGGCCAGAGCTGTTAGCGCAGCAGCTAGTCGGTGTAACCGGAGATGCGCCTGAAAAATCACGACCCGTCGCGAGGAAAACCTCGGCACGTACCCGTGCGGCTCGAGTGATGCTCAGGTCCTTCATGACTTCTTCAAACGCCGCCGTCTCCTCCGCCTGCTTTTGGTTGTGCAGCGCAATCTTCTCGCTGAATTTTCGCGGATTGTTTGAGGTCGCCATCTTCCGTTCTTCTCCAAAACAGACCTTTGCGCCAGACGTGCGCGACGCCGTCGCCTCGTCACCGCGCGGAGGATTTTGGGCTTTGAAGTCACTCGCTCATTCAAACGCGCCAGAAATGTAGGCAGCCCAAGAGTCTAGACACTAGACCGATATACATTCCGAAATCATCGATTTGAAGATATTTTAAACAAATCCCTTGAGGCCTATAGAGGGAACATGGACTGAAACCCTCATAGAATTCGTATTGGTTTTAACGGAAACTATAATGGTTCCTGTGGGTCTCTAGTGGTAATTTGTTGCCTTCTATTGCTGGGATCTTATGTGTAGTGGATACCATTAAGGACCTATCTCTTTAATACGTCCTACTATTTAATGGAAACCATTTCATAATGGTTTTAATGGTTGTAATGGGAATTGTATTGGTTTGAATGGAAACTGTAATGGTCCCTGGGGGTCTCTACAGGTCATTTGCTGCCTTCTATTGATGGCATGTTATGCCTAGCGGATACCATTAAGGACCTATGTCATTAATACATTCTACTAAGAACTTCCTAATGGTTTTAATTAGAGATACACCGATACTAAATTTCTCAGCTGATACCGATTATTCAGAGTGCTGTCGGCCGATACCGATGCCGATTATTCAGAGTGCTGTCGGCCGATACTGATGCCGATTATTCAGAGTGATATCGGCCGATACCGATTATTCAGAGTGATGTCGGCCGATACCGATAACCGATTACTCAGAGTGATATCGGCCGATACCGATTATTCAGAGTGATGTCGGCCGATGCCGATTATTCAGAGTGATATTGGCCGATACCGATTATTCAGAGTGATATTGGCCGATACCAATAACCGATTATTCAGAGTGCTGTCGGCCGATACCGATAACCGATTATTCAGAGTGATATCGGCCGATACCGATATCCAATTACTCAGAGTGATATCGGCCGATGCCGATTATTCAGAGTTATATTGGCCGATACCGATTATTCAGAGTGATGTCGGCCGATACCGATAACCGATTACTCAGAGTGATATCGGCCGATACCGATTATTCAGAGTGATGTCGGTCGATGCCGAGTATTCAGAGTGATGTCGGCCGATACCGATAACCGATTATTCAGAGTGCTGTCGGCCGATGCCGATTATTCAGAGTGCTGTCGGCCGATGCCGATTATTCAGAGTGATATTGGCCGATACCGATTATTCAGAGTGATATTGGCCGATACCGATAACCGATTGTTCAGAGTGATATCGGCCGATACCGATAACCGATTGTTCAGAGTGATATCGGCTGATACCGATAACCGATTATTCAGAGTGCTGTCGGCCGATGCCGATTATTCAGAGTGATGTCGGCCGATGCCGATTATTCAGAGTGATGTCGGCCGATACCGATAACCGATTATTCAGAGTGCTGTCGGCCGATGCCGATTATTCAGAGTGATATTGGCCGATACCGATTATTCAGAGTGATATTGGCCGATACCAATAACCGATTATTCAGAGTGCTGTCGGCCGATACCGATAACCGATTATTCAGAGTGATATCGGCCGATACCGATATCCAATTACTCAGAGTGATATCGGCCGATGCCGATTATTCAGAGTTATATTGGCCGATACCGATTATTCAGAGTGATGTCGGCCGATACCGATAACCGATTACTCAGAGTGATATCGGCCGATACCGATTATTCAGAGTGATGTCGGTCGATGCCGAGTATTCAGAGTGATGTCGGCCGATACCGATAACCGATTATTCAGAGTGCTGTCGGCCGATGCCGATTATTCAGAGTGCTGTCGGCCGATGCCGATTATTCAGAGTGATATTGGCCGATACCGATTATTCAGAGTGATATTGGCCGATACCGATAACCGATTGTTCAGAGTGATATCGGCCGATACCGATAACCGATTGTTCAGAGTGATATCGGCCGATACCGATAACCGATTATTCAGAGTGCTGTTGGCCGATGCCGATTATTCAGAGTGATGTCGGCCGATGCCGATTATTCAGAGTGATGTCGGCCGATACCGATAACCGATTATTCAGAGTGCTGTCGGCCGATGCCGATTATTCAGAGTGATGTCGGCCGATGCCGATTATTCAGAGTGATGTCGGCCGATACCGATTATTCAGAGTGATATTGGCCGATACCGATAACCGATTGTTCAGAGTGATATTGGCCGATACCGATAACCGATTGTTCAGAGTGATATTGGCCGATACCGATAACCGATTGTTCAGAGTGATGTCGGCCGATACCGATAACCGATTATTCAGAGTGCTGTCGGCCGATACCGATAACCGATTATTCAGAGTGATGTCGGCCGATGCCGATTATTCAGAGTGATGTCGGCCGATGCCGATTATTCAGAGTGATGTCGGCCGATGCCGATTATTCAGAGTGATGTCGGCCGATGCCAATTATTCAGAGTGATATCGGCCGATACCGATTATTCAGAGTGATGTCGGCCGATGCCAATAACCGATTATTCAGAGTGCTGTCGGCCGAAGCCGATTATTCAGAGTGATATTGGCCGATACCGATAACCGATTATTCAGAGTGCTGTCGGCCGATACCGATAACCCATTATTCAGAGTGATATTGGCCGATACCGATAACCGATTATTCAGAGTGCTGTCGGCCAATACCAATAACCAATTATTCAGAGTGATATTGGCCGATACCGATTATTCAGAGTGATATTGGCCGATACCGATTATTCAGAGTGATATTGGCCGATACCGATTATTCAGAGTGATATTGGCCGATACCAATAACCGATTATTCAGAGTGATATTGGCCGATACCGATAACCGATTATTCAGAGTGATGTCGGCCGATACCGATTATTCAGAGTGATATTGGCCGATACCAATAACCGATTATTCAGAGTGATATTGGCCGATACGATAACCGATTATTCAGAGTGCTGTCGGCCGATAACCGATTACTCAGAGTGATATCGGCCGATGCCGATTATTCAGAGTGATGTCAGCCGATACCGATAACCGATTATTCAGAGTGATGTCGGCCGATACCGATAACCGATTATTCAGAGTGATGTCGGCCGATACGATAACCGATTATTCAGAGTGATGTCGGCCGATACCGATAACCGATTATTCAGAGTGATGTCGGCCGATACGATAACCGATTATTCAGAGTGCTGTCGGCCGATGCCGATTATTCAGAGTGATGTCGGCCGATGCCGATTATTCAGAGTGATGTCGGCCGATACCGATTATTCAGAGTGATATCGGCCGATGCCAATAACCGATTATTCAGAGTGCTGTCGGCCGATACCGATTATTCAGAGTGATATCGGCCGATGCCGATTATTCAGAGTGATGTCGGCCGATGCCAATTATTCAGAGTGATGTCAGCCGATACCGATAACCGATTATTCAGAGTGATGTCGGCCGATACCGATGCCGATTATTCAGAGTGATGTCGGCCGATGCCGATTATTCAGAGTGATGTCGGCCGATGCCGATTATTCAGAGTGATGTCGGCCGATGCCGATTATTCAGAGTGATGTCGGCCGATGCCAATAACCGATTATTCAGAGTGCTGTCGGCCGATGCCGATTATTCAGAGTGATGTCGGCCGATACCGATTATTCAGAGTGCTGTCGGCCGATGCCGATTATTCAGAGTGATGTCGGCCGATACCGATTATTCAGAGTGATATTGGCCGATACCGATTATTCAGAGTGATATTGGCCGATACCAATAACCGATTATTCAGAGTGATATTGGCCGATACCAATAACCGATTATTCAGAGTGCTGTCGGCCGATACCAATAACCGATTATTCAGAGTGATATTAGCCGATACCGATAACCGATTGTTCAGAGTGATATCGGCCGATACCAATAACCGATTATTCAGAGTGATATTGGCCGATACCAATAACTGATTATTCAGAGTGCTGTCGGCCGATACCAATAACCGATTTTTCAGAGTGATGTCGGCCGATGCCAATTATTCAGAGTGCTGTTGGCCGATACCGACTATTCAGAATGATGTCGGCCGATAGCGATGCCGATTATTCAGAGTGATGTCGGCCGATACCAATAACCAATTACTCAGAGTGATGTCGGCCGATAGCAATAACCGATTATTCAGAGTGATGTCGGCCGATAGCAATAACCGATTATTCAGAGTGATGTCGGCCGATAGCAATAACCGATTATTCAGAGTGATGTCGGCCGATAGCAATAACCGATTATTCAGAGTGATATTGGCCGATACCAATAACCGATTATTCAGAGTGATGTCGGCCGATAGCAATAACCGATTATTCAGAGTGATGTTGGCCGATACGGATTATTCAGAATGATGTCGGCTGGTACCAATAGCCGATTATTCAGAGTGATTAAATCAATAATAATTAATTCCACAATTCTGAAAAAAATGCAAATAAAAACTTTATTTTCTCCATTTCAACAAGTTGTATCACAGTAACTGGTCTCATAAACAGAAAACGCATTACTCTAACATTAACACATGAACTAAATTCTGAAGATTAAAGTAAGATTTCTTATTGAATGTTATTAATTCATATTAACATTGGCTGAATTGTAAAAACCTCCTGTTAGACTCACATTCACTCTCCACAAACACAAGCATTTCTACTTCATCATTAAATATCAAACTGGTAATATATAATATCAACTTTTTATATATTAACATTAACTGGATATGAAATATACTACTCTACAAATATATTTTTCTGTGCAATATATACTTTGTCAATTCATCTTCATTTAAATCTTTCAGCGGTGTACTGCCGCTTTAATTCAGCGCGAGCAGCGAGGCAAAAAAATAAATAATTAGACACTATGCCGAAACTCCCGCTTCACTGCCGCTCACTTCCAATGTAAAATTTTAGCAGTGCAGAGATAACAAAACCTCAGTTTTGTCATCATTCCACACAAGATACATCATCTTTACACACAGCCCAAAATCGATATGTTTTCCCACCCTCTTTTGATTGACAGGATATAATCGTCCCTGATCATCAGATATTTTTAAACTATTATTGGCCGATACATCGGTGCATCTCTAGTTTTAATGGTTCTAATAGGAATTGTATTGGTTTTAATGGAAGCTGTAATGGTCCTTCTGGGTCTCTACTGGTAATCTGTTGTTTTCTATTGGTGGCATGTTATGTCTAGTGGATACCATTAAGGTATCTTTAATACATCCTACTATGTAATGGAAACCATTTGGTAATGGATGTAATGGTTAACAGCTGATGGTATGTAATGGTATTTGTAGTGAAAACCATTAGAATTTCTGTGATGGTTTGTATTGTTTGTGGTTTTTTTTTCAGCAGGGTGGGCTGTAAACCAGGATCAAAACTTAATCTATTTATAACAAATTATAGAACTGAAATGCTCATTATTTTGCATAATACATGTTTAAAAATGGATGGTTTTAATTGAACAAACACTCTCTTCTAATACATTATTACAGTAGTTAATAAGAGTGCATGTATACTTACTTCCAGTGTCTACATGAGAGGAGCGCCAGCTTCATAAACATCTGAAGTTTACCATAAAACCTCATACTCCATTTTCTGCTGTGGTTGCCTTGACCATCGGCTTGACCAATTTATCTCAGCCAATCTGCTTACTGGCATGGTTTTGGGGAAAAAACCGGAGAACCTCAAGGAAGCCCATAATTTGTGTAACAAAACCCTAGGTTGCACAGGAAGTGAGGTATACCAATCCATAAATATATATTGAAATCTGGGTTTCTGAACAGCACAACAGAAAAATGTTTACCCAGTCATTGAGAGATTGCGCGTTAAAATCACGATGCCACAGGAATCAAGAAAGCAAAATTGGCCATGCTCTCTGTATCCCCTATCTATCACATTATCACTAGCCAATCATGGGCATCGAAGATCTTGTGCATGCAGAAGAGGGCAGATAGTGCCTTCCTCAGAGTGCGTTATGCAGCACTTTAAAAAGATGAGGCAGGCTGGCTTGGAGAAAGTATGTTCGTCTACAGTCTATATTTCATCCTTTTGCGTCCTCCTACACCACACTCTCAGACTGTGCAAGTGATTTATAAAAGGTAGTGCTGATAAAGGATCAATCCTGACAAAGAATTTCCTCCACCGTTTCTTAATTGTTTGTTTTTTTCCCCCTCCAGACATTTTGTCCTTTATTAACATAGGCTTTCCTTCCATCAGTTGCAGAAATGAATACAAAATCAAGCAAACTCTGTGATATTTGGAGGAGCTTGAACCGGATTCACTTTGCAAATGTTTTAAATAAGCAGCCTGAAAATTTTAGTCAGTGCATCATACCCAGTAACTTCCTGGCTTTCGTTCACACAATAAACAGTAATAACCAATTAAAGTCCTGCTGGAACGCTGTCGTCTCCTTCTTCCCAGGATTTCGACTCTGGCTTGCGCTCACACAAAATCCTGTTCCTTCTAAATTCCTGTTAAATTGCATTAACTTGCTTGTGACTGGGGCTTCTATTGAAATCACTTACGCCTCATGAATCACCTTCTAAGGAAAAACAGCTGAGCTGAGACGTTCTGGTCCATCTTGGTGCTGAGCTCATTTCTGAAGAGAAATAAGCCAAATCCACTTAACTGTTAATCTAAAAGGTATCTTTAAAAAAAAAAAATGTATTGTAGGATGATTACAGGTTTAGAAATACTTTTAAATATTACAAACTGCACCTATAGAGGAGCAGCAAAATGATGTTTCCTCTACGTTTCAGAAACCCAGGAACGATTGCTGGTCAGCATTTTGAAACTTGTTATGGCTGGTAAGTAATACACACTGACATGGGAGGTAAGGCACAAATCTCACCATTTCTTGTTTATTAAATGAAGAATGTTATTAGTAAAAGTCACTATAAATTGGTACAGCAAAATTGGAACAAACGTAAAAATGATCTCACAAAGAAACTAAAACAAAAAGGACGGCAGTCAGAATCAAAGTTCTACGGAGGAGTGTACATTCAACAGCTTAAACCATTATACAAGCATAGCTCATCTTTCACTGCGAATGACATGGCATTAATACAGACCACAAAGCACATTATACATCATGCTAACGTCTATCGTTATGGAACACCGCAATACGGTATGTACACACAGAAATATGGGGGAAAGGAATAATATTTGAGGCTTTTAACTACATTCTTTGTGTTTAATTAAGAGTAATACTTGCTCAATATGGGAAGTATCCAGAGGAAGAACAGGAAAGCCTGAGACGATGTTCTTGACAAACATTAAAATGGATTACAGCAGCACAAAATCGAGAGATGCACTCACCGACCAATTTATTAGGAACACATGTACCTTTATGCAATTACGTGACAGCAATGTAATGCGTAAAGTCATGCAGATATAGGTTGCAGCTTTTGGTGACGTTCACATCAAACATTAGATTTTGAATAAGAGGTGTAATCAGGTGACTTTTGTGGGATTGTTGCTGGTATGACGCCAAACGGGATGAATATTTCAGAAACTGCTGATCTCCTGGGTTTTTCAGCCACACCAGTCTCTACAGTTGCGCAGGCGGGGTGGGGGCGGGGCGGGGCGGGGGGACAACAAACATCCAATGAGCATCAATTCTGTGGGTGGAAACACCTGGTTGGTGAGAAACGTGTGAGAGGGGAATGGCCAGACTGTTTCAAGCTGACAGAAAGGCTACAGTAACTCAAACAGCCACTCTTTACTATACTGAGCAAAAAAATGCTCAGGTCAATATGCACATGTTGAACGTCGATGCAGATGGACTACAATTGCAGCAGATCACATCAGATCAAAGTCATGAGATCAGATTCAACCCCCCCTTTTCTGATGCAGGACATGAACATGAACTTAACTGAAACTCTTGACCTGTATCTGTAAGCATTTTACGCACTGCACTGCTGCTTCATGAACTGGCCCGTGTACAGGTGTTCCTTTTAAAGTGAATGCATATTGTGATTGTGACGATTTAGTACGTACACAATATACACACGATACAACACACATACACATTTACAGAGACAAAGACATGGATTTAATTGACCCAAGAGAAGAAAAGTAAATGCAGGATATGAAAATTTTACATAATGAACAGGAGTGTCTTCCGCTGATATTTAACTCCTTGCAGCAAGTCCTTGTCGCTACATTAAACAAAAACATCAGCACCTTCAGTCCATACAGGATTTCTCAGAGGTTTTTTTTTTTGTTATGGTTGTGGCCAAAAATGCTTGAATTTGCGGCGACTTTTTTCAAAATCTGCAAAGCAATTTGTTCAGTTTTTGTGCTTGTGTGTTTTTTTTTTTGTGTGTGTGTGTAAAACTACTATTACCAAAATAGCAATATCACAAATTGTGAATTGAAGAGGGCTTTGGCTGAGTGCGCGTTGTGATGAAGTCACGTGGCGCGTCTTGGCACAAACCTGTGGAAAATCTGTGGTAGTTTTGAAAAATTGCAAGCTCCTCTGAAAATTGGGCGAGTTTACTTGATTTTGCGTTCGTTTCTGCGATCGCGAAATCCTGGAGGGACTGAACAACAAAAGTAGTGGAACAAATCTGAAATGGTGCTACATTTAAAATAAATAAATAAATAAATAAAATAAACAAATTCTTGTAGAACCAATTCAACTAATTCACTCATGTCTTGATCAGATCCAGGAAATGGGACCCACTTTTCTGCAAAGCCAGGAAGCATCGAACTTAATTTAGAGCGATGTTCGGGTAATACGAAGAAGATTCACAATGAAAACTTGCTACTTCGTTCTGGTATTGTGCTTCAATGGAATATGGCTAGTGATAAACAAAAAAGATAATACTCGTGCAATAACATACTAGCAGAGAGAAATCAAAAGAGTGCTTAAATAAATAAAAGTCTCTCATTATATTAAATTCACTTCACATGTTTTCTCGAACTCAAATCAGTCTACTAGGATTGCCTTCAAACCTTTGTGCAGTGTGTGTAGCCAAGATCTTGTGCCCTATACACATCCTGAGCCATGTGTTTAACAGTAGATAGCAAGTCATGAAGCCACAAACTGTGTACAAATGTAAGCATGTGCCTTAATCGATACAAACTGTACAGAACAAACAAAATCTAGAAAATACTTCTCTGCAGCAGCCAGTGTTGTTGCAGTCCTTAAGACCGTGGTGATCATTATACATTCAAATAAAGAGAGAAACATGCCGATTCGGTCTTCCTCGGTCCTCACACACTTATTTACATCATGACAGGATTTTGCTTTGTGATCTCGTAGGTCAGTGCCCTCAGCACTAGCATTACGACGAGACATTCTGTTAATCCATTAAGCTCCTCCATTAAGATATAATATCACAGTGAAAGTACTAACCGCAGTCGGCACTTGGATTTTGCAGTGCTGTATTCAGTTTGTCAGGTATAAAGTGCATTATGAAATGAATCTGGTGTGCTTACGGACTTTCTAAGAGATTACAAAAAAGACCGAAGGAGAATTATGTAAATCGCACCTAGGAACTGGATGTTCTCGAAGGATGGATAGGAGTCGTATTGTGCTTAGCACATTTAAGTATCAAAGATAAACCATCTACATAAATGATTTAAGTAAATTAAATGCACATTTAGCCTGAAGGGACACATTTTCCATTTGTACATACATCCCCAGAAGTGCTAACGAGTCGAGAAACTACTTCAGAGCTTTCTATGTTAACGATGTCTTTGCAGAAAGGGTTTGGAGAACAGTAAACACTTCTCTTTATAAAGGAGAATCAGGATAAACCAGTCACTAAGTCACTTCATTAAGAAGGTTTTCAGAGACGCTGCATGGTGTACATCAACCATCATTATAAAGCAACTCTCTGAAGTCTTGCAAGCCTTTAAACCGGCGGTATGTTTCAAACAAAAACAGAGGCGTCAAAGCAAGAAGGAATATTCGGAGTGAGAATGTTTGAACGGGCGCAAGCTGGGAAACAGAACCAAACACTGATTTTTGTTTCAGACATCACTTTGGGATTGGTCCAAATATTAGATAGCTGCGTGCATCAGTGGACACAAGAGGACGTTGTTCGATTCCTAATTCATCCGTCTGTTTGTACAACCCGGATTCCAAAAAAAGTGGGGATGCTGTGTAAAATGTAAATAAAAACAGAAAGGAATGATATACAAATCTCATAAAGCCGTATGTCATTCACAATAGAACACAGAATACATATCGAATGTTTAAACTGAGGAAAAGGGCCATTTTAAGAAAGAAAGTAAGGTCATTTTGAATTTGATGGCCGCAGCACGTCTCAAAAAAGTTGGGGCAAAAACGGTGCAACCAAAGGCTGGAAAAGTGTTCGTAAAAAGAAACGGCTGTTTCATTAAAATGGTACATTTCCTCAGTTTAAACATTCAATATGTTTTATGTGTTCTATTGTGAATAACATATGGGTTTATGAAATTTGCAAATTATTTACATTTTACACAGCGTCCCAACTTTTTTGGAATTGGGTGTTGTATTTGTGAAAACAGCAGCATGAATTACTAGGTCGCTTCACTTTCTTTCACAAAGAAAACCACTCTCTCTGATGCATTTGTGCATCTTTCACCACCACTGCTGTTCTTTGATTATTTATGCTCTGTTTGACAGGGTTGCCAGGTCTATTTTATAAAGGCAACCCAAAACCATCCATCCATCCATCCATCCATCCATCTTCTACCGCTTTATCCTTTTCAGAGTCACGGGGAACCTGGAGCCTATCCCAGGGAGCATCAGGCACAAGGCGGGGTACACCCTTGGACAGGGTGCCAATCCATCGCAGGGCACAATCACATACACACTCACACACCCATTCATACACTACGGACACTTTAGACATGCCAATCAGCCTACCATGCATGTCTTTGGACTGGGGGAGGAAACCGGAGTACCCGGAGGAAACCCCCGCAGCACGGGGAGAACATGCAAACACCCACAGTGCAGTGGATCTGGAGCCACTAGGCATGAGGTGAGAATACACTCTGGAAGGGATGCCAGTCCATCACAAGGCACCATGCACACATTCACACTTCGGGGAAATTTAGCATGGTCATGCTTTTAGGAGCTGGGAGGAAACTGGTGAACCCAGAGGAAACCCGTACAGACAGTAATTGAAATCGGGAAATTGGAGCTGTGAGGTGACAACACTACGCACTGCACTACATTGCCATGCAACTGCAAAAGTGTATTATATTATTTCAAAGTAAGTAACAATACATTTTAAGGAAGTGGTGTTTATATAAACCTTACTGTAAATAGTTCTTTAAAAAAAGCCCAAACACACTAACTATGAGACCAATTCACTGATGCACAACATAATACTAGAGCGCTAAAGTGAGGTCTGGAACAAGGGATTGTGTATTGTTGAAGACCAGGGGCAGTGGTAGCTCAATGGTTAAAAACACTGGACTACTGATTGAAAGGTTGCGTGTTCAAATCCCAACACCGTCAACCACTGCTGGGCCCTTGAGCAAGACCCTCAACTGCTCAGTATGGAGGTCCTTCTGGATAAGTGCATCTGCCAAATGCCTTAAATGTAAATCCTGTAGCATCAGGGAGTCGTCTTTGGCTCTCAGTCCTCTCAAAAAAATTCTGTACTCCTGGCGGTTCAGACAGTTCTAGAAAAACATTAATGTAGCCATGACTGCGTGTTCTGCAAGGGTTCTTCTTTTTGTTGAGGTCTTTCTTTTTGTGAAGTACACTGCCCGTTTTGCCCATCCCATCCGAGACGGATGGGGATGTACATATTAGAGCGCTAATACATGTAGGCTTTAGGCTTTCAAAACAACAGCTGATGAATTGTGCATATGCCAAGTATTCGACACCTACATCAGCAGAAAGAGAACTATAATCATGAGTTCGGCTCTCTCGGCAGGTTTACAGTCACTCAACAGATTTCTACTCGAACATGTCAAACCAAAATGCAACTATTTGAAGGAACGGGGGTTTAAATATATAAACAAACAAACAAAAATAGCCTTGTGTAATATCACCTCACATTTTCCAGCTAAGGAAGTCACCTCTGTGTGGCAGTTTGTGGCAGTATTATAGGTGTACAAGCAATTCCAGCGAAGGATTCTGGGAAGTGCAGATCCCTCTCCCACTCGTCCATTTCGGTGTTATAGACTTGGACGATGCTCGTGACGTTATTCAGATGCCAGTTGTATCCTCCGACAACGTAAATCTTTCTGTCCAATAAGCAACAGCCTGCCTCAGACTGGCCTGCACGCATCGGACTAACCGTGGTCCACTGATCCGTCTCCGGAACGTAATATTCCACGGCAAGAACGTCGAAGCAGCGGTCCACGTGGTCCATTCTTCCTCCAAGAGCATAGACACGCTCATTTACACTGATCATGGCATGCAGCACTCGTGGCTCATTCATTGGGCATTTGAAATCCCACTGGTCTGTGGCTGGATCATAGCAATGAAGAGACTTCTTATCCTCCACGGAAACCCCATATCCCCCGGAGATATAAAGTTTATCTCCGCATGTTGCCCCTGCGTGACCCCATATCCTTCTCTTTAGCGAATCCACGTACGTCCATTCGTTTTTCTTGGGGCAGTAACATTCAACAGATGAAAGGCTGCCGGATCTGTTGCGCCCCCCGGTGGCATACAGCTGTCCTTGCAGTACGTTGAGCTGGAACTGAATGCGGCTCTCCTGCATCGGCCTGATGCGCAACCACTGGTTGAGATGGGGATCGTATCGGAAACAGATGTCCACAGCGCCTTCACCGCTACGGTACTGCAGATGCTGGCCCCCCACCACGTAAACAAAATTGTCGAGAACGGAAACACAGGCGTGGCTGCAGCCTGATTCCATGTCGGTCAGCTCCTTGAACTGCCTCGCCGTGCTTTCAGCCAGGCAGTACACCTTTGAGCTCACTGTACGGTCATTGTCAGTGTACGGTGTGCCACCGAAAGCAATAAGCGAGACAACATCTGACCGAATGACGGTGCGAGGGGACTGCATCTCGTGCTGGCGAAAAGGAAGTATCTGATAATTAAAGGCCTCAAGTAGGTACTGCCTGCACAACACATCCTCCACCATGATGTCCACAGTCTGCACACGGTCCACCAGCTCAGAGGAGCGCATGAGCGGGAAGCGCACATGCCGCAGCACCTCGTTCGCTGCAGGACGGCGCGAGTCATCGTGCCGAAGCCATCGGATGGCCGCGTGGAACAAATCAATCTCGGTACATCCCTTCAGCTTGTTGCTCTGCAGGAAAAACACCAGCCGTTCCATGGGGATATGCAGGAAATCCTCCTCTTCGGCAATCTGCAGGAAGTGACGGAACGTGAACGCGTCCACGGATTCCTTCAGAGAGGACAAGCTGAAGGCGGCAGCCATCTGACCGATGTTCAAACAAGTCTCGACGCTCATGGCTGATTTCAGGAACTCTTCACAGAGCTCCACAACTGGCACCATCTGAAGGAAGACCGCTGCCCCAAGCACATCCTGGATGCAGTCGAGGTCGAGCGTGACCTCCGAGCTATAGGCGAAATCGATGATGTGTTTTAAGCCACGTGCAGACAAGCCCTTAAGCTCAATTGTTGCTTGGTTTGATTCTTTCATCCCACCAGTGAACATGGCTCTAAAATAAATAAATAAATAAATGAATGAATGAATGAATGAATGAATGAAAAACATGAATCATGTGGCACCATTGTTTTACAATAAATACAAAGTTGTATTCCTCTGAAAACTTTCACTCAAAACATTTCACAATAAAGTGAGTGTATCCATATAATTTGATGACTCAAACCATTAGCAGAGGAAGCGCTCGATAAGTTCCTAAATTAATAATTGAAGCATATTCTGTTTCAGCAAACTCCAAATGACAAACAAACATTACAACTGCCGTTATAATACACAGGTTCATGCACCATAAAATTGCTTGGTCAACATTTATTTATCAGATTGTTTCCCCGCAAAGCATGGCTTTGTGCTTCACTGCCTTAATTATTGATTGAAGCATATTACATTCCAGGAAAGTAGATCAAATTCCCTTTTGTTGAGTTACTGTGACTCAAGACAATATCTAGCATTTTACATTTCCTTATCAAAAGAATCCTCACCTAAAGTAGTCACTGCAGGATGCCAGCACTGCTTTGTGCACCTGGAAGCATTCGTTGTTGACTGTGAGTTCTACATCCAGTAACTGGCCTTGGTCTCGCAGTGCAGAAAGCCCCCTAAGAAGTGAGTTACTGTGACTGGGAGCTGAGAATGTGCAGCGAAGGGTGCTGTTCTTATTGTTGGCCATGCTGCAAAAAAAAAGAAGAAAGAGTTTAGGTCTTTCATCTCTTACCGCACGCGAATCCCAGTCTCTGGCAAGGTAGTCCATCAAACTCAAGAACACACACACACACACACACACACACACACACACACACACACACACACACACGACACCAGCCACTCTATAGGAACGTGCATGAACAGAGCTTCTCGCTACTCTGTTTGTGCCGACTCCCCAGCAACAGGCTCTCTAGTTTCTAAGCGCCAACCAACGTGACACCTGCAACTGCGCTTTCTTTTTAATTATTCATCCAAAGTATATTACGTATTGCTGGAAATCTTTCTGGATGAACATCAAAACGCTCCAGTTCCATCAGAAGTAAGATGACTAAAGAATCAGGAGACCAAGAGCCAGGATACACCCCCCCCCCCCCAAAAAAAAAAAAAAAAAAGAAAGAAAAAAAAAAGAAAAGACATGGGCGTTCAGTAATCAAGACAAAAAGTTGGACACAGCAGACCTTTTTATACTGATGTGGACGTGCAAGAAGACACATAGATATAAGACCACATAATTACTGTCCATGGCTAAGATAAAAGAAAGACATGGGCAAGGACAAGACATTATGATCCAAGGAACAGATACATGTACATCAGAAGTGAGCAAAGGTAGTTACATAATCACATTAAATTGAATTGATCTTAAAATGAATAAATGATGTATCCATTACCCATAAAATCAGAATATATTATCAAACCGGAAATAATCATGGAAAACAGGAAGTAATCCCACAGCAACAAATATATAACCTCTTTTGATATGGAAACCAAAGTACAGCAAATCATAGCAAGAACCAACAGGAGTCCTTAAAAGGAGGTCTGAAACTTGTAGTATAATAGTGAATAAATCCATATTCCTAAATGCAGCATGAAATCATGGTCACGTGCTATTAATAACCAGTTCTATAATACAGAACTAACTAGAGAATGTCCCAAAAGTCTTGATACATAGGGGGAAATTAACACACACACACACACACACACACATATATAATTTTTTTATTTTTCCCCCCCAGATAACCTTTAAGAATGTGTCTGACAAAAGCAGAACGTATTGAAATCATTCTCAAGGCTGGATCGGGAAATTGCAATGGACTTTAACAGGAAACATGGCAAGCACACATTCACGACACTCACGACACTGATACCAAACTTATTAACAAATTCAAAAAGACCGGAAGTGTTGTGGACCAACCGAGACGTCCACGAACATCCACTGACGAAGGAACAACTGATGTGGTGCTGGAAAACGGTCCCCTATGAATGGAAACTTGGGGACACACTGTAGCACACAATAACACTATTCTAACCAGAGCAGCAGTTACTATTTTGACTTGGAATTGGAGGTCGCCCAATGGAGAGTTTTTGCCCATTATTCACCACCGGTACCCAATTGTTGGAACTACTGGTTATTGTCAAAAATCCACACTCGATAAAGACGAAATAAAACCATCACTGCCAAATTTTGTTGTGTTATTTGAAGTGTTTTTGGATTCATTTTGGAGGTCTCCATTTTTATTTTTTATTTGAAGTGTTACTTTTTGGTTCAGTTTGGCTGCATATATTATTAATATGTATTAATCTTTATATGATATTGTTTATATGATATTTTTCATTTAAAGGTACAGTACATTTTCTTGCTACAATCAGTACTGTTTATTTTTGTAATAAATTTCAGCAATATTTTACTTTGAGTGTTGTTTTCAGTCAGTATGAATTTAAAAAAAAAAAAACCTATGGGTTGATTAATCGGTTATCAGCAGGTACTGCCCACCTTAGTTATAGGTATCTGTAATATCCACTCTCTGTCGACCCCTACTAGGGATTCATCAATACCGATACTGGTATCAGGCATCAATCTCATAACCTACTTGTTTCCTTACACTCATTAAAAAAAGGCTTCAAACCATGTGATCTAGTACTATGTGAACTAGTACTATGTGGTCTAGTGTATGTTGTTGTAGTGCAAGATGTCTTATGGCATTTTAACCGGCATCTTTAATAGAGAGAGCAAGGACAGCTACACCGAGTATGTGGCACAGTGTCAGCAAGTACGGTTGTTAAAATGAGCACAAGGTGATGTGAACTGCCATCACACAAAGCTATTCGTAGATGTGAAGACAGTGAAGCAAAGGAGCAGAGAATCGGTCACACGTGAGAGTACTTCAGTTCTGCGAGCACTGAGCCACATACGCTTCCTTTCCCTTTTCCCACTCCTCAGGGCATCCTCACTCTCTCTATTAAAAGGTACAGTTTAAACACCATAACATCTTAAACGTAAAACTCAACACGGGTATTTCATTGCTAGCAGCACACGGAAGTAACCAATAAAAAAAAGAGCTAAACAAAAACTTCCATGCCACTCCTTTTTGACTAACACAAAGTACATTATTCATTTCTCTATCAGTTTTGGTATTGATAAGCACTTATTTTTTATTTTATTTTAAATATTGGTGTCACATCCCTAATTTTGACATACCATTTATTACAACAGGATACTTGTTTGTATAGTTGTAGCATTCTTTTTATAGACTTAACTGTAGATGAATCCAGAACTAATGCTTCCTTCAAGTTCTTTCCGATTACTTATGTTTCCCACTCGACAATACATACAGCTAGCTTAATTCATTTTGGCGTCTTCTTAATATTCCCATGCATTGTATAAAGTATATAATGAAACCAATGGAATATGATGTAAGACACCCAGTATTTAGTCATGATAAAATGGTAACAACTCGGGTGTTAAATGACTGTCTAAGATAGCAGTTGAAGGGACGTTTGTTTTTGAACTTTTAGGTCAGGAACTGGTATTCACAATTATTCCCACTGCACTTGAAGGCAGCATAAGTATAAGCATAGGACACCTTTTCGCCTCAAGACACTGCATAATTCTGGTTTAATTAAAAATAAAACTGTTAAAAAATAATCAAAAGCAATCGTTTAACTTGTTAAAAACATTTAGTTGTTAAAAACATTCTCAGTGTAAGTAGTCAGTAATTAGATTTGCTCCAAGCCTACTTAACAAACAATAGGTGATATATTGGACGTGTTAGAGCAATAACATTACAGCTACAGGGCACAGACTCTTAACAGGCACCTAGCTGGAGAAAGTCAGTGTTTTGTTGTTGTAAACTTGGTGGGAAGCATCGTTACCTGCTCTGTGAACGACTCGCAGAGAGTTCCCCACCATCCAACTCCGCCATGTTTGAACCCGCCGTGCTCAGTAAAGGACATCATGCAGAGATTAAACAACCTCTCTGCGCACATGGACTGCAAATCGTGCCAATCAAGTGTGCACGCATATTTCTAGATGAAGATGCTCTTCAGATACAATCAGATGCAAGACTTCAGGGTGTCTCAGTCCACGATGGATGCAAACTTGAGCTTTATCAGTCCTGTGTCTATCAGTCTATCATCAAATTAGACAAATGTACTATGCATTAATACCGAAACAAAGTCAAACGGATCACCTGCTTTATACAAGCCACCTGTGTGTGTGTGTGTGTGTGTGTGTGAGTCTCTCTCTCTCTCTCTCTCTCTCTCTCTCTCTCTCTCTCTCTATACACAGAACCGCATGACTACGTAATGCTATGAAGTTTTGGGAGTGTTCAAGTCGCCTTGACTCTGCGCAGAATCCGATACACATATCTCACCATGAAATTTATTTCCAAATGTCAACAAACAAACTTTTTTTCCCTTACATTTTTGGATGAAAACATAGCCGGTAGTTAAAGTATAGACAACATTTTTTTTTTTTTTTTTAGCTCTATAATTCCTTCTTTAACGTTACAATTTCCAATTATTATTCTGACAAGTCCCGCCTCCTGCTTTAGGATTTGCTGAGCGTGCGCACCCAACTCGTCCGGTGATTGGTCAGTATAAACTCCTATAAATCTCAAAACAGAAAGAGACTGGATGTACAGGTGTTGTGTATAACTCCGCTTCCTCATCGGGATAGGTTGGGGGAAATAAAGCTCATACATCTGTCAAATTCATACTGCTGATTTGTTTACTCACAACAAGTAAGCCCTGTGTATATTTTAGCCTGCTATCCCTAAATTTATCAATCATAGTAGAGGGAACGCATCCCGACAGCTGTTAATGATACCACAACATTGGAATATCGTTGGGAACAAGGGATAGAGTGGCAAATATTATATATTTAAATACTGAATTCTTGAATATATCCTTAAATTAATAACAAGTTAACTTTTATTTTGTCATTCTCTATTCTCTGCGGTAGAGTGGTATGCCGCTAGGCGTCGGGACGCAGTTTTATGACGTAGAACGGACGCGCCGTACTGATAGCTCCACGAGGGTATATGGATTACAGCGCTCTTGAATATAAGGCAGAAATATCTATACTGTTCATGGGTTTGCGTTTGGTAACAACCACCCTAATAGTTTAGGTTATTGTGATAATTTTCGACTAATTCAGAATGGCAGCGTTTGCGTCTCTTGGCCTGTCCGAGTGGCTAGTTGATCAGTGTAAACAGATGGGTATCACCCGACCGACCCCGGTGCAAGAAAATTGCATGCCAGCTATTTTGGAAGGTGGGTTCTGTGTTTTTGCTTTTCACAACAGTGAGTGAGTGAGTGAGTGAGTGAGTGAGTGAAGTGAGGTAGTGAGTGAGTGAATGAGTAAAGTGAGGTAGTGAGGAGTAAGTGAGTGAATGAAATAGTAAAGTGAATGAGGAGTGAGTGAGTGAAAGAAAGAGTAAAGTGAGTGAATGAAATAGTTGAGTGAGTGAGTGAATGAGTAAAGTGAGAGAGTAAAATGAGTAAAGTGAGTGAATGAGGAGTGAGTGAAAGAGTAGTAAGTGCGTGAGTGAGTGAATGAGAGTAAAATGAGTGAAGTGAGTAATATGTGTGTTAATTTGCTGTCTTTATGCTGGAAATAAAGGTCGAGACTGTATGGGCTGTGCAAAAACTGGAAGCGGAAAAACAGCAGCATTTGTGCTTCCGGTGCTGCAGAAGTTATCTGAAGATCCCTACGGCATCTTCTGTTTGGTGTTAACGCCTACAAGGTTGATTATCTTTATTCAGTTAACATTTAAATTAATCCTTGCTATAAAGTCACACAAGAAGTTGTTAACCTAGTATAAAATAATACAATCACTATATGCCACACTTTGTGTTTATGTTTCGTTCTTGACTCCTCAGGGAACTGGCTTATCAGATAGCTGAACAGTTTAGAGCTTTGGGAAAGCCTCTGGGACTGAGAGACTGTATCATTGTTGGAGGAATGGGTATGGTTGAAAACTAAACCTAAACACAGTTAACGTAAAGAATATGAAAAGCCAGATTTGGACATTTAATAAACAGCAAGACAGTTGTGTACATCCCTTTAAAAATAAATAAATAAATAAAATCAGACACAATCAATAATTGTACATCACTCTGTGCTCCTGTTTCTAAAAGACATGGTGACTCAGGGTTTGGAGCTTTCCAAAAAGCCCCACGTTGTTGTCGCTACACCTGGGAGATTAGCAGATCACATTCGAAGTTCGGACACGTTTGATATGAAGAGACTCCGATTCCTGGTAAGAAAACAGCTGTCGCACATACATTCATATCCGGATACTTTTATTAATATCTATAAGGTTTCTCTAATCAAGAAGAACTTAAATGTTGATATCTAGAACTCAGTTATAAATCTTGTACTGTAGCACTACTTGTATTGTTCTCCGCTTGATATATCGCTTTGCTTGTATTTCCTCATTTGTAAGTCGCTTTAGATAAAAGACTCTGCTAAATGAATAAATATAAATGTTGCTATGGATGTGGTTTTCTCAATAGATCCTGGATGAGGCAGATCGTTTGCTGGAGCAGGGCTGCACAGATTTCACTAAGGACCTAGAAGTTATTCTCAGTATTGTACCGGCGAAACGGCAAACGCTGCTTTTCAGTGCGACGCTGACAGACACGCTGCAGGAACTCAAGAGCATTGCTATGAACAAGCCTTTCTTCTGGGAGCACAAATCCGAGTAAGGAACTCTCTTTACTGTTTACTGGAACTCTCTTCCTCCTGAATTCGGGGAAGCTCAGACCTTTGGCATTTTTAAAGCTCAACTTAAGACACACTTTTATAAACTTGCATTTGACTGCTGATGTCGTCTTCTTCTTATTAATGTTGTTCTTATGAACTTTTATGTTTTATTTTTCTGTGTACTGCTTTTCTTGTGTACAGCGGTTTGAGAAGCTGCTTTTAGAGGCGCTTTATAAAATAAAGTTTATTATTATTATTATTAAGGAAGCATCACCTCAACGCACTTGTTGAAAACTTTATTTTATTTTTTAGAGATGCACCAATACTACATTTCTCAGCCGATAACCAATTATTCAGAGTGATCTCGGCTGATAACGATACCCGATACCGATAGTTCTGTCTTTTATGCCTTCTTTTAAATGAATAATAATTAATTCCACCTATTAATGCCTGACCTCAGTAATGCTCTTGTGGCTGAATGAACACTGCATCTGGAATGGAATGTTCAAAAAGCACATGTGACTGGTCATGTGTTCACAAACTTTTTGCCATATAGTGTATATTTACTGACCATCAGATTATTACAAACATACACTGCACTGATGGTTTGTTAATGCAGCGAGATTTACCCTCCTAAGCTCTGTTCCAGTTAGAACTTGAACGATTTGAATTTTAAACAAAGACTCTCTTATGTTATGGCTACAGGCTGAAGTATTGAGTCGATCTCTCATTCAAAAACCTACTTTAATATGTAAGATTAGTGAAGCCGTTTCGTTCGTTCTCGCACCGCTCACAGACTTTTGTAACACTCGATAATTTCCTCCCTCCTCTCCAGAGTGCGAACAGTGGAAGAGCTAGACCAGCGATACATCTTAACGCCCGAGAAAGTCAAAGATGCGTACCTGGTGAATCTTATCCAAAAATTCCAAGATGAACACGATGACTGGTCTATCATGGTTTTCACCAACACATGCAAGTAAGACTTCAAGTAGTATTAATGATCTTAATTAAGGCTGTATAATTTTTCAACTTGATCGAGCTTTTGCAGAAGGATATTGCAAATGACTTGGTTGTGAGTCAAAATTGATTTGTCTTAGATCACTTAATATGGTGTGTTCATCAGAGATTTAGCATCTGACAAGTGAGTTCTGGCAGTGTCAGGAATTCTGGACCTAAATCTCAAAGATGCAAATGGTCCTACAGCATGCATCGGAAAGAAAAAAATAAAGCCACGAGCAGAATGCTGTCCTTTGTGAGTAAGGAATAAAACACAATGCCGTTATAGAAAAATAATCAGTGATGGAGTGGTGCGATGCAGCTGGATGTGAAGTACGGTAACTTTTATCACACCTAAATTACTTGTTTTCATAAAACAGCATGTCCTAAAGTGTTTTATTCCTCTTGCACTGCATTTTTTTTTTTTTTTTTTTTCTTTTAAGAGTCACATTCAATTCAAATAAACTCTGCAATATTCGGAGGAGCTTGCAATTTGAAACTAATATCAGAGCTGCTGTTAGGGAAAATGAATCAGCACCTTCAGACCAATCAGAATTGAGAACAGTAATTCACAGAATTTGACCAAAACTTTATTAGCATCATACAGTGACACTCAACAAACTTGAAAAGTACAAAGCAGCTTTTAGTCTGATAAGGGTCTGCTCATGGGTAATTAAAGGTGCAGTAATCAATATTTTTCATTTCTTACTATTTAAAAAAATATGGGAAATTACATAGAACTGATTAAAAAAATGCTTTAAGCCATTGTCTTAGAACAAGTGTATTACATGGCTGAAACAACCCCCCCCCACTTTTTAAACCTGATTTCCAATCTGGAATGTTTGTATTTGGATTGGCTTCTTGTCAGTCATTTTATAGACACACCCATTTACATCCTCATGAATCATTATGAGGAGAAGTTGCATGTTGTAACTTGGCTACAAAGCAGTTGAATTTTGGAGTGCATGTGAACCTGATGTCATGATGGTCCTTGCTAATGGTAATTTTAGTTATCATTTTTTAATCATCATAAGTTGTGTGGGCAGAGCTTTGTGTACATGGGTGCAAGGAGGGGAAATAAAATCAATCAAAACTTATTCAACTTCCTCTCATTTTACAGTTAGATACCTTTTTTCACAAATATTACCTAATTCCCCTTTAACAGACTGATGGTTCGTTTTTATTTTGTTTTGTTTTTTTTGTATTCCTGCTTAGAAATTGCCAAATACTCACAATGATGCTTCGGGAGTTCAAATTTCCTACCATCGCCTTGCATTCCATGATGAAACAGGTACGTGTGCATTATCCAGTCGAACTGTGCACGTATATTCAGAATTTCTGGATTCTTCTCCTCATGTATGTTTATCACCATTACTTTCGTGTAATATAGAAACAACGCTTTGCGAACCTTGCCAAGTTCAAATCCAATATCTTCAAGATCCTCATAGCTACAGATGTAGCTGCCAGGTATGATCACTGCTGTACAGAAGAACATTTCTCTGTAGGTCCTTAGACTCAAGCCACACTGTGTATGCACTCCTAATGTGTTTTTATTTTTTATTTTTTTATTTTTTTATTTTATTTATTTTTTTGTTAAATGATCTTTTCCTCATAATTTCTCTAAAGGGGCTTGGATATACCTACAGTGCAGGTTGTCATCAATCATAATACCCCCGGGTTGCCAAAAAACTACATTCACAGAGTAGGCAGAACTGCACGTGCAGGTATCTTTCTTCACACTGATGCCATGGCTTTACTCTAACTGTTTGCATTCACACCTGGTTAATTTCCTGGTATTGTATTTCAGGAAGAAATGGTGTTTCCATTACACTGGTCACACAGTACGACATTCATTTGATCAGTGCTATTGAGGAGCAGATCCGTAAGTTCACAACCAAAGCACATCATTATGTTCAAGAACGACAATTCAGTGAAATGCAGTATAATGCTTTTGTAGTGGTACAAGGCTCTTTCACGTGTTCATTATATTCTTTATAACGGTCACTTGTTATCACTGCTATGTGTTCTATGGACAGTTCTTTACTGTGTAATTAGTAGCAATTTAAACTAAAACAGATGTTTTGGTTGTTTAGAGGCCAAGCTGAAGGAGTATCCAGTTCAAGAGAAAGAGGTGCTGAAGATTCTTACCCAAGTCAACGTGACGAGACGACAGTGTGAGATTGTAAGACTGATTATTGATTTAAATTATTTGTTTTGGGAAACCAAGCCATTCAGGGGTATAAGAAGTTGTATTTTCTTTCCTTTTTTTTTGTTGAAGAAACTGGAAGCAACAGATTTTGATGAGAAAAAGGAAATCAACAAAAGGAAGCAAATGATTCTTGAAGGGAAAGTAAGTATCTATTTGAAATGGACGGACAATTCTCATTTTAATGCATAATAGTGTAGGAGTGGCAGGATAACTGCTTAGCGATGAAAGAACACGTCATTTTTTTTTTTTGGCTGTATTGTGAATCATAAAGTTGTTTTTAAATCACAGGACCCTGATTTGGAAGAGAAGAGGAAGAATGAGCTTGCCAAAATAAAAAGAGAAAAAACGAAATTCAAGGGAAGAATTCAGGAAGCCATCCAGAAGAAGAAAGGAAAGATGCTGAAAAAAAGAGCGACGTGTAAAACAGCTCCAAGCCAAACTGTTCCAGGACCCTCATAAGTTTTTGTTTTATAAATTGACTGTACAATCTCTTTTATATATATATATATATCATAATAATAAACTAATACATATAATTTCATGCATTTGGCAATCAAGATTATTTCAAGTAAACAACGCATCATAAAAAATCATTAATTTCTGTGAGTTTGGAAGCGTCGCAAGAACTCTTATTACACAGGACTTTTATTTCGTTGTCTTCCGGTATGTGTGGTAATAACCCGGAAGTAAAATAGCGGCGCAGAACAGTATGTGGTTTAAACCGCGTTATATTATAACGAGGATTTGGCAAGTAGCTGATGTTAGCAGCTAGGACGAATAAATATACATTTATATCTAAAAAGAACTAATAGGTTATACTCTCAGTAAGCCACTATGGTAAGTAAATATATTCATTTACGACGTTCAGGGAAATTCACAAGATCCACCGGAGATGCTTCGCTAACACGCGATTAGCTAGCTAGCTACGTGGTTATCATGGGTTACAGTGTGCACGGCGAAAACAGAACAAGTGATTCCGATGGTTAAGTAAAATCTAAAACTGTGAATCTGTTGGAGTGGCTGAGATGTGCGCTAACTTGCTGCTTAACTCCACGTTTGCATGGAGTTAGCAAATACTTAGCAAGCTAACGTTAGCGCTAGTGAACTAGTGGCAGTAATCTAACGCGGAGGGCTTTGCGATTAAACCCTGCGTATTCTGTTCGCTGTTTAACACAAGATGCACTGTTTACGAGTCATATTGACCTGAGACAAAATCCATTTCTAAAATGAGCATCCTTGAGTGTGTGTTATTGGGGAACAGTCTGGTGGCTGCAGGTGTGAGTGCAAAAAAGACATGATGGGGTTAATGGAACAGAGTGTTGTTGTTTTTTTTTTTTTTTTCTCTTTCAAAAAGCAGTCGATTAATAGTTCTTCAATTGTAATGTTTTATTCTTGGGATATAGCGCTGTGTTTTTCTGTTTAGTGCTTCAAATATCCCTATCTGTATTTGTTTCCGCATTTAAACCCGCGGTGGGCGTGGCCTAAACCACAAGGATGTGGAGATTTTCATGACCTGAATTCTGCCCCTGACTGTTCCTCAATCCCAGTGTCCTGACATTTCATCCACCCGTCACTGTCCTACCAGGGCTTACTGCGCATGCGCACGTCAATACGGCGTCATTTTTTTTACTACTTGTGCGTGGACATGTAATCTGATAGGGTATTTTACACTGTAAAGTCACCCTTCCTGTTTATTTTATATCAACAGGACGGTCTGATAGGGTATTTTACACTGTAAAGTCATCCTTCCTGTTTATTTTATCAGTAGGACGGTCTGATAGGGTATTTTACACTGTAAAATCATCCTACCATTGCCTAATAAGAATCTTTGTCAAAGTTACAATGAATTATTTTACGTCGTCACAGCTCTGAAACAGAAGCCCACAGTAGGATTTTTCGATCTGGTGGGATGGATAGAGAGATATAACTATAATTTTGTGCTGCAATAGGAAAATTTGACAAGGTAGGACAAATCGACAGAACACCGGCTACCGCAACTTGAGTTCAGAATTGGAGAAGTGCGCCGGACTTCCAGACAGGATTTGTAAAAGTTGATGCTATTTTCTAACAAATTTAGCAGGTTCTGTTTTCCAAACTGTAAACAAACTAACTTAAACCACCGACGCCCTGATAAAGCAGTTACTTCGGACGCTGTAAATGCCTGACGGTGCGCCTGCTGTTCCAATCCACACATCTATTTGTTCATACCAAATAACGTTTCATATTTGGTAACGGCATTCAATAAATTCCAGGGGTTTCAGTACTGTGACGTAAAATGGGCGTTTCTGGAAGTGTGGGAAAGACTTACCATTTGGTAACATCCCTCATACAGGGGTAGATGTACTGCAACAAATTTGTCCTTTTTCACAGACAGGCATATAAGCACATAAAGTGCCCTTTACCTTTTAGTCTGATTCCCCTTTAAGTTAAAATGTAAAACTGGTCATTTTGACCTGAACAGCACTCAAGGATTAAAGCAGTATTGACATTAGTGATTAAAGCTGGATCAAAGAGGAATGTCATGCTGAGACTGTTGTTGTTTTTTCTTTCTTACAGCTTCCACTGTCTTTACTGAAAACAGCACAGAACCACCCTATGGTAAGGACGGAGAGGATTGTCATGTGTCTGAAAATTCCAGTGTTTATCATCATTTCTGAGCAGTCACTTAATCCACACAATGTCTCTCCTGCTGGTGTACAGATAACTACGGAAGCCCTAAGCGGCCATGCATTGTTTATTTTTTTTTTCTTGTTTGCTCATGATTGTAATTTTTTTTGTGATCTCGACATGACATAAAGGTTGTTTTCCCACGACGTCATTTTATCACGAGAAAATCTCGTGCCTTGTGAATGGGACTGGTGTTGCAAGCACATTGGCGTCTTCGCCATAAGCGGCATAAATGTAATAATTGGCTGTGATCACCAGAAAACAACTTTTATTATGCCCATATAAAAAAATAAAAGAATGCATGGCCGCTTAGGGATTCCTTAGATAACAGTTATGTGTAACTTGCTTGTAGCAATCCTTTAAATTGTCTAATACAGGGGTTTTCAAGCTATTATTATTATTTTTAATAAGCCAGTGATCCCTTTAACTAAAGTACAAAATAAAAAACTCACTGGCTCCATAGATGTGCTTCATGATCCCATGGAGGTCCCTGGACACCACTCTGAGACCCTTTGTGTCGTTTAATGATATAATGACGGGTTTAATGTTGTAATTTCTCAGCGGGTAATAAAATATAATCTTAGCTACACTCATTGTCAACTTCTTACCTTTCGATGAGTTATACTGTATATAACTTATACGGTATTAACTTTCGATTAATCAGCATACAGACATGTTCGTTTGTTAAATCTAAAGCACGGAGCAAACGGTTCACCTTTTGAGAGAGAAAATATACATCACTCATCCGAGTTAGCTGCCTAGCTTGTAGCTAATAAAGTACGAACACGGGGGCATCCAGTTTTCCACTTCGTCTTTTGAATGTGGTAAATGGTCCACATTTATATAGCGCTTTTATCCAAAGCGCTTTACACTGTGTCTCATTCACCCATTCACACACCAATGGGAGCAGAGCTGCCATGCAAGGCGCTAACTTGCCATCGGGAGCAACTTGGCGTTCAGTGTCTTTCCCAAGGACACTTCAGCATGTGGAGTCATGTGGGCCGGGAATCGAACCGCCAACCCTACGATTAGTGGGCAACCGGCTCTACCACCTGAGCGACAGCCGCCCATTGTGCTGACTTCGAAAACGATGACCGGCGATGTATCGCTTAGATGCACCGCAGCATGATATTTTATATAAACTTGCTCATCTGAGTTTTCGAACCTGTACCGATTCCACATCTCAGAAGTGATATTTGCACCCTTTTGCTGCGAGCTCAGTGAAGTGCTGCCTGTTTATCTTGTCGGTCAGAGGTCATCTCTTTGCACTGATGGACAGATTATGCAAACATGCGTTAATTAATCTGTAGTTCAGATGACTGCGCTTTACAGGGTAAGCTGTCAACTGGTAGGAGTTGTTCAGAGTAGGGAAATTAGGAGAGGCAGTAAGACACTGTGCGACTAATGACCGTTACCATTTCCAGCTGGTGGAGCTGAAGAACGGGGAGACGTACAACGGTCATCTGGTCAGCTGTGACAACTGGATGAACATCAATTTAAGAGAAGTCATCTGCACCTCCCGGGTAAATAATCTGCTCAGTATGGTGGTACAGGAATATCGGATAAGAGATGCACTCGATTCGCTCGAAGCGTAATGTTGGACTTTTAAGAATGACACGCGTGTGTTTGTGCAGGATGGAGATAAGTTCTGGAGGATGCCCGAATGCTACATCCGAGGAAGCACGATCAAATACCTGCGGATCCCCGACGAAATCATCGACATGGTGAAAGAGGAGGTGGTGTCCAAGGGCCGTGGCCGGGGCGGCATGCAGCAGAATAAACAGCAGGGAAAAGGCAGAGGAGGAGGAGCTGGCCGAGGTAAGATGCAGCTCGTGTGTCACACGCAATGACGTTTAATGATGTTATCTGTGCTTATACCACAGTGGTGTCAAATTCTCAAATCTGCTCAGAAAAGAGTTGATTAGGTTTCTGTAAGAGCTCTGACGGTAGATCTGTCGGAAATTCAAATCACAGGTTTACAATAATGCACTTGTTTTAATACGTTATCGTTTCTATAGCAACAGCTCTTTCACAGGGACTTACATAGTGGACGCGCCACACGATCCTCAGTAATACGACAAGCTGCATTATTTTTTTCGTATTATCTTAAAAAAAAGCGAGAGCTGGAAAAGACTAGTGAGGGAACGGCTGTTTATAGCTTCTGTAACGCAACTGATAACAGGAACTAATGTCTTACAGATGTAACTGTAAATGGTTAAAAGGCACGACGTGTCATTCATTAAAGTGCACCTATTATGGTTTTTCATGTATTACCTTTCATGTAGTGTGTTATAGAGCTGATTGTGAATGTAAAAAGTCTGCAAAGTTTAAAAAATCAAAGCGCACGACAAATGGAGTTATTGACTCCCGAAAGAAGGAAGCGATTCTGAACAGCTCAAACGACTCGTTAGTGATTCCAGACTTACTTCCTGTACTAACCTACGTAGGTTTATAACAGAAAGTCCCGCCTCTGGTCTTCATCGGCCGCTCGCATACAGTCTGTGCTGAGACTCGTTATGGTAGTGGGCGTTTCCTTTTCGACACACGCTGAGATCGGTAGACCAATCACAACAGACTGGGACATCTGACCAATCAGAGCAGAGTATGCTCTCTGAAAGGAGGAGTTTAGAGTGAATCCTTTAGAACGAAGCCTTTAGAATGAATCCTTTAAAACGAATCCTTTAGAACGGATCATTTAACGAGTCGTTTGTGACACTGGTGGGGGGGAACAGGTAATGCTGCAGTTTAAATTATGAGCACATTAAAGTGTTTTTTGACCTTGGATGCATGTAAATCTATTGCATGAAACCTTTAAAACAAACTTAGGCATGTTTCAAAACCATATGTGCACTTTAATGAATACATTGTAATCATTGTAACTTTTCTGTGGTGTAAGTCGAACAAAACACTCCGGGATGTGGTATTATTTAGAAAATGTTGATTTTCCTTTAACAGCACTGCCTACACATTGTTGTTCAAGTGGAGTCCTCACATTCCAACATTTTGGTGAATAATAATCCCTTTTCTCAGGTGTGTTTGGTGGCCGGGGTAGAGGCATGCAAGGTGCTGGCCGTGGACAGCCACAAGACAAAAAGCCTGGAAAACCACAGGGCGTCAAAAACCAGCACTGAACACAAACACAATACCTCCTTTCTTTCTTTTTTTTCTTTCTTTCTTCCTTTCATCATTTTCTTCTTCTCACCAGATGTATAACATGACACTTTATATAACTGTTTTCCCCATCCACTGAATCACATTTTAACACACCATTTTCTTTTTTGGTGCCGATTGCTATAAAACGAAAACCTATCCTATGTAATGACCATCCTGTTAAAAAAAACAACCCCCCCCCCCTTCTTTGATGTGAAAACAAAGAAGCTTATTTTGATCTCCTTTCTCAATTTCATAATTCAAGTGGCAAGAAAAACTTATGTTCTGATCGTTTAAATATCGGATGCCCTGGAATCACAAGTTAAACAGTTCTATAAAATGGCGTCCATTTTCCCTCAATGTTAGAAAAATCAGACTTTTTTTTCTTTAGACCTTTTGTTTTGGTTTTGTTTGTTCCTGATTTGTCTTTTTTTTTTTTTGTCAGCAGACACTGAGAAGTGCTGTAAGTTATGTGCAGTAGACATAATAAATATTTTTCTGTTAACCTGTTGTTATTACTTTGTTAATAGAGAAAAGAACTGGATGACATGTCATTTGAAATTGATCGCTTCCTCCATAAACACTACTGTAAGACAATGGAAATAGAATTTTTTTTTTTTTGCCATTTTATCGGTTTAAGAGCAGACGTAAAGCTAAAATGTTAGCTTTTATTTTTGATTGTCCGCAGCTACGTTGTACTTTTGATGTTTTTGTGTGAAACAGCTTGATAGTGAAGGGAGGCCAAACAGTATTTCCCCCTCTGCCTGCATGATGATGTAAAAAATAATGACATTTAGAGACAGTTAAAGGCGCAGCATATTGAAGCAAAAATAAATGAGTATTTTAAGCCACTGATACTGATTTGTTTACACTGTGAGCAGAGAAATTAACTGAGCAAGTAAATAAGTTAGGTTTGATTACAGGTTGTTTTAAAATCTAGAAACAGTGGCTTAGTCCCCCTCTTCTGGTTAATATAAGTATTGCTACAAATGAAGTTTGAGGTGCAGTTTATAATTGTTTGAAAATGTTTCAAGTATATTAAACACTGAATGAAATATAAAGCGGGGGGGGGGGGGGGGGGGTGTGTGTGTAAATTTTTATATATATATATAAGTCTCTTGGCCATCACTGGCTGCTTTTTGCCTTGTATTTGCATAGAATTGGCAAATACACAAATTGTGGTTAACTAACATCCATGATAATGGCATGAAAACCTTAAAAAATGAATGATTTGGGTAACATGGTTGTACTTTCAAAGTTAAATTACCCCACAATATAGTCAGTATCACTCTTGTCATCGAAATTACAGCAAAAAATAATGAGTGTACTTGAGTATCTTTTCCCCATGAGATCCAGATGATGCAACTTCTTGATGAAAATGTGACTTGTGGAACATCACAACAAAATATTCCTGGGGTGAATGTGTTTGGGTAACAGCGCCGAGTGAAGGTTGTGGGAATGTACGTTGTTTCACAACATAAAACAGATGAATTGTGGAAACAAAAATGATTCAAGGATGAGGTGTAAATGAATTCACACGAATGCAGGAATAATGAGATTTACAACGTACTGCAATGATTAGATTTAAAGGTAAAGTGTACTTGGAGCAGGCTGGGTGCTACAGTTGTTGTAAAGGACACTTTATGTTTAAATTTATAAATGTAATGTGAGTGGGAAAGAAACGGCATCTACATCGGAGGTGACTGATTGTGGAATCGGCCGTCTGTTTACCTTTTACTGCAAATGAAGACAGCTAGAATAGCTGCTCAGCTCTATTTTCCCCTAAAAGGCAGCTTGTGAGGCTGTGAGTGGAGAAGAGGAAGGATGAGAATGTTAAATTGTAGTTGTAATTCAGCTTGTAGGGGGCAGGCAAACAGTGCGGGTGTAAACACAGCACAAAAGTTTGCTTAATTTTATATTACTGCTATTTGGAGTGAGCGTGCAATACTCTTGTGCTTTTTAAACTCATGTTTCGGTTCAAGAAGAGAGGAGAAAAAAAAGTGTGTTGTAATTCAGCAAAAACAAACAACAATTGACAGTATGTATAACCTGTTTCATGGAAGTGTTTCAGTTTTACTGATTTGACTTCAGAGTAAAGCTTTAATGGTGTGCACTGCTGTACTGAGGTCAATCATTAGCCGATATAAGACTTCAGGAAAATAACTGCAGCACCGAGAGGTCGGGAACTGATTCCTGCAGGTGAACATTTTATTCAGGCCATTACACATTGTTATTCTTTCCTCATTCCATCTCACAGCCAAGACCCATTATCCTACTTTGTAAGTCATGTGACCTTGCGGGACACATCTGTTACTATGGTAACGGCTGACCCAGACGGCCTTCTGACGTCATTTTTGGCCCAAAGGAAATGTACTATTTTTAAATCCTTGGCAGGACACCATTGTCCTCTGATGCCCTCTAGTGAAATTTCATTCATATTTTTAAACGTGAAGCAGACTCACTGGAGAGATTAACTCGCTGTGATTAAAACTGTTTACTAATTTACTAAAGAGTATGCCAGATTAATAGATGATAGGAAGCATAAGGTTTTTTTTTTTTTTTTTTTTTTTTTAACTACTTGGTGTATTAAAAACACAATGTAGTCATTCAGTGCATTTACAGAGGGGGTATATATACACCTGGACACCGGAGAAGAACCTGGTCAATACAACACTAAAATAATACTTTTCTGCATCGTCTTCACTGTTTTCACTTCATCCTTCTGTATTCTGTCACCTTGCACTTCCTTTTGCTTGCTGGGTAACTGCCCCATATCACTATAACACTGGTCAGGGCAGGGGTAGCTCGTTGGACTACTGCTCAGAAGGTCGTGAGGTCAAATCCCAGCACCACTAAGCTGCCACTGTTGGGCCCTTAATCAAGGCCCTTAACACTCAACTGCTCAGATGTATAAATGAGATAAATGTAAGTTTCTCTGGAGAAGGGCGTCTGCCAAATGTCGTAAATATAACACCGTGTCCTTATTTATTAGTGCAGTAAAAAAAAGAAAAAAGTCTAAAAACAGCATTGCAACTTGATGCCCTTGAGATATTTTAACAGCACAAACCTTTATTTATTTATTTTTTTAATTTCAGTAATTTCCACAACATAGACAGTAGGTTTGGTAAACTTCACCACTGAACATTTGACACCATGCCCCTTATTTGTATTTAGAGTTAAGTTTTCTACTGCATAATAGTTGATTTTTTTTATATACTTGAAATTTACACAGAATTCCCATATTAGAAAAAAAAGGAAGATTTAAAAAAATAAATAAAAGTAGAAAAAACACAACAATGCATTGAAATGAAACGGTGCAGAATTGAAAACAAACCCAACCCCGAAAAAAACGGAATAGAAAAGCAGGTCTTTTGGAGCACTGAATCCGTTACTGCGCGGCTGAATGCTGACGATTCGCTCAACATCTCAATAGCTTCATTTATCTTAATATACACACAAAGCATCTGCATGGAAATCCTCTCCACAGTTTGGTCTCTGAGGGTTAGTGTGCATGTGATCGATTGGAATCATCCTGCTATCAGTGAATTTGAAGTATTCGAGTTAGAATTCGGATAGTAAGCACATTTCCTGTCAATCTGTGTGACGTTACAGGATTTACTAAGCTCTACGTTGTTGTTGTTGTTGTTTTTTTCTAACCAAACCTTTAATATTCCTCTCTAGAAGGGTGTAATGAAACAATAAATACTTCAAAACATTTTTTTTCTCCCATATTGCTTTGTAATAAAGTGACACATTCATTCACAAGCAAGCATACACAGAGCAGATAAAGCACATACTTTAAATAATTTTCCAGATCTCTTCTTTTTTTTTTTTTTTTTTTTTTTTTTGTCGTTTGTTTTGAGCCCAGAGTCACAGCACAATTCACACATAAAACTAAAGACTTAAATATATTTACAGTCAGGAAGACAGCATAGCAAAGGAAAGAAAACTGGGAATTACATATATTTTAGGAATGTAGGGAAACTGATTTAAATCACAAAAATGTCATAAGGGGCTCTGGTTTTGTTCGTCATCGTCGTCTTATATTCTCAGTAATGCCAATACGACGTTTATAATAAGTAACAGTCCTGACTATCAGTCATGTGACATGACAACAACACATTTACAACATGAGATTTTTTTTTCTTTTCTTCTTCTTCTTGTACTTCCTTCCATCAATATTCTTTTCAGCACAACATGTAAGAATAAACTTCCTGCACCAGGACAAGCCGTTTACAGAAACTTTTAGGGGGGGAAAAAGGTCAGAAAAAGGACTCCCGTGTCTGAAACTTGCATCGAGTTGGAAATAAGTATGGTTTTTGCAACTGCAGTTAAAGTTGTGGTTACGATTCTTCACACTGGCAGAAGCAGAAGTTCTGTCACTACAACAATGTGAGTATAAGCACACAAAGTGATTTCTAAGTGAACTTTCTTTCATGGAGAAGATTTATTTAGAGGTTGATCGGATCTACAACGGACAGTGCGGAATCTTATAACTATTTGCCTAAATGGCTTCATTTCCTTCCATGCATTTTACACTGAGGAATGTCTATGTATATCAGAAGTTCAATGACTAAAGGTACCATGATTAAGAACTACAAATACGCAAGAGAGGTTTGTGACAAGCAATGCAAAGGATTACCACAAAAACATTACATGACTCCTCTTATTTTCTTCATAGTTCTCTGATTTGTCATTTTCAAAATGATAGATTTATATATATATATATATATTTTTTAAATATGTTACTATACCTGTATTAAATACTGCACATTGTCTATATACATGTTTGGAATAAATATACAGAAGGTTCTCCTCTAGTATTTGTTCGTAAGTTGAGCATGAGAGCAAATAACTGACGGTACAGAATATGAAGGAAAGAAAAATAAGCACAGGGAGGTAATAGATGGCACATGAAGGCCGGATAAAAGTTTCACACAGAGGGGGAAAGAAGCTAACACGCAATGATTTGTGCTTCGCCAAACTTATCGTAGTCTTATCGTAAAATATTAAAGTGTGGCTTTCCCTCTCCAAGTCTAAAACAGTGGTGTAGCAAAATCAAAAATAGTGTCGTGAGTTATTAGATGAAAAATAAATAAAAATACACTTGCAAACTGACCTGGGACCAGGGTAGAAAACAAAAGATAACACAATTATTCTACAAGGAGCTAAGTTTGAATTTTCTTTTCCTTTATCCCTTATTGTTTTACCGTTATCCTGTGTATGGTAGTGCAGGGCAGTGTAATTGGAGAGGCTGCGTGTGTTGTTTTTTAGCAAGCGCAGTCCTGGTGTGGAGCGGCCGGCTGCTCAGTGAGCTGTGGACCCTGTTTGGCTCCTGTGACGGCTGGGTCTCCGGCATCAAGGCTCTCTGACATCTTCTCGCAGATGATGTCCACCAGGCGCTCAAAGGTCTGCTTTACGTTGATGTTGTCTTTGGCACTGGCCTCAAAAAACTCAAACCCTGTAGCAAACACATGCAAATGAACTCATTTATTTTGTGATATATTTAATATTTATTTATTAACCTTTCTTTTTCATTAATTGCTGTTGGATGTCCCATTGACCCAGGCCCATGGAGTGTGCACGATTGATTTTCTTTTAAAAAAAAATGTTTTATTGCCATGATTACAATTTTTTTTATTTTACATTTACTTTGTAACGCAAATGATTTTCTCAGAAACAAAGACAACAACCAATCATAATGGGGTCTAGCTTAGTTTACTCAAACTGGTGTACCTTGGGCTAGGTCCACGTTAATCCGCATAGATCTGAGAACTGCATTTTCGTTTTAAAATGCTCTACACTGGTGTTTTCAAAGGTTTTCTGTAAATTGCTCATCCACTCTGAAAAACATTTTTGCGGTCGTGTGAAAAAATATGTACACCCCATGGAAATTGTTGGCTTTTTTGACATATTTGGACGAGCAAACATTTGATCATCTTTGAAACAGTGTCTATTAATGACGCTGATATACTTGAACAAATCCACAAGGAAAATGATCATTTTCAATCATTTATTCAACAGAAATATCAATAGATGTGATATTCGTCTGTGGAAAAAGTAAGTACACCCTTGGCCTCAGAAGCCCGTATCGACCCCTTTAGGAGAAATAACTTCTTGTAGGCGTTTTACATGATTGTCCACCAGGCTTGCTGGATTTTTTTTTTTTACCACACTTCCATGCAATATTCTTTCAGTTGAAAGATGTTTGAGGGTTTTCTTGCATGTGCTGCCCATTTAAAATCCCCCCACAAAGTTTCAATGGAATTCAAATCTAGGCTTTGACCAGACCATTCCATAATCCTCCATATCTTCTTTTTGAGCCATTCTTTGGTAGATATGCTAGTGTGCTTAGCATCATTATAATGTTGAAAGCTTCACTTTCGGTTCAACTTCAACTTATGGACAGATGGTCTCACATTATCTTCAAGCACTCTTTGATATGATGCAGAATTCATAGTTGAATCAATGAATGCAAGATGTCCAGTCCCTGAAGCAGTGAAGAAACCCCAAACCATAACATTTCCACCAGCGTGCTTCACAGTTGGTATGAGGTGCTTCTCCTGAAAAGCTGTCTTTGGTCTGCACCAGACATGTCTGCTGTTACTGTTGCCAAACAACTCTATCTTTGATTCGTCTGTCCAGAGCACATTACTGCAAAAGGCCTGGTCTTTGTCTATATGCTCATTAATAAACTTGTAGTCTTGCAAAGGCTTTTTCCTGACACGCCTCCCATGCAGGTCAAATTTGTGCAATCTCTTTCTGATTGTAGAAGCACGCACTCCAACACCAACAGTTGCAAGACTTACTAGCAGATCCTGTGATGAAATTTTGGGGTTCTTGGAGATTTCTTTTTGCATCAGACCATCTGCTGTTGTGCTGAATTTGCTGGAACGTCCAGTCCTGGACTAATTGGCAGTCATTTGAAAACCACACCATTTGTAGATGGTGTTCCTTACAGTGGAATGATGTATCTCAAATAATTTGGAGATCTTTTTAAATCCCTTGCCAGACCTATAGGAATCCACAACCTTTTTTTCTGGAGGCCTTACAGAACTCTTTAGATCTTGGCATGATGACACTACACACCTGGGAACACCAGGGAACACCAGACACTAGATATGAGAGGGGTATAAATAAAGACCGGTTCCACCTGCACTCCCTAAGCAGGTTCTCATCACTGGCACCCGATCTTCAACACCTGATTCTAATTTTATGCATTTGAAGGTGTGATAGATGTAGGGGCGTACTTAATTTTATGTGATTGATCTGTTTTTTTTCTTAATTTAAATTGAGAAAATGACTACAAAATGTAAATTTTATGTGTCATTTAATAGAGTCTATCAACTTTATTAACAGGCACTGTTTCAAAAGGGATCAAATGAATGCTTGTCCAAATATGTCAAAAAAGCCAACAATTTCCATGGTGTTATTACTTATTTTTTCTTTTGACTGTATCTCTATACTGCGCATGTGTAAAAACGTAAGACGCTTTGGTCTGCGTCATTTCCGTCAGGTGTTTATTTAAAAATGCAATCTGAAGGTTGTACAAAGTGACATTAATCTTTAACAAAGCTATCAGACTGGATATCAGGCACAACAACTGCAGTACAACATCATCCACTGTCTTGTTTGTTTTGAGCTGAAAGGGACACATGACTGCATCACATGACTAAAAACACTACAACACGAAAACTGTGTTTTCTAATTGATTCACTTGGGAGAGAGTTTTCCAAAATTTCCCTTTTTTGTGGTCTGGATGGAAGCCGAAAATGTACAGAAAATTATGCGTTTTCAAATATATCTGGATTAATGTAGGGGCATGGCCATGCATAGAGGACAGAGTTAATAACTTTTTTACTGGGGGCAATGCTAAGTCAAGACGTGCCAAACTGATTGATTCTTACCACAAAAGATTGAATGCTATGATAAAATCTAAAGGTGCTTCGACTAAGTATTAGTTTAAGGGTGTGCACACTTATGCAACCAAGTTATTTTCCCCCAATTTTTTTTCACTTAAATTTTACAATAAAGCTAGAAAAGGTTCTGGCATTATTTATCTTGGTTGAATTTTTTTTTATATCACAAAAGCCTGCCATTTTAACAGGGGTGTGTAGACTTTTTAGATCCACTCTAAGTGGTAATTTTGTAAATTACCACTGTAAGTGGTAATTTGCAAGTTAACGTCATTTCCCAACTTGCCACATTCGATGTACAAAGTGATAAAAGAAAAAAAAAAAAACATGTATGCCTCCATGGAAGCATGTCTGATAAAGCTGATAAAAAGCTACTTTTACATTTACAGGCCTGAGTGGCTACTGGTTCTGTTCTACTGTAGTAAACTTCAAACATTCATGCAACATTTTGGACTGAAACTGCAGCACAGAAACAACAGCCAACAACAGTGAGTAGCATTAGCAACAAGCTAGCCAGTAAACATTATTGATAACTCCAGTGTTGATAATTACCTCCTCAAAACGGTGTGGTCAATGTTATAAGTTTAAGCAAGTGCTGTGTCTGTATAATACTACTGTAAATTAGAAGTCATTTAGAAGTAGAGACGTGGTACTGTTCACAGTGTGCGCGGCCATGTAGATTTGAAGCCTCTCTGTAAATGAGGATAGAACTGATAGTTAAGGAAGGCAACCTGAAGTTGCTGAGTTGAAATTTCTAGTGTAGGGGGCTGGTTGTTTGACTGGTTGTAGGCAGGGAATTACAAGTTGCAACTTCGCCTCAAAAGCAGCATTAAATCATGAAAAGATAAACTCACCAAGATGTTCAGAAAGTTGCCGTCCCCTCTCAGAAGCCACCACCCTTTCATCATCCATGTCACACTTGTTGCCCACCAAAAGCACCTGGGCATTATCCCATGAGTATGTTTTTATCTGTGTGGACCTGTTATATGGAAACAGTGAACATTTAAGGGATTTGACATTAAGGATTTGAAATGATTAGCTGGAAAGTGTCTTTGAAAAATAACTTACGGTTCAATAGATCGATTATTCAAAGAAAAGTACAACTTAAGAGCTTTGCTCAATTCACTGGCAGTCTTGGGATTTGAACTTTCAACCTTCTGGTCACTAGCTCAGAACCTTAAGCACTGAACTGCCACTGTACTTATGTTACAACTCCCCGTTTCAGATAACAGAAGAGCTTTGTTTAGGGAATGACTCACCAGTCCTGTACAGCAGCGAAAGACTCTTCGTTGGTGATATCATACATGAGGATAAAGCCCATGGCTCCCCTGTAGTAGGCTGTAGTGATGGTCCTGTAGCGCTCCTGCCCTGCTGTGTCCTATCCAGGAAACCATGTTTAAGAAAACTTGGATAAAAATAATTATAGGTACATGATCTGATGCTAGGATTGATATATTTTCTTCACTGTGGGGATCCAGTTTCACCTACATGCACTGCACTTGGTAGGCATATGGGTCTTCTTAAGACAGACAAATTTCACAATCACATCCATTATCTCCACCCAACAGGAAATGAGGCATTTTGAATTTTGGGTATTTTGTCAGGTACCACACGTATCCTGCTCCTACAGGGTTCATCAGATTCAAACCAAATTTGGTCAGCATGATGCCAGAGATATGCAAGATGCAAAATTATTAAGGAATTTTCAATATCTTAAATGGAGTTGCCATGACGAGGTGATCAATTAACGTCACACTGTTCCAACAGGAAGTGTGGCATAATTCCATGGTACGTTGTGCAAAGAGGCCCAACATTTATAATATGTCCAGTATGTATGTATGTATGTATGTATGTATAACATCCATAAGATTGATAACATTCATAATGGCTGATGAAACAGACATTGCTGCAGCCTTGGTGCTTGGGTCCAACAATCGCTGCATGCTGCTATATTTTACTTGAAATCGGATTCAAAGTGATTTTAAGAACCTCTAAACTTAAACTGCATTTAAGAAGCTAAACAGATAGATAACACTAAAATCCAAGCTCTGAGAAAGGATGTATGTGACTGTTCTGGACACTATAATCAGCAGCTAAAATTTATAGTCTGACTGTAATAATCAGTAAGGAAAATCTTTTGTAAGGAGGTGGTTCTTCCTTCCTATTAATTATTTTGCAGACTATAAAAAATGTAAGGCTATAAATAAGCTCGAATAAATAAATAAATGGAATTGTTGACATGGATGAAATTAAAGAGAAGGCCAACCAAGTTTTTGGTTCCCCTGTTGCCAAAAACTGCAAAAGAGTGGAACGGGGGGAAAACAGGGGGAAATATATCAGGGACCAAGCAAACGGAAGAACAAGAGTGGACATCAGTGTGGGCTTTCAGCTCTAGAGATATTCTGAAAACGAACACTGAGCTTGCTTTGCTTCTACTTTCAAAATCTATATTCGCCCACATGCTTGCTTAACATGGCTAGCTAACTAATGATAATAGGAACATTGGCTGAGCTATCACACTCTAACCATCTAACTCTAATCATTCAGCAAGCCCTCGTGCCCTGTTGATTTAGGCGGAGTCATCCTGGAAGAGACCACTCCCATCAGAACAGAAATATTTCATCATAAGCTAGGTCAGGTTGTGGCGAATCTGGATCCCATGTTGTGGTAGGATTACATACTCGATGGGATGGCAGGGTTAGGGTTAGGGTTAACCCATGCATGGTTTTGGGGTGGTGGGAGGAAACTGGCGAATTAATAGCTATATTTTATGTTGTGTAACGTCCAACGAACAAGTTAGTTCCTGTTATCACGTATGTCACAACAACAGTTATTGGGTTAAAACCATTCAATGGGTTGGCTATCTACAGAGCATCTCATTCAGTACCATACAGGGTTGCAATTCCCACACTGCTACACGGTCCTATTAGGTTACCAGAAGACCTATAATGAACAAAAGCAGGACTGGTTCTTGTCTCCATGACGCTCTGAGCACCATACTGCAGCTCAGTGCCTCATAAACAAGCGCCGTGGTAACCGAAAACACTTCCCATCTGTCTCAAAAGCATACTTCAGCTTTTGTTGGTATACACCCTATTTGCTTATCAATGCATCATGCAAATGTTGGTTTTAAAAAATATATGCTTAGTAGAAAAGAGCATGCAGTAAAGCTACAGAGGAATTTCTGTGCAGCATGTAGTGTGTAATGCCTAGAGCCATTTTGCTGGCCCTTGCTGGGTTTACCCTGTATTACACTGGGGGAGGGGGCTCTAAAAAAAAAAAAAACTCAGTGCAATACAATGGGAAGCATGAAGCACAGAGGAGGCAGGACAGTGGCGTTGTGTGCATTTCTGATTGGTTGTGAGCTCAATGCATAAATGTCCACCCAATCATACGCTCTTCCCTTCACTCTGCTGCCAGGCTACAGGCCGTCACCCATCACATAACACATTGCCTATCAACCGTTCATCTGATGCTAATGATGCACTCTCTACACTGCTTTCTTATTAATGCACACAGTTTAATAGCTTTTTCCTATGGAAATATACATCAACATATACACCCAATGTATTTTTTTTTAAATTTTATAATTCTGTTCTCTTTTAAATACCAGGTCAAAGGAGCATGCTGTTATGTCTTACTGAATATCATATTGCGCCAACATTGGCATTATAATTTCTGAAAAGGACACCAGATCTCACCCAAATCTGCAGCTTGATCCTCTTGTCGTTTCTATAGATGGTCTTCACCTTAAAGTCAATGCCCACTGTGCTAACGAAAGCCGGAGTGAAGGAATCATCTGCATAGCGAAACAGAAAGCTGGTCTTTCCTACACTGCTGTTGCCGATGATCAGGATCTTGAACATATAATCAAAGTTCTGGTCAGCGGACTCCTTTTGTCCATAACGGTTATCTGTAGCAGAGGCCATCTGTGGGGGGGGGGAAGAGAGATATGGAAACATTCACTTTCTTCGATTCTATCTCTAAAGATTGTAGAAATTCTTATATGATCATTGGGTATAATAAATAAATGCCCATCGTAGAGCTGGAGTAAAAATTCCTTACAGTTGGAAGTTTATCTTATAAGACTTTTCTTAATAGTAAATAGACTTTTATCATTAGACTGAATGCATCAATAAACAGGAGAGCAGTACATGGTGTATGAATGAATACTTTCCTCAGTACTATAAGATGTTAAATCTAAAAACCATGTCCAAGAGTCAACCCTTAAGACTTGTTTGGCTAAGTGTCTTGATAAGATGGAATCAGCTAGTCAAGTTACACTGAAAAAGTGTATTCACATTTAATGCATTTTACTAACGCCACACTACACAGCACAAGCAGTGTCACTGTAAGTCTGCTATTTTAATATTTACCACAAGTACAATGTAAGACAATGTCATACTATTGATCAACAAGGAAACCTCCATCATCTACCTCAGCTCTAATAACGAACCAATATGGCACGACAACACGTCATCAGGTCATTCACCATCAAAAATCAGTCAAGCAAAGCAATGAAACATTACTCTTTGAGACTTGACTAAAAGAGATGCCAGTGCTTGGCATCCGTCAGATTTTGTCCTGCCATCTTGGATCAATATTTGAAACAGTGCCATTGGCAAAGGCCCCATTTGTCTGCCCAGTGCAATTCTAAAAACAGAACCTGCGATAGCTTTTCACTGACCTCTGTTTGAATGATGCCTACTGTCCACAGTCTATGAACAGCCTTTAACTGGCTCTGTTGCAGATTAGGTGTGAAAATATTAAATCACCCATAGTCATGTCTAAGGTAGTTGGTTGTTACGTAACATTATCACACACAGGATGTCCAGCATGAGTTTGCATGAGATTGTGAGACAGTTTCTAACTGATGTCCCATGACGGAGCGTAGGCCGTAATAAGATAAACATAACTGATAATGGTATTTCCAAACGCAATACACCTATGCTTAAGGGTTCTTTACTTGGATAAGGAACTTTGGTGTAGGATTCTTTAAGGGTCACTCTGAGGGACAAAGCATAGAACTCCTTTAGCTTTCAAGAGTGTGAAGTCAGACAAGAAAATGCATTAAACCTGATTCGACCTGCAGGAATATTTTTATTATACTGTAAACATTTCTAATAAGTATTTTCATCTGAAAATGTTAGTCATGGAATAATCATAATGACAAATATGTGCCGATTATTTAGTTAGTTAGATGTTGTGTAATAAGTGCAACCACAGCGTGTTTGATTTTAATCAGGAGGATTCAGGTTGCAGCAAAGCTTCCTGCACTAGTTGACATCTGATGCAAGCTCTGACTCAGCCTTAACTTCCAAATGTTTGATGAGGTCTTAATAGAATAACAAGCCTTATGCTAGAAACTGGAGCTAGAGAATGACATTTCTAATGGACTGAGAAATTCTGTTTTACTTATGGCAGTAGGATTTACCTTTAATTATTAGTCCATATGGAGAAAATGTAGGAATTGAAGTAGATGCTGTCTTGACGGATTTGATGAACAGCTTCCTGGCGTTTATCCTAATGTATTTTCTAACACTAGTGAGAATTCTATAGTACATGTTGGGGATCTGTGAAGAAAAACAACAACCCTAAACTCTGTTATTTCCTTGAAACCTGATCACTGAGAGCAAAGTGGAGCATGAAGGTGTGCTCATTCTGAATATCTACGTGATGCCCGAGTTAAGTAGGACATAGCAAAACCTTTGTTATTCAATGTATAAGGAAAGATCTATTGCTCCACAATATTAAAGATTTAGGCTGCTTTGATCAGTGTACATCTAGACATCTGTCGTGAATTATTTAAATGCCTTTAATTAATCCTGTGATTGATTACAACTGCCAAAAATATGCAGTACATCATATAAAACCTCCTTTATTTATGAATCCCATATGACTCAGAAATAGCCAGCATACTACACGTTGGGAAGTTGGAGAGCTCTGCATAATACCAGAGCATCCCCGAGTGCCTTTGGCGTTTCTGCAGATAACAAACAGCCCGAGAGCCCTAAAAATAGAATCTCACTTTTAGAAGCACACGATGTGGAAGCCTGATACTTTATCAGCGCCACAAAACTGCTGCAGATAAAACATCCTCATTTAGGAATGAAGATGTCTGAACGTCACAGTGGAGCTCACGAAAGCGCTAAACCCCAGTGCCGAGCCGTAGCCGTTTTGACGAAGCTGCAGTGCACTTTAATAAGCCTCAGATAAGGTTTATAGACAAAACAGTGAGCTTAAGGTCAGCTTTGGGTAATGTCAGGGTGTGCTCACATCAGACCATTGGGAAGGCCATTAAGCCTAAATCCCCACAGATGAAATTCCACTGGTGTATGCTGTATAGCCTGTAATGAACTGTATAGTAATCATCATCATCATCATCATCATCATCACAAAGGTTTTTGAAGCAAGAAATCAATTGTTATGGCTCAGAAGTAATAGTCATAGACTCATTTTTGAAATATTATTACATGGTGCACCAAGCTCCTTAAACCAGTGACACAGACACACATAAGCAACATCCATCTTGCCCCAGCCGTTTAACAATCCAACATCCGTGTACAACAAGCAGTGACGCCTATACGGCACCTTGAGGTTTCTCACCGAGGCCTGCCAGGCAGAAACACAGGCTGTGTTCGTAAGGATTGCTTATAATCATCAGGAAGAATGCGGTTTATAGTGAAAGCTAGGTGTGAAAATGGAGCTCTCTGGGTGGATGATGACAGTGCGGCTCGGTGCGCGTCACCCTTACAAGTGATCATCCTCATCCCTCTCATCCTCATCCCTCTCATCCTCATCCTCCTTATCCTCATCATCATGGTCTGATACATATAAAATGAAACCCACCACAGCACTGCATCATTTCATTCATGTAGGCTTTAAATGTTCAACATGGCTGAAGTGTGATCTGCAGATCTTATGTAACTGAACATTAGGCTACACGCACACTGTAAAAGGAAGGAGGCCACTTATTATTATTATTATTATGATGATTATTATTATCATCATTATTGCTTTTTTATTTATTTATTTTTTTAAACCTTTTTTATTTACATGCCACGGATATTCAAGCGCATGCAAAATGATAAAGAGAAATAAACCCGCAACACAATGGAATGAATTCTAACGTCCAGATGTGTCCACCAATGCTAATATAAATAGAGGATGCTTGTCTCCGAGGTCCATGTCAAATGAAGGTTATTCTCTCTTTTCTTTCCCTTTTTTTTGTTTTGTTTGTGTTTTAAACGGTGTATTTGCTCAGCTGTTAAGGCAAAGCAATAGTCAGAGAAAGCGACGCTGAAAGCTGTACACCGACGCAGCCCATAAAACAACACAAACATGTAAATATCATACGGTTGTCTTACCGCGAGAGATGTTGGAAACGCCAGTTACGCCAATGCTGCACTTCTCTGAGCACCTGCAGAAACTCTGACGTCACTTGACGGGCGTGTGACGCACGCAGGAGGCGGGTGTTACAGGCGCTGAGCGAGAGAGAGTGACGGCTCAGGGAACCAATGGCGACAGCGCACACCGCTCTTACTCGGTAAAATATTCATAAAGAGCTGGGCCTTCATTTTCACAGGCCCGTCATGCATAATGTAGCATGCTGGCTCGAGCCAATCCATAATTCATCAATTAAATAAAACACTTCTAGAAAGTCCTTCAGAGAGGCTTTAGAGATTTGGTAGCGTTTTTCTTGAAAAATTTTCCTACTGATGAAAAAAAACCCCAATAGAAACCATCACAGCAATGCTAATGGTTTGAAATACAAATACCATTACAAACTATCAGCTAACCATTAAAACTATTAGCATTATCGGTCCTTAATGGTATCCACTAGACATAACATGCCACCAATAGAAAACAACAAATTACCAGTAAAGACTCACAGAGGCCATTACAGCTTCCATTAAAACCAATACAATTCCCATTATGATCATTAAAACCATTATAAGTTCTATGCTGGTTTCTATTGCTTTTTTTTCAGCTTTTTTTTTTCACTTTCACTATATTTTCATTCAAATTTAAAGCAGGACATTTTATATATATATATATATATATATATATATATATATATATATATATATATATATATATATATAAATGTTTGAACCTATATGTTTCCTAATATAGTCATCCATCCATCCAACATCCATCCATCCAACCATCCATCCATCTTCTATACCGCTTATCGTTTTCAGGGTCGTGGGGAACCTGGAGCCTATCCCAGGGAGCATCGGGCACAAGGCGGGGTACACCCTGGTGCCAATCCATTGCAGGGCACACTCACACACACATTCATACACCCATTCATACACTACGGACACTTTAGACATGCCAATCAGCCTACCATGCATGTCTTTGGACTGGGGGAGGAACCCGGAGTAACCGGAGGAAACCCCCGCAGCATGGGGAGAACATGCAAACTCCACACACACGGCCACGGTGGGACTTGAACCCCGGGGACATGTGAGGCGAACGTGCTAACCACTAAGCCACCGTGCGCCCCTCTAATATAGTCAGTCTGATCTAATTAATCTGTTTTCAAAAGTTATCTGTTTTAAACTGTTATCAGGTGAACCTTTCATATAAGTAAGTTTTTGGAGAAACGAGCCCCAATATAATATGATATTGTATGATATTGAATATGTATATGATATTATACATTTTTTATTTGTGACCTCAAGAATTGACCATCTTAAAGTTTTATTGTTTTTTTAAGTCCAGTTTTATAATTTAGGACTGGTCAATCCATATTCAAAACATGTTTTGGCATATTTTCTGTTCGGTTTCTTCACTTCTGAGTCACTGTTTTCAGGGAACCTGAAGATGTCAATAGACGGGAAAAATTAGTCAATTTCTATTGCTGAACTCCTACACTAGTGCATAGTGTCAGTATAGAGATAAATAGACTAAAATAGCACACACACTTTTCATTGAAATGTGGCTTGGTTGACTGTAACTCTCAGTAACATTTCAAAATAGTAGCGCACAAAATCTGTCTTCATACACAGAGCGATATTCTTAATATTCATTTGTCAAATAAATGAATGAAACAAAAGAGGTGATTATGAGTTTCTCTCATGACCACATTTGTAAATCAGGTGACCACATAGGTTCACAGCCCCTAGTTTGGGAAGTCCTGATATAGGTGCTGATATATAGTACGTTATTATAAAATCATTTTTAAACATATCCGGGGTGGGTGGGTGGGTGGGTGGGGGGGGATACTGAACATGTCCACATTGTAAATATATTTCCTGTGAGGCTATTCACATGAAATTGTAGCTGTCATTACAAAGAAAGGCTTCTCCACTAAGTATTAAATAAATTTCAGTTAGTGTGTTCAACACTTTTTTCTTGTGTCATTCTGCTTTATTACACATAACTTCATTTATGGACTTTAATGTTTGGATTTCTTTATATGTACGGATTTCTTTAATTAATACCAAAGTATGTTGAAAATTTCATGTGAATAACCTCTATATATTGTTTTCAGTAATATATTTACTGAAAACAATGCTGGCGTGTTCAGTACTTATTTGCCCCACTGTACTATATCCATATTACCTAATTTTACCAGAGGCCAAAAAAAAAAAAAAAAAAAAGAATTCATGCCTGTTTTGGGGATGCCATGTTCAGCACTGAATTTATTTGTGATGTTACACTCCTCAGTAGTGGTTAATGGCTCATATGAAAGAAGACACTCAGGGCTTTTTTTTGAATTTGCAGTTTTTCATAAGTATATATATTATTTAACCTAACCTACCAAGTGTACATGTTGTAATTTTATTGGGCGGCTGTTTTATTATAGCTTTAGTTGTGCTGTCCGTTTGATTGTAGCAGTGTCATTGTGGAGAGGTGTTAATTGTTTGTCCAGCAGGGGGCTCACACCCCTCGCCTTTCCCATCGCCCTGCATTTAAACACGGAGACATGATACTCTACACACAGGAACCCAACAGTATCCTGACTAAACTTATAACAGATTTGCGATGATAAAATAATTTATTTGTTTATACTGATTGAAAATGTCAGATAAGTTGATTTCCATTTCGCCAGTGTATTGCGAGAAAGTGTTTAACACCCCCAGCGACAAGCAAAGGTACAGTTTAGCTCTATCTTTTTCTAAGAGTGTATGTAAGTAGCCCATCTATTATGGGCTAATAACTATGGAGGTCTCATCCGCCATCTACCCCATCAATCAGTGAAATGGTACCCTGCAGGACCACCACTTGACAGATATTATTTGGATGGTGCACCATCTTCAGTGACAATAAATTGGCACCAAGATGCAGGAGTGTTGCTTAAGTTTTTAAACACTGTCTACACTTAAATGCTACTTAAAAGTGCTTTAGGTAACATCCCAGAGTTGAAGCTGTTCTGTACTGTGGAACGGGCTAAAATTCCTCCAAGCTGATGTGCAGGACTGATCACACTTATTGCTGCACGAGGGGGTCACACCACATACTGAAAACAAAGGTTCACATACTTTTGTCAGTCACAGATATGTAATATTGGATCATGTTCCTCAATAAATAAATGACCAAGTATAATATTTCTGCCTCATCTTTTTAATTGGGTTCTCTTTATCTACTTTTAGGACTCGTGTGAAAATCTGATGATGTTTTAGATCATATTTATGCAGATATCTAGAAAATTCTAAAGGGTTCACAAACAAATTCTAAAGGGTTCAAGCACCACTGTATATTTAGAGATTATAGCTGACGATATTTCATTCACCATTTGTGATAATTGTACTCTAGAGCAGGGGTATTCAACTAAAATTTGTGAAGGTCCAGCTACATCAAATGTTTGGCTTACAAAGGTCCGGATATGAAACTTCCTGTTACTACATTTGACTGTGGACTCTGAGCTGACGAGGGTTGTATTTTTACTTCTCTGCACAACCATCTTTAAACACTGTTTTCGTCATCGACTATTCCTATTCTTCTAAGAAGCCATGTCATCATTTCACTAATCAGACCAGAGAGTGTAAATGAAAAAAAAAAAAAAAAAAAAGGCTATTAAAATCTGCGAAAACTCTTGACATACTGTAAATGCATGTGATTGGCCACATATGAGGGTCTGCTACAAAGCTGTGATGATTCATGTTTAAAACATTAGAAATTCTGAACTACGGCCATTTTCTTCCGTAGGTTATTCACTTGTGCTACAGCGTTTTTCAGAGGGCTCGATTTGATTCACTGAAACACGTCGCTGGGTCTGCATCTGGACACAGTCTATGAGTTGATGACCCCTGCCCTAGCCCTTCATCAATATCTGTTTTTGACTTCAGAACTGCTATTGGCTGGATATTTTGGCTGGTAGACCCCTCCCTCAGCAACGCCACTGAGGTGTTCAAAAACCCCACCAATGCTGCTGCACTTGATACACTTGAAGCATGGCACAACCATATCAGTGTCACCATGGTCCCATGGTGGTCCCGTTCTACTGACATGTTGATTGATTTAGATACTTTTTCCTTTAATAGGAATAATAACCCTGGTCCTGCTGTGAATCTGTCCCTCCTTTACTACTTACAAGACACACACACAAGTAGACAGCTTAAGTTAATTTATTGATGTTGGTTCTAGAGAACAACCTGAAGTTTTTGGCTTTGAATGTGGCACATGAAGGTACAGAAAAAGGTACAGGAGTGGCAAAACACGTTTTACATGAAGTAACACTCTTATTCTTCAGACCAAAGACACAATGCCATCAAACAAATTAACACAACAAATAAGTTTGGCAATTTCAGGATTTGCCAGTAAAGGGAATCAAGAGAAAATGTGGCAGATCAGTATCAGTAAAGATTTGACATGAAACAACATAAACAACAATGAAAATGGTATGCTCCTTTTTACTGTACATATAACTTCACCAAACTGGATCATTATGGCATTGGAGTGCTCTCCAATTGTGCATGTGTGTGTGAAATTTCTGCACATGTTAGTGCAGTTTAGTGGCATTAAATGGACTACACAAATCATCTGACCGAATTTTAGTGTTTCCTCTAGGACAGAAAAGTGGGATTTCTGTATTCACCTAATGTGATGAAATACAGGAGAGACCAAAAACACCAAAACACTAATTCTACTAATAATGTAATTACATATTTTAATAAGTCTGTTTTTTTTTTAAATTAATGTCTAGTCATCTATAGTTTATTCCAAAAATATATGGATTAAACCCTCATGGAAAACACTGTTAAAGTCACATGAATGAAGTTATGTCAGTGAACAGCAGGGAAAGGTTTTCAGTCAGCTGTCTTGGATCCTGGTTTATCTCTAGCCCTTTAAATGTCCTGGAATTATTTCTGGTTCAAATTCCTGGAGGGAAAAAAAAAAACCCCTCAGGACTCTCAGATCAATATCATAGGCTAATATCTCACATGTCTTAATCGAGGCAGCAAATCGTGGCAGTTTGCAAGCTGTCAGTAATAAGTTTGAGATAATGTTGTTAAAACTGGACTTTAGGTCAAATGAATACATACGACACAAATGTGAGTGGAAGTGGTGATTTAAGATCAGAAATGGGTACCCCTGGATATTCTACTCAGCTATACTTGTTCATTCTATACGGGGTCAGAATATACACTCTATGAGAAACTGAAACGTATATTTATGCACCCAGACTTGAGAGTTTATCTTTCATGTAGCCATTAACTTTATAACAGCAACATTAATACAACCCCAATTCTGAAAATGCTGGGACAGGGGCAATTTAGGACTAATAGCAATGTGACAGGTTGAAATAAGAAGGTGATGTGAAACAGGTGAGGCAATCGTTTAATCATAATATATAAGGAGCCTCCAAAAAAGGCTCCAACAAAACCCCAAAACCTTATTCTGGCACTTACACCTCTACTCTGCGCACTTTGCTTCTTCTAGAAATAGATCTTGTATGGTAGCACTACTTGTATTGTTCTCTGCTTGATATATCGCTTTGCTTGTATTTCCTCATTTGTAAGTCGCTTTGGATAAAAGTGTCTGCTAAATGAATAAATGGAAATGGAAATGGAAATGTAAGGCCTAGTCCTTCAAGAGCAAGGATGGGTCGAAGTCCGCCAATCTGCCAACAGATGCATCAGCTAATAATCCAACACTTTGAGAGCAACATTCCCCAAAGACAAATCTGTAGGATTTTGGGCATTTCACCTTCTATGGTGCACAATATAATTAAAAGATTCAAGGAATCTGGTCAAGTCTCTGTGCGTAAAGGGCAAGACCGAAAACCACTTCTGAATGCATGTGATCTCCGATCCCTCAGACATCAATGTCTTAAAAACCGTCATGAGTCTGTAACGGATATCCTGACATGGGCTCAGGAATACTTTGGTAAACCTTTGTCAGTCAACACCATTCGCCGCTGCATCCTCAGATGCAAGTTAAGGCTTTACTACACAAAGCAGAAGCCGTACATCAACACTGTCCAGAAGCACTACCGACTTTTCTGGGCTCGGTCTCATCTGAGATGAACAGTAGCACAGAGGAATTGTGTTTTGTGGTCTGACGAGTCAACATTTCAAATAGTTTTTGGACAAAACAGCCGTCGTGTTCTCCAGACCAAAGAGGTAAAGGACCATCCAAGCTGTTATCGGCGTCAGGTCCAAAAGCCAGTTTCTGTCATGGTATGTGGGTGTGTCAGTGTCCATGGCATGGGTAACTTGCACATCTGTGAGGGCATCATTAATGCAGAAAGATATGTACACATTTTGGAGCAACATGTGCTGCCACCCAGAGCAGGACAACGCCAAACCACATTCTGCCCCCATTACAAGCACATGGTTGTATAAGCAGAGAGTGCGGGTGTTAGCGTGGCCAGCCTGCAGTCCTGACCTGTCTCCGATTGAGAATGTGTGGCGCATTATGAAGTGCAAAACAGGTAACAAAGGCCCCGTACAGTTTCTCAGCTGAAGAAACGCATAATGGATGAATGGGGAAAAATTCCATTTGTTAAACTTAACCAATTGGTGTCTTCACTCAGCGCCCAAACGCTTAATAAGTGTTATTAAAAGAAAAGGTGATGTTACACAGCGGTAAACAGTCAACTGTCCCAACTTTTTTGGAGTGTTTTTGAAATGAGTGTATATATTTAAAAAAATAAATTAAATTCACAAAGTCAAACATCAAATAATGTGTTAATAATTTGTTTTCAATATAGTACAGGGTGAATTGATTTTCAGATTATTATTATTATTATTTATTTTATTTTTTTTTGCATTTTCCATACTGTCCCAACTGTTTCGGAAATGGGGTTGTAGAAAAATCCATCCTGAAACACATGAAATATATTTCGATGGAAACATTTGTGATGTGCTTAGCGATTCTGACACTAATTGGTTTGTTGATGCTGTATTTATGTTATTCCCATGAGAAGTTAGTGGACGCCTGCTGCTCAGGTATCACAGGAGAACACATCTAGCACAGATACAGTGGAGTTTAAGGATGAAAAAGAATTTTCAATGACATCAAATATAAGGGATAATGATCAGGTTTTACTGTTATCTCCTAAGAATAAAAAAAAACGTAAGAGCTTCTTTTTTCACTCACCATTTTTCAGTGACATTCACGTTCATATTAATGAGAAATCCAGCATTGAAGTAGTGCATTCAGAAAACGTTGTGGGACATGTAGGACACAGTGAACCAAGGTGAAAATAGACTAACCTGTCAACGAAAGACGTTTCAACTAAAAAAAAAAAAAAAAAGAACTAAAAGTTGACTTTGCATGTTAATTATAAGGATTAATATGCAAATCATGCAGGATTTATGGATTTATCATTGATGTAATACTAGTTGCATTAAAGAGTAAAATGAGGCCATAACTTCTACTTGCACAGGAAACATTTGGAAACATTGAAATATACATATAAAACTTTTCAGATATCCTGTATTGTAAAGCTACATTTACAATTTGGATTCCTCATTGCTATAACGTAAACTAGTTGAAGCCATATTGAAATGATTCAGATCGGAAAACCTTGCACCATGACTGGGATCTACATGCTTTGCATTCCGTTGATATTTTCACACAAAACAAATGTAAAATAAACCGATCCTCTGATTATTTTTATGCTGAGTTAGAGCAAAGCAGTACCTCTTTATCCAAGTGTGCAGAATGTTAACATCTCGACCGATTTAACACTGAATGGTCTGTTTCAAAACAGCAAGATCGGATTCATTATTAATGATACATAAAGATGTAAAGGTGAATATTGAGGTGTAAGTGTGAATATCTGTGTAAATGGGTTTTTAGTGGTCTATAATAAAGATGCACTGGGTAATATACAGGGGTACCATGCTACATTAAAGTGAAATCGTTATTTATATCCTGAGGTTATTAGTGTCATCATTATTTATCTTAGGCTAATATCTGGCACGACTGTCACTTTGTCACGATCAATTTGTCTGTTCAAAGTGACAAAAAAAATACTGAAAATACAAATGAATGCTAAATGAATTATTTAAAAGGTAAACTAAACTTCTACTTGTCTGAAACTAATGGTACGGGTGCAAAAAAAAAAAGAAAAGAAAAAAAAGTTCCTAGACCCTGTTAGCTTCCCATAAATATTACAACTTCCTCTATAGACAACATGTACATCATTTTGAAGGAAGACTCTCTTTCTCAGAAGATCTCCTTGCTTTGTTAATAGACCCTGAAGAAGCCGAGCCATCCTCAGATCTCTCTTCAGTCACTGAGTGATCATTACAGCCACCTGTGTGCTAGACACAAATGCATCTGAAGAAGCTAGGACTAAAAGGCTTATCTGGCAGGAAAAACAGGAAATGTGTGCCTAATAGGTGAAATGAGGAGTTATCTCATTAGGTGGTGTGGGGCACATCGCTCAATAGGAGTCTGCTACAGCCAAACTTAAGTTCATCACAGGTTTAGGAGCAAATTATCGCTGAGACATGTCATTAGGACAGCAGTGCCATGCACCTAGCTATGCACATTTTGTCTCTTTAGTCTCGCTCTCTCACAGCCTCCTTGTCCATTGTGTCAGGAGACAACGTCCTGCGGCACCGAGTCACGGAGCTCTCAGGGTCGGTGTGCTCCGCTTCCTGCGGACTCTCGGAGTCTGACTCCCCCTCCTCCTCCAACGTCAGCTCGAACTGGAACTTTTCGCTTGTGGAGGCTCCAATGGCACCATGCGAGTCCTGTTCCTCAGGCGGGGGTGAGGGACTGTGGCGGATCATGCTCTGGTACCACTCACGGTTGTCCTCCAGAGTGTCCAGGATGTCTTGTGCGTCCGGGTGGACGAGGTCAGCCCATGTCTCCCAGAGAGGGTGCACGATGTAGTCAATGAAGCCCACCTTCACATGGAGGCAAACAGTGATTAGACATTTAGCAAAGACACTTTAGATCACTCAGTCTAAAACATTTGTTTTGATATCAGTGCAATACCAAAAAATATTTTCTGACTTAGTTAATTATTAGTATTACTAACTACCACTACTACTACTACTACTAAGTATTATTATTATTATTATTATTATTATTAAAACTCACACATAGTGATCCTTAGCTGAATGTGTATATGGCAGTGTTAAAAGAAATGAGACATGTACTTAAGTCACCAGATCTTTTCATATTTACAAAAATCATTCAATATTTAAACATCATAATTCCAACATTGTCACAATCTGTAAGACCTAAATAAAGGTTTGATTGACAATGACTGTTCATATTCATTAGAGAGACTGAGCTGTATATTAGAAATCATTTCTAGTATTCCTCCCTTCTTTTTGTACAAAAAATGTTTTTTAAAGGGGTTACTCTGACCTGATTCTTCAGACCACTAGTACTTTTCATCATTAAACAAGGCCAAGAACCAGCTACTCACAAGATGAGGTTGTCTGACTGACAATGCAAACAGCTAAGTCCCTTTACTAGCCACAGTGCTGTTTCAAACAAAACTCTCTAATAGCTTTTAAAAACACGATGCCATGAACTTAGTTTTTCAATTTAGTTACTATTTCTTGCTTCCATGCATGGAAGTGTATATACACAGAAGGTCAGAGAGCCAATCACACTGCAGCTCTCAAAAGTCAATAGTATTGGACAGAAAAGTGTACAAAAAAGGCCAGACATGAATTGTGGCCACGGTGTCTGACGCCTAGACCAGTTTGACCTGAACGGATCAAAGGTGGATCAACCTGCCTATAGGTCACTCCTTATGAAAGATTTCTCTTGTCTGTTATAACAGTCACAGTATTTACGAAAGGACGAAAAAACATTGACAAAAATTGTCAAACGAAAACATTGTTTCGGAAAATAAAGCTGCAGTCCAGCCTACATATTAACCACTTGGCTGCTCATGTTGCTTTGGTACCTGAGACTTCTCCACTGAAGCAGTGTGTTTGTCACACATGGGGCTAATCTCCATGCCTTTGTCTCGCTCCCGGTCACCCTGGGTGAAATACTCCACCATGATGCGATCTGTCCACTGCCTGTAGATCTCCAGAGGCTTTGTAGGGTTGCTTAGGTCGGCACAGTGGACCATGTTTTGGAGAACCTAAAGCCAGAGGATGGTAGAAACATGAGCTTGCAATTCAAATCACTGGAAGGAATCTCTAGAACAATCTACAAAACCAGAACCGTAATTCAGACCTGTATTCTGTCCGAGTAGTTGTCCAGCAACAATACTCCGAGACTGGTCACTTTCTTTGTCTCAACCATGGTCTTCAGGTCTGCTAGGAAATTCATGTGTTTGGACATGTCTGTGGCTAATACCTGTTTTAAAGTAAGTCATAAAATAAGTACATAGCTTCAAATAAGTGGAAAGGTATGGTGGAGGGAAAAAAGTTCACACCCTCCATGGTTTATAGGTGGGAAAAAGAAACCGTTTATATTTACTTTACTTATATACAAGAAAATATCAAGAAGTTAATAATAAAATGTGGTTTGGTGTTTGTGCCATAAAACACCAATCCAAAACATATGGCAAAACCAACTGGAAAACACATGTATATCACATTCACTCAACTCAAGAGAGATATATGTTAGATAATATCTTAGCAAGTGAAAACATCTTGAATATTTGCAAATGTGTTTATTATTTTTCCATGTATGATTACTATAAAATGACTGGTTATGAAGATCATTGTACTCAGTCGAGTCTTACTACACTGGGAGATAATTTAATCTTCTTGTGAGAAATAAATAAACAATTTCATTTGATAATATTGATTCAAATGAGCAAAAGCTTGTATATGCCAGGTGTAAGTTAAATACGTTTTAGTAACCTTTTTTTACATTTTTTAAAATTACCTTTATTATTATATCTTAACATACACTATCCACTATAATCACTATCCTCTGACTAGTTTTTGTTATAATAATATATACGTGATAATGAAGAGACATCAATCTAATGAAAGGGTCAAATTTCTTTGTCGTAAGGGTGCACACATACTTGATTCTGCCATCAAGTGTAAATGCTGATGGACCAAATAGAAAGAAACTTATGGGCTGCGTTCGAAATCACATACTGTGACAGTACCGACTGCATTCGATTCAGTACCTACTGCTCGGCTGTCGATACGGTACATACTGATCTCGTATAAGTGTGTAGCGTGAATACAATATGGACGCATTACATCCACTATGTTGGCATTGTCATGTGACCTAGAACGTAAAAAGAGCAGACTATTTTTTGCTTTCTGGCATTTTTGATTCTGACAGCTCTTCTTCATTGCCTTATGGGATAGCGCAGCATCCATAGTGCAGGACTCGGCAGAAGTAGTTGGTCATCTGGGTATTTCTCGACGGATGTTTTTTGAATACTGAGAATTCGGACATACTTCTCCTTTGGTGTACTGCTGTTCGCCTACTGTAGTAGGGTAATCGGGATATTCGGATGCAGCTGTGCTCTTGATAACATTATGTACAGTAGATTAGACTCACTGAAGGTTCAATCTCAAATCAGAGTCTCACCATGTCGATAACCATCGTGCGAAGTGACTGCCGCTGCTTCTTGCTCAGGTTCCGGAAGATGTCACAGTTTTCCTCCTGTAGTAGTTTAAATCCCACGGCCAGGTGGTGGTTCTCCAGTACAGATGCATCGTTGTACATCAGAGCCAGCTCAGAGTCTGAAAAGGAAAACAAAGAGTAAGCTGACTGAACGGCAAATGAAGGTGGTACACACTGAATTATCTATAATTCAGCTACTTGGATTATTTTCTAATTGATCCTTGCTAGATAATTGATTATAGATAATGGATTTAGAAATAATTGTGCGTAAACGTACTGGTGTTGATGAGGAACTGGTTTGACACTCCAGGATGATCAACATCATGTATGGCACTAGCGAACAAAGCAGCCATGATTTCGAGGTCAGTGAAGACGTCCTGGAATAAAGAACAGGTCATTGCTTATTATTATTCGTGACTAAAATCTCAGCTCCGTTAGTTTGCTTAAGAATATAAGCAGAAAGGAACCTCTAAAGCAGGTGTGGAGAGGAGAACGTGTGTGGATTGCACTACGTCAGCAGCATGGATGTTATTGTGATAGGCGACATCAGTGTGGTAGTGGCCCTCTAGGGTCATCATGAAGGTGATGAACGTGTCTGCTGGGATCTTAAAGCACTTCAGTAGGTCTCGTTCCTAGAAAAAAAAGATGACATACAGTGATATACAGTACGTCACTATGTATACAGTATATACAGAGACAAGGAACTCAGGGTAGGTTCAAGTTTTTATACCTGAAAAATCGTGTACATTATCACCGTCAGTGGCCGATTCCCTGAATGCTCTGCTATCTTAAAGATATCAAGGCCCCAGCGATTGATGTCCTCGATTTCCTAGAATGATAAAGCTTGTGTTCATATGAAATCTCTCAATATGCATGCACCTTGTGCTAGCTTCTCATGGCTCTTTCAGCAAAGGTAAAATTATTACGATCAGTTTGATCAAGAAGTCCATTTGATGAAACTGTAACACATCAGAAGAATGACACAATCCTGTCATGAACGTTTCATTGCAGAGTTGTGAGTTGTGACGTGCCATGACGTTTATGTCCAATGATAAAGCAGTGTCATGTTGATATTAGTGCCGATATTCATGATAGCCGTCACAATGATTGATTATGACAGCTCATGTTACGTGTATATATTCATGTAAATGGCGTACTATACTTAGCATATATTTGATGACAAAAATTATTACTAGGGATGCATCGATACCAGACTGAGTACGGATATGAGTACATGTTTTTTGGTACTCGTTGATTTCGTTGAAACAGATACCGAAATGAGTAACCAACATAACATTATCTTGGTGATTTTAAATGAGGTGCATTAGTTGGCTATATTAGTTACTGTGTACGGTTGGAGTAGGGTTCTAAGTAGGGTATCAACAGCAGAGCAGCTTCACTTCTACGTCTTCGTATGGCTATACATTTTATTTGATAAATAATGAATTATTGTGTCTGAATCCCTCATTGTCAAGGACTGATAATGAGGTGTTATTTTCACTTATCTAGCAGTGTCTGTAGACATTTTATTTCCTAGCGTGAGTGTTGCTTACGGCTGTGTTTGTGCTAGCAGTAAACTGGCTACTTGTATTGTATTAGGGTGTTGTATACTCTTGATATTTTAGCAGAGTGCAAGTTGCATCATGTGGTATCAGATGTTGGTATCGAATCATTTTTACGAGTGCCAGACTGAACAAAATGAGCATGGTGTCGTACCAATACCCAGTGCTAGAATCGGCATGAATAAATCCCTAGTTATTATATCTACCCAATGATAATTGCTGTATCACTTGATACACATGTTAAAGATAGTACACTAGTCATCATGTATGTTATGGCAAATGTTATGACAAATGTAATATATTTATGATGCTGTTATAGACTCAGGCAATAACGTGTCATTGGCAAGTCATAGCATTTATAATAATATAGCTTTTTAATAGTAAAATTTCTCACCTAGCCTTTTTTTTGTGCATATGACACAGTAGAATATTACACCATCAAATAACAATGCCAGTTACAGATAACCATAACTGGAAACAAACTGTCAAGAAAGCCTATCGTGGCATTTTACATCTGACCATATTACAGCTATTTATATATATATACACACACACACACACACACACATATATATATATATATATATATATATATATATATATATATATATATATATATATATATATATATATATATGTATGTATGTATGTATATATAAACAGTTTAGTACTACTTTCTTTGAACAAAACAAATTGCTTTATCTTTAAAAGAGTCTCCCAGATGAGACTGTTTGGCCATAAACTTTGTGCGTGTGAATAGACTGACCTTGGCCAGCAGGCTCTCGTGCTCGGTGTTGACCCCGAAGCGAGGTATGCGGCTGGGAGCCAAGCTCGGGCCGTGCGTCAACTTCTTCACGCCACTGATCTGAGACATGGGACGCCGCTTCTTCTCCTTTTCCTTCGGCGGCGGAGACAGGATCTCCACATCGTGCGATTTCTCTACACACATTATAACGTTTATACTGGCACACGTACTTAATCAACATCTACAGTATATTTCCTTATAGTCATTCAGCAGTAACTAAAACGTATTCACTTTTGAACATCTTTCACCACACTTATTTCACTCTTCCTGTAACACAGTCCCATAGATTCCTCATAAAAGCAGGTAATATTAATATCAGTAAAGTACCTTCAAAATATTAGTGTTTATCATTTACAGATGCTTCCTTTTCACTGTGGGTCGTGTTCGTCACGATATTATTTAAACCCACACTGACGCACAATACACCCCGACAGGCAATACTGCAATCCCCATAGCAACACCAGGCAACGTGTTTAGGATTGTTTCCAGCCTTTCCTTTGTTTTCCCATCTACATGATTTCCATACTACAGTACTTATTGTTACACGTATAGCAAGAACCGATCTAAACAGCCAGTTTTATTATTCCGAAGGCAATTCATGCAATAGATGCATTCAAAAACATTCACGCATAACACCGAAGACAATTACAATAAAAGTATATTTACATTCAAGAGAATTGCGTCTTACCAACAGCCAATATTTAAGTTGAATCTTCCTTTTATATTCCTACTATAATCAATAAGAAACGACTGGGTGGTTTTCAAAATGTGTAAGATGATTATTTGAAACCCAGGTTTTCAAACAAATGACTGCAATGTATGATGATCAGTGTATCAGTGACACGCTCAGACTTACCTAAAAATGTGCTTGCTATGAACTCTGACACTTGATTTCCTGAGCGACTCGTCTCTGACAGCTGGGTAAGTTCACGGTTCAGCATTCTTTTAAACTGCACACAGGACACACAATCGATTATTTACCCAGTTACAATTACTGTAATTAAGATAGCTCCCCAGCAAAGAAGTACCTAGAGGCAATAATACTACTTAATAGGAAATAGGAAGAAATACATGTATGGTCCTCATATTCCACCAAAATACAAACGAAGGCAGTGAGGCATATGATAGGGTGTGAAGTTACAGGAAAATAATAAACATCAGGGTGCTGCATTACAGCCCATATGCAGTTGATTATTTTCCTATAATCTCATGCCTCTGAGAGCTTTATTCTATTTATATCAGCTAACTTGCCATTACCCCCCCCCTTTTAAAAAAACAACAACATATAATAATTTTTATCCATTTATTTTTTACATATAATGTTAATGAGACACCGCTTAGCTGGAAGACTGCATTTTTTATGTATAAAATTATTCATTAGCATGAGCTGTAAGCATAGTAGATGAATACTCAGGCATGTCATCCTTTAAACCATTGGCAAGTTTTCTTTACAAAAGAGCATGTGAAATGAACCAAATTATTTGCATCAGTATTCATTTGATGACTCAAAACACAAATTAAAAGCATGATAAAATAACCTACATTCCATGCACACGTTACAATTTCATGACATTGATTATTATCTCATGGCTTCAATAAGTTGTGTCCACAAATAACTTTTCTCTCGATATAACAAAAACAAAACAAAATATAAAATAATAGGATGCACTGGATCAAGTGCTATTTTATAAGCTGTATGAATGATAAACTTTGAAACCAAATTTGCAGTGATTATACTGTATGTGGTGATCACAACCAATCCTATTCATACAACAGTACAGTGCCCTCTACTAATATGGGCAAATATTAGCAAAGAAGGCTGTGAAAGATTGTCTGTATTGTTTAAACTATTGATTTTTTGTTCAAAGAATTCACAAAAGTACTCTGCTCTCATGGATATCAAACATATATTTTGTTAAATATATGTGTTCCACTACTATTGGTACCCTTTCAGTCAATACTTTGTGTTATCTCCCTTTGCCGAGATAACAGCTCTGAGTCTTCTCCTATAATGCCTGATGAGGTTGGAGAATACATGGTAAGGGATCTGAGACCGTTCCTCCATACAGAATCTCTCCAGATCCTTTAAATTTTGAGGTCCATGCTGGTGGACTTTCCTCTTCAGTTCACTCCACAGGTTTTCTATGGATAAGTCAGGGGACTGGGACAGCCATGGCAGGACCTTGATTTTGTGGGCAGTAAACCATTTTTGTGTTGATTTTGATATATGCTGGAAGATCCAACCATGGCTCATTTTAAGCTTTCTAGACTTCAGCCCCAAAACATTAAAGAGCCAATACCATATTGAACTGTGGGAATTAGGCACTTTTCCATATGGCTACCTCTCTGTGTGCACAAAAACCACCTCTAGTGTTTATTGCCAAAAAGCTCTATTTTGGTTTCATCTGACCATAGAACCCGATCCCATTTGAAGTTCCAGTAGTGTCTGGCAAACTGAAGAAGCTTGAGTTTGTTTTTGGATGCGAGTAAAGGCTTTTTTTTCTTGAAACCCTTCCAAACAACTTGTAGTGATGTCGGTGACTTCAGATTGTAGTTTTGGAGATTTTCTGACCACAAGACGCAGCTAACTTCTGCAATTCTCCAGCTGTGATCCTTGGAGATTTTTTGGCCACTTGAACCATCCTCTTCACAGTGCGTTGAGATGATATAGACACACGTCTTCTTCCAGGTTGATTCATAACATTTGCAGTTGACGGGAACTTCTTAATTATTGCCCTGATGGTGGAAATGAGCATTTTCAATGCTTGTGTTATTTTCTTATAGACACTTCCCATTTTCTGAAGCTCAACAACCTTTTGCCACACATCACAGCTATGGAAATTTGGCCTATGTGTTACCTCATATTTATACCACTGTGAAACAGGAAGTCATGGTTGAACAATTTTCTGTTCCTAGTCACCCAGGTGTACTAAAAAAATGCAAAAGATCAATACTTCAAATATATTTTTCTCATATGAATTCACAGGGGTGCCAATAATTGTTGCACACTTATATTTAACAAAGAGTTTTTTTTTTTTTTTGATAAACCTGTGTTGTGTTTGCAATTGTTTGATATCCATTGGAGCAGAGTATTTCTGTGAAGTTTTTGAACAAAAGACTGGCTTTTGCTTTTGTTACTGCCGCTCAGGGCTGGAGTGTGACATAGAGGATGTAGGTAGCCATCTAGCAACATCTAGAGCCAAAAGATCCCAAGAAAATAGACATGAACTAGTCATTCCTTTACTCTTCAACATTCTACTGATGTTCTGATCACAGAGCCACTTATGCCAGGTTCAGTCCTCCTAGAACTACCTGGGCTTGAATGTAGACTAAATGGCTCAAGCGTTAATAAATAATAATAATAAAAAGACTCACAATTTTAGCAGTACAGAATGAGGAATCTGTGACATGCATTCTTAATATATGTGAACATTTACAACCCTCAGGTCTGAACTTGGCAGCAGTTTAACTATGTAGTGGTTACGATATGATATGATAAGACTTACTCAGTGGTGCTGTAGGAAAAAAAAAAAAAGGCATAACACACACAACACACATATGAGTGTTTTGTGGTTGCCATGGCAACTCGGGTACACAATAGCAGCAGCTCTATGTGGAGACAGGACCCTTCATTCAGACAGTACGGGCGTCTGAGAGGACAGCACCTGCTCAATGAAATCAACGAGCCTTCTGCATCTCTGCAGACGCGGTTATGTAATCAGGCAAGTGTGCTATGAAAGAAAAGTCAAGTGAGGCCACAACACACACACACACACACACACACACACACACACACACACACACACAAGCATGAATTTCTATATCCAAATCTGTGCCCACTGTATCCTTGGATTCCTGTTCTAAGATGAGGAGAACCCGATGTGGTCTTCTGATGTTGTAGCCCATCCACTTTAAGATTTGGTGTGTTTTGCATTCTGAGATGCTTTTCTTCTCACCATGGTTGTAAAAAGTTACTGCAGCCTTCCCACCAGCCCAAAGCAGTCTGGCCCTTTTCCTCTAAAGTCTCTCATCGACAAGGCATTTCAGCCTGCAGAACTGTCGCTCACTGGATGTTTTTTGTTTTTCACAAAATTCTGTAAAAAGACCATTGTGTCAAAACCCCAGGAGATGAGTCGTTTCTGAACTACTCAAAACAAGCCCTTCTGGCACCAACAAGGTCATGGTCCTGCCACTGTGCCACATGCCAAAACGCCTGAGAAAAATGACTTCCCCCATTCTGATGTTTGATGTGAACATTAAGTGAAGCTCTTGACCTGCATCTTCATGATTTTATGCACTGCTGCCACAGAATTGGCTGATTGGATAAATGCATGACATATGCCCCTGACATATGGTTACAGATGGTTTTGAGATCCCAACTCAGAATGAAAATCTTCTTAGCACTGTGGTGCACGTTTTATATTTCTAACCTCGCAGTTCACGTTGGAAAAGGTTGCACCACCGAGTTGAGCATTAGTGCACTTACCAGAGTGAAAGTCGCAGCTCTGGCACGAGAACATGTATAAAGCCATACTGAGATAGTACTACTGAACAAATCTTGTGGAAAGAAAAAAAAGTGTTATTTCATTATCCGACACAGTCCTCTATAGAACAGTGCATGCAGTCTCATATCTTTCGCAGCTTAGAATTCCACTGTAGTCTGCCAGCACATGTAATCCAAGCAGAATAAGTCCGGCTGCTCCACACAGCAAAAAACAGAACAGGATGATACAGATTCCACTTATATGCGTAGAGGCAACACATGTCAATGCTGGTCACTGTATTCTCTCAGTGTGTGTGTACATACAGAAAGATGAGAGAGTATGATGCTTCCACAAGCTACACCCCCCTCCCCAGTTTCCAGCATGCGTTAAGAACTTCCAATCAGCTACTCCTGACAACAGAGGTTGAGCCAATCTGATTGGCTGGTGAGCACGGAGGGAGGTGTGTGCATGCACATGGGGCTAGAGGAGTGTGTGCTTTGCATACGTAATGTGCATGAAATGGGCAGAAGGATAAATATAAGGGTAACTCTATTCCTGACGGTGTATAAGAGAAAAAGAAGGAATCTGGAGAAGCAGAAAGGATGAGAATGGAAGTTTTGGAAGATAAAGTATGTTTAGCAAGAGTAAAAACTCCTGAACTGCTTCAGCAAGCTACATGTGAAATTCTAAAGGGGTTTTTTGTGTGTGTTTTTGACAGGAAATAATGTATTTAATATATTTAGGCAGAGAAATATTTCAGGATGAACACACAAAAGGAAAAATATATAGAATTTGTATAGAGCTCAACTGTGGATGAGAATTTAACACATATCCATGGATCTCAGGAGAAGTCTATTTATTATTCTATATAGTTAATAAATCGAAATAATTATTTTGACACAAGTACATAATATTCATTTCCACACTTTTTTTTTATTTGCAGAAATATGTGCACTGTTGTTCTGTATGCAGGAATAGGAGATCACGATATTGGCTGTCTATTTATAGCATCAAGCTATTTATAGCATTTTCAGTACTACACACAGCAGCGTCATAGACTCGTGGTCTCCCATGACATTAACTCCACATTTCCAGGCACACAACTTGGTCGTCTGTGTGTGAGTGTCACGTGATGGAGACTGAGACGGAAGCAAGTGCAGATTAATTACTTTAATGCAATAAGTTCAAAGGATCAGACAGAGATCAAGGTACATAGGCAGGCCAGGTTCAATCAATCAGGCAAACAGTCCAAACTAGGCAAGACAAAGAGACAAAGTCGTAAACGTAAGCAAAAGTCAAGATTCCAGAATAAACAGACACGATATAAGGCTTGGTAACGACAGAGACAAGGCAACTGAGCATATACTTCACAAAGCGTGAATGCATAGGAAGGTCCTTTTTAAACTGTGGTTGTGATTGTGCTGTGAATTGGATGCAGGTGTGCGTGATTAGAATGAAGGTGAGTGTTCTGGGAATTGTGGTCCATGGCGGCCATATTTGTAGGCCACAGTGCAGGATGGGAAATGTAGTCAGTGGTTTGCTGTGATATGACAGTGATTGAGTGAGTGAGTGAGTGAGTGTGAGTGAATTTGCATGCATGTCGAATATGGCACAAGTACGTGTAGGCTTCAGCCAATGCAACTGTCATTTTTCAAAGACAAACAAACCAAACACCAGGTCTGTGTGTCTACACTCAACATTCAAAAAATACACCTCCAACTCCAGTTTCCAGTGTTTTTATCTTTATTTTCCCCCATGTTCTCCTCAATTAGGTCATTTTCCAATTCCCACCCACCAGCCAACACTTCCCTGTCACACAACAGCTACCAGCCGAGGAGGGTGAAGACTAGCATGTGCTTCCTTCTAGACACATCTACAGATCGCATCTTTTTGATCTGCTGTTCCTTCAGCATCACAGGGCAGCGTAACACACTAGGAGAAAAGTGCTAACTGCCCTCTTCCACATACATTAATTCACAAATGTCAACAATTGGCTAGTATGACAATGGTTAAAAAAAACCCCAAAACAGAATATATTGTTGAACATTGACCGACAAATGATACCTTATTGGAGGCCATCTCGCTGACTGAGTGACGTGTCTGCAGGGTCTCCAATTGGTCCAGACACCAATCAAGTTCTTCCAGTGTCTCAATGGCCAACTTCTGGTATGCCTCATCTGCAATGGAATAGTTATTGAGCTAGGAACATAAGGATTTAAAAAAAAAAAAAAAAACACTATTCCTAAGTATGGACTTCAACCAATGAAAAGTCCCATGGGTTTTCCAATGGAAACGGGAATACATGCATCACCACTGTTATGCAATGTGAAATCATAGGGCATATATGGGGCAATATAAAATATTAGATCATGGTACTCTAACTTATCCTGTCATGCAAGACACCTTAATCCTCAGAACGTATTTGGAACTCACATGAGGGGAAACAAAGCCCATTTTATGGCATAAGTTGTCCTTGAAATGTCCACAATCATCACTGAATTTATCAAAATATGTATAAAATATACCATAAAACATACCATAACTAAAGCCTGAACTTATATTATAAAGTCCATACGAAATTCACATTGCATGTGTCTGTATAAAACTCCATCAGGAACCTTATAGAAATCAAATCAGACTATATTCCAATGGGTAATCCATAAACAAATCCATAAATTTGTCTGATTTTGAGTTGACAATAATGCACTAGAAATTCCTATTAGAGTTCACAATGGGATTCCAACCGAATACCAATTAAACATGTTCATGGGAATCATATTGAGCTCTGTGGTTATAACTCAGTAAGCTATTTCTATTCATTTGTGGTTTGAGCGTTAATACAAAAATCAAGATGTTTCTGTAAGAGCATAATTCATTTATTTATTTATTTTGTATTTGAAGTGGTGTATTTGAGAATCATACACTGCTGTCAGTTTGTATGACCATCCTCAAGCTACAGGTGCCATCCAAATTTATTGCTTCTAAATTGTTCCAAAGGGTGTCATTTATTATTATTTTTTGGGATAATGAATCCTATCGCTGTTGTTCTGCCCCTAACCTAGAATTTGATCCTTCTTTATGTTTGTGATTCGGTTCACATACAGAAAAGAGGCATGAAGAGAAACTACTGATCAACATGATGGTGCTCACTCTTCTCTCTGGATTGATTTACTGCTGTCCATTACAGTGCAATATTTTTACTCAAACTTAGTAGGCTTGTTTACAATATAAGCTCCGTCTCAATCTATCTACATACTAAATACGTTGCCACTGACCTGGCACACCCTGCTTGCACACAGTGGGAGGATTACTGCCTGATGGCCGTCTAAAAAGAAAGAAAGAAAGAAAGAAAGAAAGAAAGAAAGATAGAAAGAAAAAGGCAGTAAGTGCAATGTATGAAAATCCTTTTATTTTGTAAGTGGCTGAAAGGGGATAAAACCATCAAATAAAAATTAAATAAAATATGCCAGAAAAATATAAACCAGACAACCTCTCTTACTTGCAACTTCCCCGATCTTGCAGATGAGTCAATGCTGCAAAGTTGGTCCGCACTGTTCGCAAACTGGCCAGGACCTACGTAGAGGAACATGTATATGTACTGTGTGCTCTAAAACCAACAAAACACTGGACATAATGGTGAATTCAGAACAAAACAATTTCACTAACCTGTGCAAATGGTGTTACAATCATGTCTTCATGTCTGAAATAAGAGGAATTTTTTTTTTGTTTTTACATTTATAGGTTTCTGAGAAAGTAAATAAGCACAAAGGCCAATTTCTCAGTATGTTCCAGTTGTTTCATAGAGCCGGTAGTTCTTAATACTGTTTTGGGTAACAATTTATGCACAATAGTGTCCTGCTGAGTTCATGTAGACAGAGTGAGTTTATGGTCTAAACCGTACTATACACGGAGTAAGTCAGTAATTCAGTATTAAGGTAGCATGATTGTATGGTAGCAAATTGTGAAGTGACAGGTAAGGTATCTGAACCACTTCAGTTTACAAGATATTATGTATTATGTATACATAACATCGGCCATAAAAGTGCAATGTTAGTTCGTCAGATATTATAATGTAAGTGAGTGATTATTTATATAGTTAACAATTTAAAAAAAAAACAAAAAAAACCCTTATGTATATATAAATATCGGCCATGTAAACTGAAGCTCATATCCATGCACATGGAAATATCTTTTAACAATAAGGACAGAATAAAGGCACATGCATCACATAAAATCAGGCTACATATCCTCGACTTCTGGTGAACCACATGGGGTTGGGAAAACGAGTGTGTGAGTGGGTCTTGGTGATCGGTGGGGATGTCAGTAGATGGGAAAGCACGTTTTTAAAAACAGTTTGTTAATGGAAAATAGAGTTGCCACACGCTTATCTCACCGAGGCAGGCAACTGACTTCCCACTGTTTCAAGCCCTCTTCCCTTGAGAAAACAAAACAAAACAAAACAAAACAAAAGGAGTCTCATGACCTCACTTGGATGTTTGTGCAAAAAAGACATGGACGTCAAACATGATGTCAACAACGAGGACGAATAGGATAACAGAATGACCTTAAAGGACATAGTTATAGCTGTATGTGAATATTCAGCTTAAAGGTAGCTGTTTTCAGCCAATTATCAAAAACACTTCAATACATAGTATAGTAATCTCCCTAATGTGAACTCATCATGCTATGAAGCATCAACTAAGAACTAAGCAGAGTTATAATACTCACAGCTCACTAGCAGTGGAGGAATTTCGGGACATGGCTTTTGGTGAAATGTCAAAGTCTGAATCGGACCGGTACAAGAAAGACTCGCGTCGCTGGCTGTGGGGGAAATTGCCCTGCAGGACCAGGCCCGAGCTCGGGCTGGCCTGAGAGTCCAGTGCTCGTCCCACTGACGGTCCATTCTCCACATCAAAACTGCAACAGAGAAAAAAGAGACAGAGATATTATTAGAACACAATTGTGCACTGCACATACTGTAAAGTTGAGTGCAACATGAACAGGAAATGATTTTTTTTTTTTAAATATAGCAACACATTTTTTCATTATAACTAGCAACAAAAATGGTGAAACTATGTTAATATCTATGTTAAGATATTAGTTCAAATATTAGCTCAAAAGTTTGAATTGCTTTATATACAGTACATGGTATAAATATTCTCTAAATGACTTGCATGACCATCCTCTGCTTGGTCAAATTTTGCCCAATCTTCCTGATACATCTACAACTGCAATCCAAATGATTCAACCTTCACTGCAAATCAGGTATATTGTCAAAATTTACAGACTTTCAGCTGTTTGCAATGAACAAATCAAACAAAAACAATTGAAATAGTTCAACACAACAAATGCTTCAAGTTGTTTCCCCAAATTCAACTGAAAATGCAACTTATAATGACTTCTCCAGTTTAAAAATTATTCAACCCCTTCATGGCGAGCGTTATGACCTCCTGCGAATGAGAAGCATAGCTTCTGTCAGCGTTCCTGAATCTTAGCCAATCATGAGCAATGACCTCCAGTTCAGTAATATTCTCGGGTTTGTGTGCAGCAACCGCCTTCTTCAAATCCCACCAGAGATTTTCTATGGGGTTCAAGTCAGGTGACTGTGATGGCCCTGTAGAATCTTCCAGGACTTCTTCTGCAAACAAGCCTTGGTGGAATTTGAGGTATGCTTGGGATCATTGTCCTGTTGGAAGGTCCAATGCTTCACCTTCCTCACAGACAGCATGACGTTTTCTCCTAGGATTTCCTGATACTTCAGTGAATCCATCTCGCCTTCCACACGCTGCAGGTTTCCAGTGCCAGAGGATGCAAAGCAGCCCCAGAGCATCACTGAGCCACCACCATGCTCGACTGTGGACAGACTGTTCTTTCTTCATTCTTCTTCCTCCAGACATACTGCTGATCCATCATGCCGTAAAGTTCCAGTTTTGTTTCAGTGCTCCACAGAACAGAATCCCAAAACTTCTGTGGCTTATTTATATGATTTTGAGCAGACTTTTCTTGTGCTTTTGGGTCAGTAGTGGTGTACGCATTGGAGTTCTGGCATGGAAACCTTCTGCGTTTAGTACGCCTTACTGTGCTCACTGAAACCTCAGTGCCTGTTGCTACCAAGTCTTGCCGCAGGTCTTTTGCAGTCACTCGAGGGTTTTTTAACAACCTGCCTTCTCATGAATCTGCTTGCAGCCGTTGATAGCTTCCTTTTTCTGCCCTGTCCGGGGATTTTACCCATTTTCTGCCACTACCCAGTTCAGGTATTTCATGTGTTCTAGCTCAAGCACACCTGGTGCAACTAATGAAGCGCTTGATTAGTTGCATCAGGTGCGCTTGAGACAACACCTGTTTTGCATATTTGTGCTGTTGTGAGGGATTCTCTTCAGGGGGTTGAATAATTTTGAAACGGGAGAAATCATTATAAGTTGCATTTTCAGTTGAATTTGGGGAAGCCACTTGAAGCATTCGTTGTGTTGAACTATTTCAATTGCTTTTGTTTGATTTGTTCATTGCAAACAGCTGAAAGTCTGTAAATTTTGACAATAAATTTGATTTGCAATGCGGGTTGAATAATTTTGATTGCAACTGTATGTTATATAAAACATTCTTCAAACCAGGCCTGGGTCATGGACATTAATTCTGATTCTATGTATATTAAGTACTTTGAATACTATAAAGTATTACACAAACACTTTGTGTTTGTTTTCCGTTAATGATGGGACGGTAAATACAAAACTAACTATCACACATAAATCTTTAGCTCTCGTGCAGGATCCACCTGTGGTACCTTAGGTTATTGCATAATCAGAATGATCATCTGAATTAGGCAACTTGACTCAGGAAGAAAGTGAATGGCAACTGCGGAGCCAATGAGAAAGTGGCAGGGGACTGAAATAGGACAGAGCGGCCGCCGGACTGAAATCAGACCAGGACCATTTCCTTTTCGCTTCTACAGGAATTCTTTCTGGTTTGATGTGAAAGGACACATGGTGTAACAGTGAAAGTCACATGGAGGGCTAAAAGGAGGGCTATAAATAACCTATACAGCAGTTTAGGCTATTTATAGTCACTCAAGTGAAGCAGGTTATAACCCTATTTGCAATGCAGTACGTCTTCCCATCGCACATACATACATCCCTGCATGCGGGTGCATCCAAAATAACCTCTTCTATTTTTTATCAAAACCAAAAACCACCATGCCTTGTCTAGTAGTTGTTATTTCGATTGGGATTTCTATTCCATTCTTATGAAGGTGAGAACAATCTCACACTTAATTCACTACCAACTATTCGTAAATTGTTCTACTATAACACATGGTTTTCCCCAAGGTGGGTCAACCCATCTTCAAACCTTCTTCCAACCACCTCAGGGTTTAATATGTAAGCATGTTCTCAGATACTTTGCTGCTCAGCATGGTCATAAAGAGTGGTTATTTGAGACTTCCTGTCAGCTCAAACCAGTCTGGACATTCTTCTCTGACCTCTCTCATCAACAAGGCCTTTCTGTCCACAGAACTGCCACTCACTAGATGTCTTTTGTTTTTGCACCATTCTGTGTAAATTCTAATGACTGATGTGTGTGAAAATAACAGGAGATCAGCAGTTTCTGAAATACTCAAACCAGCCCTTCTGGCAGCAACAGCCATGCCACTGTCCAAGTCGCTGGGATCACATTTTTTTCCTCATTCTGGTGATGTGAACATTAACTGAAGCTCTTGTCTTGTATATGAATGATTTTATACTTTGCGCTACTGCCACTTTATTGGCTTATTGGATAATTGTCTTGAGTGCATTTCCACAGTTCTTTGTACACTGTGAAACTACCGTCCACTCACAGTTGAGTATAGTTCCACAGATTTATCTTCCCTTGAAACAAAACTCCTTACTCAAGCCTCGTGGATCTCAGAAAATGGATGGCAAATTTTTCATTTTTATTTTGAGTTTCCATGATTATGAACCAAAATGTGTCAGTACATATTATATAATAAATCATTCCAAATATTTTTGGCGTAGTATCATATACACAAGTGCAAAATTTGGCAATAAGGTATCGTTCTCCTTATTCCTGAAGAAACAAGCTATATAAAAAACACCACTGTAACACTTTAACTACATTACTGTATATGTGCTAGCATGGTGTGTTTGCTAGCATCTTACTACATACTGATAATATCCTTTGCAACTGATAATATAATATCATGTATTTATAATGTATTTATCCTAGTTAATTTATTTCATTCTGAGTGTATCTTTACCCCACTAAAATATTATGAATGCTCTTTGTATCTTTAAGATAATAGCGTCCAAATTTTCAGGCCATGATCTCAACCTTTATGCACCATATCACAGTAACTTTATGCTGTACAAGGGAAATTTTATAGCTCTTTGGGGAGCAAATAGCTATTTTATTGGAGAATTGCCCACAAAATGATATTTTAGTTTCTTCCTTCTTCTTTCGGAAAAGGTGATCGATGTGTTTGTGTCATCTTGCTTAGATCACTATAAAGCAGGCCGATGTCGAAACCTCTTCAGCTTTACACTTCGTCCTCTCAGGCACATTTGCAGCTACTTTAAAACACTGCTGCGTGATTAGTCAATGGTGTCAAGAGAACAGGATCATATTACTCCAATTTTAGCTTTACTTTATTTGAGAGTCCACTACAGTTTCCGCCTTGCCCTTATTTTGACAATCTGCTTTATCACTAGACACTTCAGGTCTTCTGATCAGCTTCATTTCACTGTTCCTCTCTTAACAGAAAAATGTGATGGAGATTCTGCAGTTGCTGCCCCAAGACTCAACAAACTTCCTATCCACTGACATATCTTCTTTTTTCCTTTTAAAAAGTACAAACGCCTTTATTTAGTAGCGTATGTAAACATTTGGATATGATCATGCTAACTGCTTATTTAGTTTTATTCGTTTCTGATTCATGCTACAGTTACATTATTAAAATTTACATACTTACTTGCTTTGAAAGCTTTTTTTAAAGTGTGAAATTCTACATTTTTTTTGAACAATTTATTTTCCCACACAATTCAACAGAGGCATGGACTTGAATCTCATGACTTGGAACTGTATGATGGCAGTCAAGAAGAAAAACTATTACTGGAATGATTTTGCCCAAAATTTAATTCATATTTATTACTTGGTATGTTTCTGTATTCTGTGAAATTAATGCAAATTAATGAGCGCCTTTATAATACACTCAATTTTTGTTATGTAAAGTCACAAATTAATTGGTTAATACTTATTGTTTTGTTCTGTGGCAAATTGTTTACTTCTTATTTCAGGTGTAGGTTTTTTTTTTTTGTTACTACATATTTTTTTCATTTGTTTCTACTGATGTATCTCCCATAATTATCCATTTATTAGCATTGAGTTACATAGATTATTGCACAAGTATTATAACACAAATTATATAGATTATAGTATTATAACACCTGGTTACTGAAATCACTATTTGGATATTAATTATGTTCTATGTCCAGAGGAAGTCACTGAGAACATGTGAAAAAGAGAAGACAAGTCTGGCAATCTTTTTTTTTTTTTTTTTTTTTTTACAGGGATCAGCACTGTTGTGCAAATCAGATATGTATTTGAACTAAAAAAAAGTCTCACAGTAGACAATATCTTTCACTCATGCAGGCAGGAGCAGCCAGTCAGATAAGAAACTGACAAGACAAAAAAGAGATACAAAGTCTTTCCATAACTATTCACCCTCATGAAGTTTTCAGCATTTTGAGGTGTTGCAACCTGAAACTGAAATGGACTTAATTGGGATTATATGCCATGAAGCTACATAAGATAGCCCATAATACTGAAGTGGGTGTGGATATCTATATAGTATGCAAAATTATGTACAAATTAAAAAATATAAAAGTTGTGTTCATCCCATTGCTGTGACACCCCTAAGTTAGTTCCTTAGGTCCATTCCTTAGGTCCATTCTCAAAATGTAGAACTTGGGACTTGACTTGGGACAGTATGTAGGAAACAAACAGTTTGCCTGTAGCAAAGTCCATAAGGCCTTTTAGCTTCAATAATAACTGTAGTTTATAGAGATTAATATTCCAAAGCATACTATGTCACAAATATGCTTTTATCTATTAGACTTTGAGCATTATTAAGTGGGGATTATGTACACAGTTAAATCTAACCCTAACCTAAATTTTTCCTCACATCACAGGAAGTCACACTACTGAAGGCATATTTCCTGTGCTAAATGTTAGTGTAAAGCATTTTCCAGCATACTATAGACAAATATACTATACGGTATAATTTTTCCTGTGGGGTCTGTGTTCTAGCTTTGACATGTCATAGAGACTAGCATAAAAGAAGTTATTAGAAAAACAAAAGTACAAGAACCCAAGCAGTCTCCCAATATTATTAGTGTTGGGTAAAGTGCAGACTCAGGTTTATGGTTGTGGTTTGTGTGAGTGAGCCTTAGTAGACCAAGAACCATGCACAGACATAATACAGTACCATACAGTACCATACAGTCCCATAATTACCTTCTGAGAATTAGCTATAGCTTCTGTGGTGAATTTGCCAACTGCAACGAGAAAGAATTATGTTTTCAGTTAAGACATTTCTGAATCTCTTTTTTTATGATGTTTTCTTCTGGCAGATTTGAATTGGATAATTGGACTATATTTTGGTAGAGGTAACATAAATGCTACCAAAGTACCACAATTAGCAATCGGGTTACATCAGCTACCTTTTAAACCAGCCAGAAATACTAAAGTAAGCTTCTTTGCACCTGAGCAACCATGAGTGAAGTTAGAATTTTTGGCATTTTGTATACACCACTTTAGTGGTTTAGTATCTTACATATTGTAATAGTTCTACCTACTTTTTTTTTTAACTTAAAAAAAAAAAGAGTTCTACCTATCTTTTTTAACTGGTGAAAAGAATGAGAATTAGAGTTCCTGCACTACTTTGCTGCTTTCTGTAAACACTGTACAAAGAAATATGTGCAAAAGACACCAAAATTTGCACTTGCATCTAAAAAACAAAAGCATTGTGAAAGCTCTGCTCTGTCTTTACAATAAGCATTTCTAGCAGCAGCACTATATACAAGCTGAGAAGACATCACTTTTAGTTATGATCAAATCATACTTAAATATGGTGTGTTATGTATAATTGTAATATACACTGATCAGCCATAACATTAAAACCACATGCCTAATATTGTGTAGGTTCCCCATGTGCAGCCAAAAAAGCTCTGAGCCATGAAGGTATGTACTCCACAAGACCTCTGAAGGTGTGCTGAGGTATCTGGCACCAAGATATTAGCAGCAGCTCCTTTAAGTCCTGTAACTTGTGAGGTGGGTCCTCCATGGATCAGACTTGTTTGTACAGCACATCCCACAGATGCTCGATCAGATTGAGATCTGGGGAATTTGGAGGCCAAATCAACACCTTGAACTCTTTGTCATGTTCCTCAAACCATTCCTGAACCCTTTTTGCAGTGTGGCAGGGCACATTATCCTGCTGAAATTGGTCACTGCCATTAGGGAATACTACTGCCATTAAGGGGTGAACTTGGTCTGCAACAATGTTTAGGTAGGTGATACGTGTCAAAGTAATATCCACATGAATGCCAGGACCCAAGGTTTCCCAGCAGAACTTTGCCCAGAGTATCACACTTCCTCCACCAGCTTACCATTTCCCCCCATAGTGCACACTGGTGCCATCTCTTCCCCAGGTAAGTGATGCTAACGCACCCAGTCATCCACATGATGTAACAGAAAATGTGATTCCTCAGACCAAGCCACCTTCTTCCATTGCTCCACGGTCCAGTTCTGATACTTACGTGCCCTTTGTAGGCATAGTGTTGCACAGGGGTCAGCATGGGCACTCTGACCGATCTTCCGCTAGGCAGCCTCATACACAGCAAGCTGTGATGCACTGTGCGTTCTAACACCTTTCTATCAGAGCCAGCATGAACTTTTTCAGCAATTTGTGCTACAGTAGCTCTTCTGTGGGATCGGACCTTGGGTACCAATGACCCCGTCACCGGTTCACTGGTTGTCCTTCGTTAGACCACTTTTGGTAGGTACTAACCCCTGCATACCAGGAAAACCCCACAAGACCTGCTGTTTTGGAGGTGGTCTGACCCAGTTGTTTAGCCATAACAAATTTTCCCTTGTCAAAGTTGCTCAGATCCTTACGCTTGCTCATTTCTCCTGATTCCAACTCATCAACTTCGAGAACTGACTGTTCACCTGCTGCCTACCAGGTTCCATTGTAATGAGATAATCAATGTTATTCACTTCACCTGTCAGAGGTTTTCAAGTTATGGTTGATCAATGTATTATTAGGATGTGTATTGAATATACTAAATAAACAAACATATTTGCTCAATTCTAAGTGTAAATATTAACCTCTCAATTCCGATAGACATTTTAAACCATTCTTTCTTTTTGGTTTTAAGCATGGAGGCTGAACAAGGCCAAATGGGTATGTTACATCCTAATAATCAACACATAGCTAACCCTCCAACACACAAGTCTCAACAAGCATCCAATGTATGGGAACAGGGTGTCATGGCTGAACATTCCAGGTTTTACCATCAATGCATGTGCAATTGAGAGGCACTGTAATGGACTGTAACCAGCTGGGTGGTCTGGAACAGGACATAGTCAGTAAGTGTTCCTCAAAAATCTGTCATTACTAGCCTTTGGGCATTCCCTGTCATCTCATACATTGATCCTCACTGCCAAAAAAGATACACAAATTACAGATATGACATGAGGTCAGGACCAAGACGTTTGCTGCTTGATTCTCCAGTCTATACTGTACACTATATGACCAAAGGTTTGTATACACCTGACCATCACACCATATGTGCATTTTGAACATCCCACTGCAGATGGAGTGCACCTTTACTGTTACAATATCCAACACTCTTAAGAGAAGGCTTTCCACTAGATTTTGGAGCATGGCTGTGGGAGTTTTCCCATTTAGCGGCAAAGGTGTTAAGTGGGGTTGAAATCAGGGCTCTGTGCAGGCCCCTTCAGTTCTTCCACTACAGTATTGGCAAACCATGTCTTCATGGACCTTGCTTTGTGCACAGGGGCACTGTCATGCTGGAACACGTTTGGTCCTTTTAGTTCCAGTGATGGTAAATTGTAATTGTGCCTGATGAAGACCTGACGGTCGAAACGTTGCACTTTCAATAAAAAGTTATTTGGAGCTGTAAATTCAGTGTGTGGCCATCACGCTTCTTTTTTTCCAAATTGTAATGCTACAGCATACAAAGACATCCTAGTGATCCTAATGTAGTTTCCTCAAAACATTTATATTTGTTGACTTTGTGTGACCCATCTACCAGCTAATTGAAAGTGAAATACAGAAATGCAGGAAGAGAATCAGATTTAGAGAATTCAGTTTAGAAGAAGGAGCCCAAATGGAGTATATAGTAGGTGCTACGGGAAAAGTCTGAGGATGGCAGAATAAATTGCACTACCAGGGATAAGTCACAAATAGCCTCTGTGTATTGGGTACATGGGTAAAGAAAAGAGTAATGAGATGGTGCAATCAATATGCTCTTCAGTGGTGGTCTGAGAAGACTGTTGCGCCGAGCGTGGCATAATTGAGGGTAGCGCTCTTCAAAATGAAAAACACACAGGGACTTGTGCAGAGCTCAACCTCTCTCCCGGATCCACTATCCCCACTGCTGGGCCCGATTAAGCTCTCAGCAGATCCAGGCTTTATTTGGAACGCCGTATTGATCCCAATTGGACAACGTGCATCACTTGTCAAGCAAAAGCAATTAAGTAGCGAAGTGCCTGGCCATGAAGGCTTAATGCACAGGCTGGGGTGAGAGTCAAGAGCAGAAGGGAGGCAAAGAGGGCTGGCCTTTGATTTGATCTACAGATGTGGGTTTAATAGGCACATTTCAATAAACAAGTGATTGGGACCTGGGGTGAAGCAGGTTCTACCACTTCCCCCTTTAATTAAGCACTTACAAGGAAAGGTGAAAGTATTAGCAAGTAATCTTAAGCCTCTGCAAAGGTGGTTATAGTTGAGCACATTGTTTTCTGGTGTCTGAGTGGAAAGAATACAATTTAACATCTTACATAGCCGTGTATTGTAATGATAATTTGATGGTGTTTTCCATTATTTAAAGTCCTATTTAAGGCATGAAAAGTGCTTAGTTTACAGGGAGCAGTCATGTTAAGGGTCTAGTCAAGAAGTTACAATCGGAAACAACTGGATCAGAAAATACAGCAGTCACAACAGTTACCGTTCACAGAGCAGGAGAATGGTATAAAAAGAGCGTGTTTAGAGATACCATTACTAACAGTAAAGATTATCATTCAGAAATGGGAAATGTAGGAGTAGGAGTAGGTGTATGATTTTATCAAAGTGGCTTTCTGAAATACGCTGTCAAGTTTCTTTTACTCATCTAATTAGGATTACCAGTAAAGATGATAAATATTTTGAGTATGACTTTAAAATCCCCTCAGTAATCCGGTCAGGCTAGCTCATGTTAGATAGCTGGTCTGCATTAAGCAGGAACCAAGATGATCAACTTTTAAAAATATGACTTAAAAATCCTCACAGTTATCCTGACAGGTAAGCTCATGTTAACCTGCTAACAGATGATCAAATTTTTACAGAATTACTGAAAATGCAAGGTGCATTGAAGCTATTTTGGTGGCTCATGATGGCGCAACACCATACTAACCGACTTTATGTTGGTTTTTCCACTGTGACCTATCTGTATGTGACTTTATTTTTCAACGTCTTATATATTTATATATATCTTTACCAAGATAACAACTCTGAGTCTTCTCCTATAATGCCTGAAGAGGATGGAGAATACATGGCAAGGGATCTGATACCGTTCCTCCATACAGAATCTCTCTATATCCTTCAAATTTCTTCAGTTCACCCCACAGGTTTTCTTTGGGTTTCAAATCAGGGGACTGGGATGGCCATGGCAGGACCTTGATTCTGTGGTCAGTAAACCATATTTGTTTTGACTTTGATGTATGTTTTGGATTATTGTCCTGCTGGAAGATCCAACCACAGCCCATTTTAAGCTTTCTGGCAGAGGCAGTCAGGTTTTCATTTAATATCTGTTGATATTTGATAGAGTCCATGATGCCATGTATCCTAACAAAATGTCCATGTCCTCTGGCAGAAAAACAACCCAAAACATTAAGGAGCCACCACCATATTTAACATGGGCATGAGGTACTTTTCCATATAGCTACGTCTCTGTGTGCACCAAAACCACCTCTGGTGTTTATTGCCAAAAAGCTCTATTTTGATTTCATCTGAACATTGAACCCGATCCCATTTGAAGTTCCAGTAGTGTCTGGCAAACTGAAGATGCTTGAATTTGTTTTTGGATGAGAGTAGAGGCTTTTTTTTCTTGAAACCCTTCCAAACAACTTGTAGTGATGTAGGTGACTTCGGATTGTAGTTTTGGAGACTTTCTGACCCCAAGACTAACTAACTTCTGCAATTCTGCAGCTGTGATACTTGGAGATTTTTTGGCCACTCGAACCATCCTCTTCACAGTGCGTTGAGACAATATAGCCACACGTCTTCTTCCAGGTTGATTCATAACATTTCCAGTTGACTGGAACTTCTTAATTATTGCCCTGATGGTGGAAATGAGCATTTTCAATGCTTGTGCTATTTTCTTATAGACACTTCACGTTTTGTGAAGCTCAACAACCTTTTGCTGCACATCACAGCTATATTCCTTGGTCTTACCCACTGTTATGAATGACTAAGGAAATTTGGCCAATGTGCTACCTCATATTTATACCCCTGTGAAACAGGAAGTCATGGTTGAACAATTTCCTTTTCCTAGTCACCCAGGTGTACTAAAAAATTAAAAGTAAAATATCAATGGAAATATATCTCAAATATATGTTTCTTTTATGAATTCATAGGGGTACCAATAATTGTTGCACACATATATTTAACAAAGATATATATATATATATATATATATATATATATATATATATATATATATATATATATATATATATATATAGATAGATAGATAGTAGAGACAAATTTTCACAGCCTTCTTTGCTTATATTTACCAAGGGTTGAGTTATGATCCTTTCTGGGCGGATTACTAATTAAATGTCATGAAAACAGACTTTGTGGCTCAGTTTATTTCTGACACATAATGAAGATGATGTAAAAGATCAAACCTCGAAACTAAATTCAATCTAATTTAATGTGAGAGGAAATACGTGTATACGTATACCTGTCATAAAATGTCATAGGTTTTCATAAAATTCATATAAGCAGAAATACAGCAAAAAGGTTTGCTTTATGTCAAATATGATCTCACTCGGCATCACCATTATGTAACTCTGACATACCAATAGTACATTACGGTACATGAAACAGTTATAACACTTATATGTAACTTAGCCTGGAATGTGCCACTGTACAACCTTATGTCAACAAAAATTGATGCTGAGTGACTCAATTTGAAAGTATTTATAATGCATTTAATGCATTTTCCACGTTACAATTACTTATGCAAATGCATTACACTTTATAACAATGGTTACAATGTGTTATGAATTGTTAGAATGCATTTGAAGTGAGATCTGTCCTGATTTTTTTAAACGAGCAACTGAATGCATTATACTTTTCATATATTAATGTAGCTTATTGACACCTATTTATAATACCTTTAAAATAGCTACAGAATACGTAAAGTGAGACAAAAAAAATGTTTATCAAACCAATGCAATTTTTTTTTCCTGATGATTTTCTAGAAAGTGCAGGTCATTGTACATATGAAATAATTTGTCAGAAATATTATTCCATATATTAAGAATTCATACTGCATAATAAGGGCTGCGCAAAGTGTATTGTATTTTCACAAGTAATTATAACAAGTGTATAATGCCTTAACAATGCATTAACATGTTATGAATGTTATATTATTCTACATACAGCCATGGTAGAAAGTGTTACTGAGTATTTTTATGACTGCTGTTGCCTGTTGGAATAAGCCTTTAGAAGTTTTTATGCAGGTTTAAAATCGGTTGTCATTAAGGAACCGCATTAAGTAAAGGTGTGCAAAACTTTTGCAGGATCCTGCACCTTGCTCAAGCGTCCTTTTGTTAGTTTAGCTGTAAAACTCAAGGCAAACATAGTCTGTGACCAGTGGATTGTATTAAATGATAGATTCAGAAAAATGCCTATAACACTCACTCATTTCGCACACACTGAACACACACACACACTTTTTTTTTTTTTTTTGAAAAGTGGTAAGAGAAGCTGTGACCACAAACGCCTGTGTCACCATGCACAGCTCTTGGGTTGACGTCAGTTGTGGCTCAGTTTGCACTCTTATCAGAGATAAACGAGCACAGCAGCGTTGGATGTGCTCAAGATAAGAGACTAATGTCTAAGTATCAAAGACAATGTTTTCATGATTACTTAAAAACAACTCCCAACGAGCCATCTGGATATTTATGGTGGAATATTTGAGCTGATATCGAAGCCATGATTCTTGCTCAGTTTCAGTCAACAGCTCTTCTTTTCAAAAGGTAGTGACACAATAGTTTGCACACAGCTTTGGCCTCGTTTCAGTGGCTTGCAGCAAACCTGCATGTATGCGTGAAGAAATTCCATCAGGATGGACGCAGACTGCAAATGAAAAGACAATTCCTGGTGCTCGTTCCATTCGTTTCCTGCCATTGAAAACATACAATCGCTTCTTAAGGAATCCGCTCCCAAACAGCTCCCCTCAGTGTCATTTTTTTGTACAACTTGGGCACAGGCTTCTTCAACAACAGGAAATGACACAAATGTATTCATAAGAACCCCTTATGAGACATGTTATGCTGAATCAACTGTTTCCCCTGGTGAAACAGCTTTCACATAAATGAAGTATAACCTGTCATGTAATTTAAGAAGAACAGACACATGGGTTTTTCATACAAAATATACTATCCAAACAGCTGGTTGTGAAAGTTCATGGCTGTATAATGCTTTATGCAGACTATATATTATTATCAATTGTGGGAACCGAGGTAGTAATAAACAGCACGTATTAGTATTATTTATTTCAGAGGAAGTAATCCTATCTGGCTGTCCTTTGGGCCACAAATCTAAAGCCCTATCTCAAGAGTCACAGCTGAGCGCTAGACAACAAAAGTATCATTTAACTTATGTTTTACACCTGCTTTAATAAAAGTGAAAGGAGAGATAGTGTGCATGCTGCGAGAAAAGAACACCAGCACCACGCTCTGTTTCACAGATATGGTCAAACATTCTTGGCCAGGTTTGAGTTTAAAATCGAACCTATAAATCTATTCATCAAGACCATGCTAACCTTGTGTCTGAGGAAAACAAAACAGACCAAATTCCCAAAACAGCACACCAGATGGGCTTTAAAACTGTGGAGGGGAAGACACAACACAAGGTTGTAAAATCTGGTTAGAAACAGCAGGATAAGTCTCACTTCCTGCTTGTCCCTGAGGTCTTAAATTATTAGCGTCTTTATTACCTTATACAGTAAATCCTCATAACATATCCAATCACAAAAAAAATAAAAATAAAACTACTGCTTTGAAACACTTTAACGTTTTTCAGTAATTAATAGGAAGGACATTTCTTCCAATACTTTGCAGAACATCATCAGGAGGATCCGTTAGCAAGATTCAGACTTTTCTACACATTACACTCATATTTAACTTTAACATCAATGCACAGACACAATGTGTCCGGTGTGGGGGGAAAAAAAACCCCAAGAGGCCAAAACAATATTCCAAATAACGGGATCTGGCTTCTGTGTTCACCTGCTGCACAGTCTGTAAAATACTGTGCTGATATTTATGTGCTGGAGCACTGAGGTGTCCTACACATGCTCAGCTTCTATGTTACACCATTCACAGAAAGCATAACTGGCACAGCATGTGGTGCGACCGTTACTTTCAAACCGGGAACGGATATTACCTAACACCAGTGTTAAACTGCACATGCGTTTTTTTTATCCTGTGGTTTCATTGAAAGAAAAGAGGGAAAAGATTTACCGCCTGCGTTTCTGCAAGATGTCGATTGGACGGTTGACTGCACATGGGGATCCATAGATATTCCCATTTCGGACTTTGAAAGCCCTGTCAGCAGGAGCGAGAAAGACACAGTTAGTCGGCAAACTCATAGTTCCTTCTATTTCACTTTCTAGCACTTGCCGGGTATTTGTCCTCTGACTGCACTCTTTAGCTTTTCCTTTTGTGTGCCCATGCCCTCTTGAAGCCACACATGGTTCCCATCTCCGACAAGTCACAAACGAAGAAGCCAAAGTCGCATGAGTAATCAACTCCCTTTGAGTCACTTCAGAAGCCTTGACGCTGAAAGTCTCTCTTGGTTTCAGTGTTCATCCCTTCTCTAGAAAAGCAGGTTGATACACCCAAGCTCTTTCAGCTGTGCTTGCTGTCTCGGAGCTGTGTGTGTCACATGTTTTTTCCTTCTCTTCCTGAAATTAGGCTTTTTGTATGATTCCTGTGGTAAGCCTATTTTGCTCAAAGCACAGCCCACTGGTTTACATATACACGGTGATATGCAGAGCTTTAAAGAAAGATCTAACACCATCCAGACAGAAGGGGGGAAAAAAAAGAACCGGCTTTCCTCTTTGCCACCACTCTTCCTGTGTTATTGTGTAGATCCGTAATGGTCTTGATCTTCATGCCATTTTACCACTATTTCCTGCATCTCACTTTATCTCTTGCTTTCTTCTGCAGTTCTTATTCCAAAGCATCCTCTCCCCCCCCATGGCCCCGTCTTTCCCTCTCGCGACTCAACCCCGGGCTGACAGCTGAACTCATTTGCGAGTCTCTGCCTCCCTGATATAGCGTGTATGTGTGTCTGTTTGAGGCTGTGTGCACGTGTTTTAGCGTTCTTGAAACAGTGCCAATTGAACAGTGAGGTCACAGCACTGAAACAGGGGGGAGGACCCACAGGATGAGAGGCTCCAGCCTTCCTGGAAAGTCTCCAGTGTTAACTCTTTGAAGAAAAAGTACCACTGGGTAGAAGAGAGAACACACACACACACACACACACACACACACACACACACACACACACACTACGCAAAGCCTAAACAACATGCTTCAACAAAGTTAGTTTATGACATGGCCGGCTTGCTTAACTTTTATCAATCATAAATCAATACCTTAATTAAAATAATAATTAAAAAAACGAACACCAAGGCAGGTCACCTTCATGCTCATGCAAAATCATTGACTGGCAAAGAGCGCAGGAGTTGTGTACAGGACTGACTGTTTAATGACATGATGGGATTTTAGTTCCCCTGGGGCTGAAATGGAGCCCTGCTGAAATTAGAATAAATATTTGCTTAGTCGGAAGTGTTAGTGGGGACTTGAAGGGGTGTTTTTCTCTTCTGTGGCTCAAAGCCAAACACCCACTGGAGACAGGACAACGAGCAGATTCATATAGACAACACAAAAACACAAGCAATACCTTAAAATTGCACAATACCCACTTCATGTAAACATGACCAGAGTACATTTATTGTACAACTTTTTTCCTCTCTCTCTCTCTCTCTCTCTCTCTCTCTCTCTCTCTCTACCACCACCATTATTTGTCTTTATACTTCGTATATATATGATTTATTTTTATCCTGCACAATATATTGTACAGTTTTTTTTTAATCACTGGTCACTCATCATCCTTTATTTTCTACTGCATACAAAGAATTTCATTTCAATGAGCTTGTACATGTGATGATAAAGTCTACTTGAGCCACCCTGTAACTTAGTAACCGATAGTTTATCTGAACTGGAATTTTGTTATGCCTAGTGGTAGGCAATGTTTAAGCTTTCCAAAGATATTTCATATATTTGTGCATCAGTTCTTGTCTTATTTATGCTTCTGTATCTCACTTCTGATGCTTCAGGAGTCACTAGAGATGAATACATTACTTCACATCTTCACTAGGTTTAATAGTGAACTAACCCGAGGGAGTGAAAAGGTGAAAATAAACGTATACAGCTTTATCTGAGGATATACAATACAAATGATTTAAAAGCAGCCTGCAAGACTGTACTGATTAATGGGGCTGTAAAGTCTCTTCCATGACTAAGGGAATAGTGCCACCTAGTGTGTCATATAAACATCATTTTCTCAGACCTGGGTGGGTGCATGGATCAGCCTGTAGCAGGGAAAAGCAGATCTAAATTTAATGTAAAATCACCAATCCATCCAGCCTCAACAATTCAGACTCAGACCAAAGCCATTACAAAAGCTGTCTATTAAATAAATGTTAAAAATGATAAAAACTTCCTTAGTATAAAATAAAAAATATTAACCCAACATTGTCGAGTTATATTGTTAAAAAGCTAAAATGTTTTTGTAGACTTTCAGAAATACTAAATTAAAATCGCACTGAAAACTCCCTCATAAATACTGATACTTCACTGATTCAGAAAGCTGTGCTGTTTAAACGAGTCACAATCGGGGTACAGCACAGGAGATCTCTGAACAACTGAAAAAGACGTTTTAGAAAGCGCTTACGTTCTTGATTTCATAGACATAGCCTAAACCTAAACATTTTCTCACTAGGTGTAATTTCATGTCCGGAATTTGTCACGTCCTGTACACCTGACTACAGGAAGGTATGAGATTACATACAGTTGCAATCAAAATGATTCAACCCCCATTGCAAATAAGGTTTATTTCAGCTGGTTGCAATGAACAAATAAAACAAAATCAATTGAAATAGTTGAATGCTTCAAGTGGTTTCCCCGAATTCAACTGAAAATGCAACCTATAATGATTTCTCCACTTTCAAAACTATTCAACCCCCTGCTTTGCATCCACTGGCACTGGAAACCTGCAGCGTGTGGAAGGCAAGATGGATTTATTGAAGTATCAGGAAATCCTAGGAGAAAACGTCATGCCGTCTGTGAGGAAGCTGAAGCTTGGGCGTCATTGGAGCTTCCAACAGGACAATAATCCCAAGCATAACTCAAATTCCACAAAGGCTTAGTTGCAGAAGAAGTTCGCAAAGATTCTACAGGGCCGTCACAGTCACCTGACTTGAATCCCATAGAAAATCTCTGGTGGGATTTGAAGAAGGCGGTTGCAGAACACAGACCCAAGGATATTACTGAACTGGAGGCCATTGCTCATGAGGAATGGGATAAGAATCCTCAAAAACGCTGCCAGAAGCTATTCATCTCCTTTGTAGCAGGACATAACAGCAAAAAGGTGCTCTACTAAGTACTAAAGACCCTCGCCATGAAGGGGTTGAATAATATTGAATTTGGGGAAACCACTTGAAGGATTCGTTGTGTTGAACTATTTCCATTGCTTTTGTTTGATTTGTTCATTTCAAACAGCTGAAACTCTGCAAATTTTGACAATAAACCTGCAATGGGGGTTAAATAATTTTGATTTTGCAACTGTAGCTATAGCCAGGCTTTTGAAGACAGCAGGAAAATCAGTGCAGAAAGTATTTTCCCTACAATTCTGCAAGCAACAACACACACAATACACGTTTCTGGTAAAATGCAATGTTTGGCTTTATTTATACCCTACATGCTTACGTAATTTTTATTATTTTTATTTTCTAATTAATTTTTCAGTCTATACATTCACTATTATGGGTTATTTTGTGTAGATTCATGACCTACAGTATAATCCCAAATTGAATCAGTTTCAGTTCTGCATACTTCTCCAAGCAACTGTAGATAGATATATAGATTAAATCTGCAAAGAGAAGGTTTTTTGGACAGACACCAGAATTTGGAAACTGCTAATCCTGCTAAGACTTCCAGTAGTTGAAAATAAAGCATTTTTACTTCTTACTATATTTTCTGTGTTTTAAGAAAATGAAATCCAGTTCTGCCAGTTACTTGCCAAAATATATACAAGATGTTTTCTCTCATCTTCTGAAAACAATACTTGCAAGTTAAATTCTGTACTGCAGTTTAGTCTGCCTTTATGTGGTGACATTTAGTAGCTGTCTCAAGGCTATTCATGGGTCCGTGTGAATACACTGTATGAAAATACATTTGATAATTTACAGCATTAGGAATTCTGCAGCATTACTAATGTGGGTATTAAGATCCACTCATCTCAGAGTTCACAAGTCAACCAGAAGAGGTCAGTCATAAAAGCCAATACTACATACTCCATACAAACATATCACGTACATACAAATTCTTTCCATTAGACTTTTTTTTTTTTTTTTTTACATAAATATTTATGGATACAGCATTCATGCTAATAACTGTACGAGAGAGAGAGAGAGAGAGAGAGAGAGGGAGAGAGAGCAGAATAAATATAATGTACATTGGATTTGCTCATTAGGGATCAATTGGGAGGTCAACCATGCGGTGCGCCAGGATGGGGCATTGACGCAGGCAACTGTAATCACACTGCTGCCTCCACTCTGGGAACGGTTCCAGACACTGGAGGATATTTTGGGACCAGTCACACACTCTGTTATCGTTTTATTAATTGCCTCGCTTGCACCCCCAAACCCCCCCCCCCCTCCCCCCCAGTACATACTATGTACGAGGCAGAATGCATCTGTCTTTGTGTATGAACTCTCAGATGATATCAGACCATGTTTTATAGTAAGTAATGATATGTAAGCGGGAATACAGTCTACTTATCTGTTACACATTTCAGTCTCTTGAACACATACTGCTGTTGCACTGTTGTACTTCAGGAGTAACAGACAGATGGTGTGTCGTCTTCCGTCTGTCAGCTCTACATTTGGAAACACTTCTGAAATCTTGCGAGCTCTTGATTCAACCCGTATAAACCTCAATTTCTTTAAGCATGATGTATGATCCATAACAATCACTGCCGTGTGAGGAGATGTGGGAATGCATTTGTATGCTAACATATATGATACTTTACAACATTATGAAATCTGCTATATTACTTAAGGGCCACTAATCTTAGAGTATGTCCTCAGGGCATCTGGTTGAGACTAGAGTGTACAGTGGGTCAGGTAGGCATCAGATATGAAGCTCACAGGACAATGAAAGACTATGTTCATTAACATGAACATACAGCATTCATTCATTCATCCATAGTAACTGTCCGGTCAGGGATGCAGGGGTTTAAATTAGGCTACTAGCTTGTGGGAAACAGAACCAAGTTATAGAAAATTGCATACATGTATAAGCAAACAAAATAATAATAATAATAATAATAATAATAATAATAATAATAACCCCTGAGTGTTTTCTAATGTCTCTGGTAGGGTTCATATTTAAATCCCTACCCAGTTCAGGTTTAAATCTGAATACAGATTTGGATATTTGGGGCAATATTTTCCCCCCTGCTCATTCATGCAATAACCCAATTATTCACAGCGGTTCAAGCTGACAGAACATCTACAGTAACTCAAATATACACTCACCGTGTGCAGCCATGGTGAGCAGAAAAGCATGTCAGAATACACAACACACTGAACCTTGAATAGAAGAAGACCACATCAAATTCCACCCTTACTGGTAGAGTACAGAAATCTAAGGCTACAGTGGGCACAGGCTCACATGGTCTTTTCCCAATCTTCAACTGTGGATAATTTTTATTCTATTATAAATCTAAATATTTTCGATGTATGTTCAGAATAGCACTATAGTAATTTGTACATAAACATAGATTTTAGTCAGAAGACCCGAGCCTCAAATAGTCTGAAAGCATAGAACAATCAGTACATCACTATTTACTGCATACTGACAATTTCTAGGCAGGACATCAAGGAATCTTCATGCCCCCCCCCAGTGTTAGTGCTGTACCTGATCCTAATCAAATTTCAGAACTCATCATTTATATTTGTCAAGCACTGTAAATTCTCCTTTTAGTTTGTTAACAATATGAGCATCTGTAGACCATCCAGTGGGGACAATCCAAATAAAGTAGAACCTAATGTTCAGGATGGTTTTTATCTGATGGAGCAGTAACCACACAGCAGAGATCTTTATAAGGACAGAGCGAAGCACTCAGACAACAGTGCAGTAGAAAACAGAGGCTGCTATCTCTCAACTGACTGCTATCTCTCAACTTGATTGGTCTCGCTCTCTCTTTTTCTCATTCTCTTGGGCCACAAGGATGACGTGAATCACTGTGGGAATTCAAACCAAGACCTTGAAAATATTCACTGAACAGTTTGTTCGGAAATACTTCTGAACCTTTATGAACTCTTGACTCATGTCCAAGCCATATAAACGTCAATCCCTTTAAGTGTGAAGTATGATCCATAATAATGATTGACGCATATTAGCTTATTCTCTGCTGCCTGAATGCCTGTATAGTTGTTAAAAGTTTATTTTAGGTATGGAACACTTTTTGGTGGAAGACTGACACCCTGAATGTGGCAGCTCTGAAGGAATCGCTGTTCTCTCCTGGGGTGGGTAATTAAGTCAGAGGCTTGTCGTGCGCAAGTCGATACACTTTGAAGACTCCGGCTTCGATGCGTTTAAGTCTGTGACATCAGCACATCTGGAAAAGATTAGAGAAGAAAACGGGATCCGGAGAGGAAGAGTGGGTTGGCCTTTCTCTAAAAAAGGCCACATCTAAGAATAACCCAGCTGGCTGTGGGCAGTTTTATTATTACATTTGCCTGTTTTACTTCAGGAGTAACAGAGAGATGGGGTGTCCACGCTGTCTACTCTACATTCTAAGTGCTTTCGGGATGCCCTTATTCAGCATTGATTTTATTAGTGATGTCCCATTCTACATTAGTGGTTAATGGCTCATATAAAAGTAGACACTCAGGGCTCTAATAATTTGCAGTTTGTGATAAGTATTTAATTTTTTTTTTTTTACTTAGCTTACTAGGTTTATATATTATAATTTTATTGTGGCAGTTGTATACCATGTTTTACTATATATATATATATATATATATATATATATATATATATATATATATATATATATATATATAAAGCTTTAATTGTGTTGTCTGTTTTATCTCTGTATCAGTGTTATTTTGGAGAGGTGTGAATTATTTGCCCAGCAGGGGGCTCACACCCCTCCCCTTTCCCATGGACCCTAAACCCAGCTAACCACATATACTCTACAAACAGAAACCCGACAGTGCCCTGGCTAATCTTATGACAAACTTGCAGCGATAGAAGAATTCATTTGTTTATACTGATTGAAAATGTCTAATAAGTCGATTTCCATTCCGCTGTCTTAATCCTGTAAGAACTGCAATGAGATAACAAATAACCCGAAAAAGAACTCAAACAAACAAAACAAATCCCTAAATCTGGCTATCAGAAGAACAGTGCAGGAGGTAGTGAAGAAATCCCAGTTCTGGGCAAGTTACATTTTTGTATGTTTCTAATGTAACCAAGTCAACTTAAGAGGAAATTCTCAGACCCTTCATAAGCTGATTGAGACCAAGGTAACCATGATGCTGAGAGAACTCTAAATAGCGCATCTGACAAAACACTACAGAGCTCTTTTTCTTCTAGTGCCTATACAAATGTTTTTTTCGGCATCATTTTTGCATAAATTTACGTTTTCCTGCAGCACCATAGGCGCTTTGTGTCAAAATAGCATGAGCGCATTGGATATTCTCTCCGAATCTGACATCACTGCTTTTTTTCAGCTGTGCCAGGCTGCCAGTGGGACCATGGTGTGTATGTCATTATCCTAAGCAAACCCTTCCCCCAATACAACCCCAGACCCACAAACACTACAGGCGCTGACAGCAGCCAAGCATTGATCTCGATCTCCACACAGCCCATAAAGCAGTAGGCACACATGCAGACAAAGCAAACAAACTGTATATCAATTATCATCCACTTTTTACAGCCGTGTTGAAGTGGGTCAAATGAAACAGGCAGATACACAATTCAACTGATTATACTTATATAAAACAATATAAGTACACACACGTGTCTCACTCAAACCCTAAATATATAATTACGAGTAATCTAAGGAGAAAGTAGCTTTTCATTGTGTGCCACACTTCATTCATGTTACAAAGTCGTTCGTTCACTCAACACAGAAGCGAATGATTCGTTCCTTTTCCCTCCACAAATAGTAGAACAGATCCATAACAACAGCGCATCTGCTCATGAGTTTTCACATATGAGCGTTCATATCCACTTTAACAAGAGTAATATGACAGAAATCACAGAAGACACTTAAAACTGCAACGGATGAGAACTTGTCAAGAGTGTAAGCTCTTAGCAATAAAAAAAAAAAATGTACAAAGCAGCGCAATGAAAGAACACAAGCATGAAATGAAAACATACCCAATGCAGGAGTGTCTTCTTCGTCCAGAACTGAAGTTAAACAGAGAACCTTTGCGGAATGAGCGGTGGTCTTTGTGCATCATTTCGACTTTCAGATGGCCACACGGAGAGGTTTATTACCAAGGGAGTACAAGCGTGCGCTTTGCAGCACTCGATGGATCAAAACACATTTTGTGAAGCTCCCCAAAAAAGCTCGTCTGACCCGAGAGACGCATAAGGTCAAGTGAAGATTCAGTCAGGTAGCGTGTCCGAGTCGAGCCGAATGACTGCTTCAGTTGCACTTTCTGTTGTGTTCCCAGTTTTTCATTATGTATTCTAGGGAATACTTCTAACTCCAAATCCAGGCAGAGGTTTACATCGCCTCGCAGCCGTCACATGGAACTTTCCCAGCTCGGAGCCGTTTGCTTCACAAACTTGTCAAGAATCCTCTTCCTTGTTTCCCCGAGCATGTGACAGAGATGGGATGGAAAACGAAAAACGAGTTTTACGGAGCGTCGACCTTTTTCCTCAGCGCAGGGAATTGTGCGATCCCAGGAGACGTCTGCTAGGGGTACGAGGTCCTGCTAAATTTCCATATTTGTTTTGGTCAGGCTGTGTATCCAAAGTTGGGTAACAGTAAAGGCCTTTTGGATTATATAATGGGAGGGAGAGGAAGGAGAAAAGGCGGCAATCTCTTTTTCATCCAGGACCAGTTGCACATTTTTGAGAGTCACTAAACTGAAGAAACACAGTAAGCTTAAAGCATGGTGCACAGTCGCACTGTGTCTGTGTTTGTGTGTGTGTGTGTGTGTGTGTGTGTTCTGACTTGTTGGAGCCAGCACTGGGTGTCTCCTCTCTGCCTGCCTACACTGGCCCAGCCTAACACACTGAAGCACGCCGCATGCCCACGAGGCACAAGTAAAACAAACACACACACACCCACACAATCCTTATGAGGACCTTCCACTGACATGATTAATAGTATGCTACTGTAAATGTAGTCATCAAGAAAATTACTCAAATAAGAATAAATAAGTAATCTAGTGAAACTCGACTAGGTAATTACTTTACAAATGACTTCTTTTTATATGTCTACAGCTGACACAGCTGACATCGGAAACTGTTCTATATCTGACGAATCCATTTTTGTAAAACAGTTCTGCTAGCTAACCATGCTAACTAACACTCAGCTATGCTGAAGAGAACACCACCTCGAACAGCATATAATGAATGTTAACGTTAGCTTGCTAGTGAGCCAAAATACTGTTGGGGTTTCAGTAGCTTGCTGGGTCATGCTAATTCACGCATGGTTCTAGCTACATAGTTAGTCATCTAGCAAAGACGCCCCTTAAACATTATCCTGAGCGTTACCTATAGTCTGTAGCAGCACTTAGATATATTTAACACAACAAGCAATTGCTAATGGACATGGAAAAATGACATCTTAAGTTTAATCCAGAGCGCTCCTTCTATAAAACATAAAATGATCTGGCTAGCTAGTCTAGCTCACTCAACTAGCTAATGGCTTAGCCGTACGTGTTTCCGCAGGCTGGATGTTGAACTGTGCTACCTCAACGGGTTTCGGCTGGCATAACTTGTATCGTGCTGTTTCCTTTGAAGCGTTTAAAACTAAAGATAGCTGATATATTGGAAGAGGGATGCTCATTTGTCTCTGCTGTCTCAATCATTGCTGCCACTGACTAAGCATTGGGCACCTATTTTGAGAGGAATCTGCTTTAAATGGTTTGAGTCTTGAAAAATATTTAAAGTATATAAAATAGGCACAAACTTCATTAAAGCTTCATTATGTTCTAGGTTCATTTTGTTCAACAGTAATCAAAAATGAATGTAATAAAGTTGAATATCCATCCATCTTCAACCACTTACTCCTTTTCAGGGTCATGGGGGAACCTGGAGCCTATCCCAGGGAACATCGGGCACAAGGCGGGGTACACCCTGGACAGGGTGCAAATCCATCACAGGGCATACAATCACACACCCATTCATACGGACACTTTAGACATGCCAATCAACCTACCATGCATGTCTTTGGACTAGGGGAGGAAACCCCCGCAGCACGGGGAGAACATGCAAACTCCACACACACAGAGCCGCGGGAATCAAACCCCGACCCTGGCGGTGTGAGGCAAACGTGCTAACCACTAAGCCACCGTGCGCCGTAAAGTTGAATACGTGATTTAAAAAAAAAAAAACCTCAAGTAAAAGTAAACATTCTATGATTTAATAACACTCAAAAATGACCATTAAAATGAACCATGCACTCAAGTACTGTAAGGAGAGTACATGCATTTCATCATTTTCCACCCATGTCCTACACTTCAACCTAACCTACACCTAACCCTTACCTTAACATCAATAACCAACAGGAAACATTTTGGCTCGTTTAGAATTTTAAATAACAGCAAACCTGATAAAAAAAAATCTGAAAGCATTTTGTAAAGAATAAAGATGGAGACCTGAAGGAGGAATAGTGCAAAAAAAAAATTAATCATGTGAGCTAACCTAGACTATTCCCTCTTACAGTTCCAAACAAATAATCAACATTACATTTACGTTTATATTTATTCATTGAGCAGACGCTTTTATCCAAAGTGACTTACAAATGAGGAAATACAAGCAAAGCGATATATCAAGAGGAGAACAATACAAGTAGTGCTACAGTACAAGATCTTTAAACTGAGTTCTAGAAAAGCAAAGTGTGCAGAGTAGAGGTGTAAGTGCCAAAGTAAGGTTTTATTTATTTATTTTTTTAGGATAACGTGGGGTTGGAGTTTTAGGGGTTGGTTAGGTGTTCACGGAAGAGGTGGGTCTATAGCTGTTTTTTGAAGATGGTGAGAGATTCTGCGGTCCAGATTGAGGTTGGAAGTTCATTCCACCACTGAGGGACAGTTAGTGTGAAGGTTCTGGAAAGCGACCCTGAGCCACGCTGAGTAGGCACTACTAAACATCGGTCATTAATGGATCGTAGATTGCGTGAGGGAACGTAAGCCTTCAGGAGAGTGTTGAGATAGGAGGGTGCTGTTCCAGACAAGGTCTTGTACATGACCATCAAGGCCTTGAATTTGATACGAGCAGTGGAGGGAGATGAAGAGGGGTGTGACATGGATCCTTTTGGGCTGGTTGAAGACGAGGTGTGCAGCTGCATTCTGAATCATCTGGAGGGGTTTGATGGAGTTGGCTGGGAAGCCTGAGAGTAGTGTAGTGCAGTAGTCCAGTTTTGATATGCACAAAGAGCTTTCCTCTGACATAGTGAGGAAAGATCTCCATACCCTCATAAACCTCCATCTTACTCATTCCAGTGGAATTTCTCAACCCTATGCATCATCCTGTTCTCAAGGAAAATGCCACGTGTTTTTATGTTTAACCTAACCGCAGGTCTATTAGTCAGAAACACAGGTTTGCTGATGAGCTCAAAAGATCGAGCCTTTTTCTTTATCTGATGCCCAGCTGTATTCCCAAAACTCTTCAGGAGAAAAGGAGTCATATATACATCATAATTAGTGACTAAGCCAGACACACATGCACATGTACAGTTAGAAATCAAACCGTCTCATTAGGAGGGGAACATTAAAAAAAACACCATTCCAAATCAGCAGTGGGAAAAAGTACAAGAAAATGATATCAAAGGCGAAGTAGGGTTAATTGGTCTTGTGTCAACATGTTCACCCTCAAGGGTACTCCTGTATTTAAAAGTGAAAGTACATAACTATAGTACAAAGTGAAAGTTAACAGATATAAGAAGTCAGGATGGTTCTGTAGTTATATGTTTTTGCTTCATTCAGCTCACAGGAAAAGTTAAGAGGGTTAAAGCTGCAGTTAGGGTGACTAATTTGTGACTAATCCAAACACATCCTCAGCGTTCAGTTGAGTTTGTATGAATTTTCCTGAGCACAGATTTTTTTTTTCCAATTAACCAAGTAATTTGAATCAATTAAGAGCAAATGAGAATTGCGCATAGGAGACCGGTCATGCTATCGATGTAAACTGGTATGTATTTGAAGACAGCACTATAAAATTCACGAATCTGATTAATCAGATTGTTGATTAATTTTCCATAACAGCACAGTTCTGAAAATAGAGCTGTCTACAAGGCAGATCACAAGGTTATAGTGATGTGCTCATTCTAATACATTAGTGATTCTATAGTAGCACCTAATTCACAGAGACTCATTGACTACGTTGACATGGACAGCAGTAATCTAATTATTGACCTTATTCTGAATAAGACAATATTGTGATTAAGGTGTTTACATGAGTTGCTTTCAGAATATTCATTTCATGTTCCCGTTTTACATGTTATAGAACATAGATCGATTAACGGCACACGGCATTACGTCACCGCGCCACGCCGTCCGACGTCCCTCCAGAATTTCACGTATCGACATACAGTTCGTCTTCGTTATGGCACCGTGTACAGTTTTGGGTGTTTCATTTTTAATTTTACGAAAGCTTCAAGTGCAGTTAAGTATTAGTCATGCTATATGTGCAAATAGACAACTGCTCGAAGCCATGGGATGTGTCCAAAACCGCATACTTACCTACTATATAGTAGCCAAAATATATGAATTCCACCTACTCTATAGCAGGTAAGTACGCGGTTTGGGACGCAGCCGTGCTCTCTTGTTTGCTGTCAAACGGTTGAGCACTGCTGCGTGTGATCATGTCCTGTCACAAAATGCGGTGAAAACTCCTACACGACGTTAATAGTGTGATTAAGGTGTGTACATGTCTGTAACGCACGTCGATAATGCGACTAAAACAGGAATACTCCACACGTCTTAATTCCATTTGCGTTTACTTCGAGTATGACTTTTGTCGGATTAAGGTACCATGTTTACATGGTAGTTTCTTAATCAGAGTATCGTCTTGATCTGGTTAATATCGGAATATTGTTGTCCATGTAAACGTACTGAATAAGACTAGTGATAAACAGATTAAAAAGCATGATGTTATTTAACAAAGAAAAACATATAATCAGTGATCTTCTGAACCTTTCTGTAATGTAGACGTTTATTTTACATTTATGGAAGGAGTCTCCAGGGTCAGCACATTGTAACAGTCAGAGGTAAAGCTGTCATTTCTGACACATGAAAATGTTTATACGGTATGTTTCACAGATGTTCGGCAACATTAAATGTAACAGAAAGATTAAACGTACAATGCGTCATTCATTAAAATATAAAAATTGCGAGTGTTGGCAAAGATGAATGAAGCTTTGGGAAGTTCTGTTATAGGAAAATAATTCACTTTTTAGATGGTTGCTTCACATCACACCGTCCGATTATTTTCCTATAACAGAACGCCATATTGTATTCCTTCCTTACCAAAAAGATAACTATAAAGGCACATGCACATAATTAATAGAAGTGGCAACCCAAAAACTATTAAATATTTAGAAAGGATGAATGAAAATATAAGGAGTAAAACGTATATATGTTTTCATGGACATGTATGTGTCACGAGAGTACAAGTATTAACTTCTAATTATATGTAGTCGAATTACAAATGCCATAAACGGAGACGTAAGAATAGTAACAAAGTTAGTTCTTTCCACTTCATATCAAATCATATACTTTTTCAAAATCAAGCGACACAAGCCAGAAACGTCACGTCCTGGTAGTGAAACTGATTTGCCGATTTGCTCGGAATAGAGACGCCAATTCATCTCACAGCAACACTTTCCTATATGGCCAAAGTAGAAATAAGCCAGCTGCTAAAACACACATAGAGCATGGTTCCTATAAGCATGTTTATTTTTAGCTGGCACCAGAAGCAAATGCTCTCTTTATCTTTTCTGACACTAGAGCTAATCACTGATAATGGAGGCACTGTACTTAGCATGTTTCCTCTATTTAAGTGCGTCTCTGGAGTTGTGTTCTTTATCTTGTTCGGCACGTTTTCTATAGTGTGTTGCGTGATTTCTATAAATGTGCTTGTCATATGGTGCGTTTGCAATTTGATCAGAACAAGCGCCGAAAATGAACACAGCTCCATTTTACTCCATTGTTATAATCATTGTTCATTGGTGTAAAAACAGGGGTTGAGCCAGGACTAGCTGATATAAATGAGCCAGATAAACTAAATCTGTCTTCACCTTCAAAGAAAAAAGCTTCTTTTTTATTGCCATGAACATCTTATGATCATTAAACGATGGATAGGTATTAGATTTTAGTCCTGCCATGTAATATCACGACCAACCCTGACTCAAGTATAGTAATCTAAGTGTTTCTCTTCGTAACACCTAAAGAAAAGCATGGCAAAATATTGATACACTGCTCATCCTGTTGAAACAAATCTTTCCATTACTTTCTGCTTCGTTTGTGCTCGAGAGGAGAATCAGAACACAAATTATCTATCTGATCTTACACCCCACCCCCCCACCCCACCCCCCCCACCCCTTGATGCCAGACTGATATCTAGACATTCTTTGAGCACATGACTGAGAGAGTGAGCAAACACTCAGGAAAAAAAATCTGTGTGCCCATCTCGTTCACCTTCAAATGAGCATGTTAATCATCCACTTATGTTCTGTTAATTCACAACCAAAATCTGATTGATCTGAAGCTCTTTTGCTCCCCTGACCAGTTTCGAATGAGATCTAGGAGCTGGAACACTCAATGCTCTAAATTTTTGGGCTCTTCTTAATTTCAGACGTTTTTTGACCATGTCTCCCTCTTGACTAATGAGGACACTTGTGCATAGTAAACTGTGTGGAGTTGATTTGTGTGAGAACGATTCAAGGGCTGTCCAAGTCCAAGATGATGTCTTATCTAAAGCCATCAATTCCACAGCAATAGAAGTTAGATCTACTAGGCCGAAACAGATACGAGCCTCTCAAGATACAGAGTCAAGATAGCGGATGTTGGTGGAAAACATAATGAGGAAAAATATCAGCAGGATGACTGATCATGTTACTTCTTACTGTGGTATATACCCAGTATGCATTAAGCAGACAGACATTTCTCATCTTCTCATCAAGCTGCATTATAAATTTCCATATAGTATTCTGGACAATCTGCCGGTCATGACCTCAGTGAAAGAAAAAAACATCTCTTATGTAAGATTCCATGGAAACAGTTTAAGAGCATCCGAGCAATGGAAATGTTTATATGAAGATCAGAGAGACGTCTGTACAATTGTACTCATCTGTAAACTCCAAGAAGACTTACACTGTCTCTAAAAACAGATTGATAGGCTGCTACCTTTATGATTTTTGTTAATTGGAAAAAGTTGCCTCAAAGAAAGAAGCATGCCTTTAAATTGAGGGTTTTTAAAAAACCAGGTGCTTGAGCATATTATGTGTTTAATTAACTAAAAATGATATTTACATCCAGGTTAGTGCTGCTTAGTCTCTCTATCCCAAATAACTGGTATATTAAAAGGCTTAATATTAATCTGAGAAGTTCAGTGAGGCTTCATGGAATCCACAAAGGTAGATCTTTTCTTTTCAGATTTTCAAATACAGATAAGAGGGGTAAAACAGTGCCTGGTGATATTCTGTCCTTACTGAACACTGAAATCCATCACTTAAGGCAGAAGAAAAGATCTGAACCTAAGACAAAACAAAAGGCTCTTTTCTTTGCTCCACTTAACAGCTTACTGCAGAAACACGTCTTCTGCTTTTACTAGCAGATTACCTAAGCAACACCACAGCGCCTTGTGTCTGCAAGCTTCCTCGTGATGCTCAAAGTTGCATGATATGCATAAGCAGACCAGCAATGTGACGCTGATCAAAACAAAGGCCCTACATATTTCAAATCAAATGAATAAGGTGAAGATTGTCTGCTCAGAGAGTAAAAGTTAGGCAATACCTGGGTGTATGGGCTAGAGTGAAGCGCCTCTGGAGAACAATGCTGCGATTCATCAGGAGTTTCCTGAACAGCAGCGGCGAGTTGCGTGGAGAGTTGCGGGGAGACTGTTTTGTGGTCGGAGATTCACATGGAGAACCTCCTGAGGATCTCGTCTTCAGCTTGATGGCTTGGGCTGTGATTACAGAGCTGTCCTCTTCTTGTGTCTCGCTCATGGTCCTGAGGTTCTTTGATCTCCAGGCTGAACTAAACTCGATGGTTATCTGGTATTCCCTGATATTATCCCCACAAACCCCAGGAAGCCTGCACAAGCTCGCACGAGGGATTTAATCATTCTCCAGAGGTGCCATGTCACCTAACTCAAGGGAGCTGCTGAGTAGATTTGACAGACACAAGTGTAACTCATCAGCTTCCATCCATTCCCGGTTTTATTTACATTACAAGAGTTCACTCCCTCCCCTTGACTAAATATGGCCGGATGAATTACTTGCAGGTTTACGCTGCATGAGTTGGGAGGCTGCGGTTAGAGAAAATTTGGGAGGAGAGATGGTGGACAAGGCGAAGGGGTGGTGTGGCCTGGAAGCCCACAAAGGATTGCATGGTTGGAGGAAAGGGAAGGAAAAAAGTTCATGGCATAATCATTTCCTTTCTCAGTCTGTGTGTATATAAACATTAACTACCCTCTCCCCCATTTCTTCAGGGCCTGTAGCACAGAACTTTCCAAACTGCTGGACTGTCTCAGGCCACAACACACACTTTCTCCCAGACTATGGTCTGCCTTTCCAGCAACAGACACTCAGTGTCTTTTTTTTCCACTCAGAGTGGAAACAAAGGGAAAGAAAAGAGCAGCTGTGGAGTCACAATGGAGTGATGTATGAGGCCTTCATCAATTTACGCATTTTACTCATCTACAATGAGATGTTGTGTTCTAACCTCCTATGTAATTTATTTGTCCAGTATAGTTTTATTGACCCAGTACCAATTTTTTCCCAATAGTAAGCCTTATGTAGTAAGTTATATACTTTACAAATATGATATCAGTCAGTAGCAAATCCAATAAGACAACCTCATTGCATTATATAGCGGCACCCTTCATAAAAATGATTGATTTTAAAGTACACCTTTTAAAGTACAGAATTTTCTTTAAAAAAAAAAAGAAAACAGTTAAAAGTATATTATTCAATCATATATTTCTCTCAGCCTGGAACATTTCCTGTTTCCTTTTGGCATAAATACAAGGTTACAAACATATACATGCCCTTTCTTATCCACTGCCAAAGAGCATTCTCATAAAATAAACAGATGGTGGATCCCATGAATGTGAATTTTTGCCAGCAATGTTTTGCAACAGCCATCTTTAATATCAGGATTTGAACCTTAATCAAAATATATAATCTGAATAGAAGAGAACAGTTCACTGAAGAATATAAAACGAACAATATAGAGCAGCTTGAAACGTTCAGTGAATGTTAACTGTGATGATTTTGTCATTTGAAAGTGTGAAAAGAATACCGTAGCTTAAGTTAATCTATACAGGATGGCCATATGTTTAAGCTCTGAATATCACGCAGTGCATGTTTTTTCTTTCTTTCTTTAAATAAATAAAATAATTAATTTTTGCTCATTTTCATAAAGGGGGCCAATAATTCTGGATCCCACTGTATTTTTTAATGTTAAAAATGTAAGTACTGATGTCGTGAGTCACCCTGACAATCCTACAGTAGTAATTCAGAGCTGTGTCGGGAAAGTCGGGTTGGAATTTTGGAGCGACGGAAAATTTATGTTGACATACAAGATCACATATGTCAAACTTCATCACAACCCAGCTTTAGGCATAAAAGAAGTGAGACTAAAGAGTGACAGGCAGGAGCCAGCAGCCAATCAGGGGACAGAGACAGAGAGATAGAGAGAGAGAGAGAGAGAGAGAGAGAGAGAGAGAGAGAGAGAGAGAGAGAGTCTGAGGAAGTAAATTAAAAGCTTTAGGCATAAAAGAAGTGCGACTAAAGAATGAGAGACAGGAGCCAGCAGCCAATCAGGGGACAGAGACACAGAGAGAGAAAGACATAGAGAGACAGACAGAGAGAGAGAGAGAGAGAGAGAGAGAGAGAGAGAGAGAGAGGGAGGAAGTAAATTAAAATATAAAAAATAGAATAAAATACTGCGAATGAAAAACAGATTGATAGTTGTTGTGGACTTTGTATTGTGTCCCAGTTGTTTTAGACAGAGAACTCCTGGAGGTACTTGTGTACTTCTGGAGGTACTTTTTTTTATTTCAAAAATCTGCTTGGTGTGTATATTTATTTAGTTATGTTTAGTGTAGTGTGCTATCGTGGTCTGGAGAACACAGATAATACGGTATTGATAGTTTTATTTTCGATGCTGTATATTACAGTGTTAGTTAGGGTTAAAAGGTGTAGTTTGCATTTATCAGTGCCGGATATGCACGGTTGCAGTTACACATGAGGCAATACAGCAGCATGCTGTGAGATTCCAACTAAAGCAACCAAGATGTTTTGCTCTTCATTTAGTACTCAGTAACTATGACACAATAAAAAAAAAAATTCTGATTATCAAGATTTCTCTAATATTGAGGAAACATATACAAGGAGATAATTATATCCTCAGAGTTGCAAATACTCGGGTCGCATCCCAAACTGCATGTTAATACTGTACTAAATATTTAATACACCATCAGTGTCATTAATATTCATAGTGCTTGATGAGCATTATGTGGCTTGGGACTTGAATTCTCTGAATGCTTTTTTTTAAATAAACATACAAAAGCCATACAGAATGTGTAATGCATGATAATCAATAATGTGTTTTCTTGTCATAAAAAAAAAAAAAAAATGTTTTTAATAAACATAAGCTACTCCAGGGATACTGGGGTGATCAAAAACATATTTCTGACCTCTTTACCTATTCAGACACAGCTGTCCGGTGAATGCTTGCCAAATCCAACCAGCAGATGGGGCTACCAGAGAATATTACTAGCCTTACATAAACACACACCAGCTCTCAGGCTTGGCAGCACACACACACACACACACTTTACGTTAGGGAACAAATTTTGTGGAGGGAGAATATTAACACAAATGCTGTCCTGTCTAAAGAGATAAGAAGTTCAGCTATTTCAATTTCATGGTTCACTGACGCCTTGGTTTTGAACAAAGTATAATTCGAATGAATTTCTTATCAGAAACAACAGCCATATATTTAGGCTTTTGGGTAACATAATTTAAAAGCCCCCCACTTAACATTTTAATCCGATTAACAATGTCCACACTCGCTAGATAACAATGTCAGAGTTTCACAATCATTCTGATCACAAACCACATCACTTAGGTATTGTGTTAATACACGATTACTGTTTAAATGATATTTGTTGGATAGGTATTAGCTTCCTAAGGGGGTTCTACTTGGACCCCTATCTGATATAGAAACACAAGGAACAGTGCAATGTATGCTAATAATTTCTTCTCATGTCTATAGTAAGTTATTCTGTAAAAATGTACATAGATCTGCCCTTTAAGGAGGTCCAGGCCTATTTTACTTTGAATTTCAGGGCTCTGTATAAATTCCAAACCACATAATTAGCGATGTGCTCTTGACTCTCACGACTGCCTTTTCACTGAATGTGACCAAAATAAATGTGTATTATGAACAGACTAGTGAAGCAACAGAAAACTCTGTGAGCTGATTGGTTAGCGCAATGAGTACTACAGTTCAGTAGCCTGAACCAGGATTCTCAAGGTCATTGCTCTAGAAACACATTCTTTTCTCTGTACATGGCCTCTTATTCACTATACATCACAATGACAGAGATTCAGTCAGTAACCGTGCAATGTTTCACCTGCGACGGATCGAGAAACTAAATGGAAAACTGAGCTACAGTTCGTTGCACCGGTCCAAATATTTCAGCATTTGTTTCTATTTCCTCAGGGTCAATCTGTGCATGGTAGTAATACATAATCCTAATCATTCTTCAGCAACAGTAGAAGCGATGCAACTTCAGTGAACTGGAAGAAGAGGGAAATGTAAATGTTAAAGTGTTTTCAGAGGAGCATCAACGTACGAGTGTATTGAGTCTCATCATGTAACTAGTGATACAGCATCCCCGACTGCTGTGAAATACAGTCTGTATTTCTGCCAATAAAACTGCTGTGGCAACCAGACGATATTTATTTAAGGTAAAAAGGAGAGCCCATGATGCTCAGTGACCTTCAGTGGTCTCTGTTGACATATAATGAGAGACCTATGATGAGAATGGCTCTTTTTATTAGTCTGTCTGCTAAAACTACAGGAAAACTGTTCTATGACTACTTCAACTTGACTGACTTACTGTATTCATCCATAAGGTTGGCCTTCTTGAACTGAGGATTTTGTAGCTTTTGAATTAACAAAAGCGAATACAGGTGCAGGATCTGAGACTTATTTGCAATCGCTTTTCAATATATTATGGCAATGTACGAATGAAAAACACATTTAGGGCAATCATTGGAAAACACTGCCCTCTTGTGTGTGGTTTAGGACAAATCACGTAGCGTTTAATGTTTTCAAGAAGACTTGTGTACCACTACACCAGTCACGTCTCACCCCGTAGGCAGAGGCAGAGGAATAAGGCAGACCTAAATCTGTTCCATGACAAATTTGCTGCTGAGAGCAAAATTTCTAATCAATTCCTCTCAAGCCATGGCTGAACAAACAGCATGTCAGTATCTATAAAGAACATTGTGTTGACTGAAGTCAAACAGTGCCGCTGTGAGGGGATAACTGACATAACACTCATCATTGTGGAGAAACAACAACAACACCTTGGAAGACATATACAAGGAAAGATTGGTCTTTTTTTTTGAATAAAGATGTTTAGAAAAGGTTACCCGTGTCTGATATGATTATTTTACCAGCTAACCAAGCACCTTAACAATACAAAGTGTTTATGTTTAAAATAAGAGAAAATTTCAGCCTCAAGTATTGGATTGCGTTAAAATCTTATATGGTAATTTTACATTGGAAGAATAATATGAGGAATTATTCTCAGAAGCAGAAATGTTAGACAATTTTTTAAAATTATTATTTTTAAAGAAAGGAGCCTGCCTGCCTTTTATCTAGCTGTCAGAGCAGACCAGTGTTGCCAACTTAGTGACTTTTCAGACCCCTTTAGCGACATTTTTGCAAAAAAAAAAAAAAGTGTTTTCCATGTAAAATAGTCCACGTTATTACAGCCTAGTTCTCTTGTTCAAAGTAGTTCTAGTGTTCAGAAACATTTTTGATCATTCATGTTCCACACCTGTCCGTTATATCGTTTTAAACGTCATAAAGGTTATAAAAAGTAATTCTTAAAAAGTACAAATACACAAAAGCAAAACATCTATCTATATATCTATCTAAACAGATTATAGATTAGGTTATATATAGATAGATTTTATATAGAATAGATAATCATTATACCTGGTCTCCTCCAATATATTGGGGGGGGGGGGGGGGCATGCCACATGATAGGGGAGGCTTGGGGGGCTTTAGTTACAAAAAGTTGAGAACTTTTGCTCTAACATTAGAAGAGTAAAGACCTATTTAGATTCTCGATGAGTGCTATATCTACAAGCTGAATTAATCCATGCTCCAAGTACAATTTGACTTTAATTAAGGGATAAAATGCAATTAGGATCTGAGCATGACTAATTAATAGGGCCTTAAGGTACAAAGATTGAAATCTTTCCTTAATTAATTGTGATCCTCTACCTGTGTTGCAGCGATTAAACTCTAACAAAAAGGTATAAAAGCGATGTTTCGAACTTTTGACAGGCAGTGTGATATTTAACACAATTGATGACCAACTACTTTTTTCACTTTGTTATAAGCATTAAATGCTTTGGCTGATGTGTTCTGCTCTCACACTGGGACTTCACGTGCCTCCCGTGGCTTTGTGGCACCACACTGGCCAACATCCTGTGAGGCAGGTGTCCATGGTGACTATCGATCTCCGTTGGGACACCGCTCACAGACAGACCCCTTTCGTGAGAATATGCTTGTGACAAAGCGTGTCACAGTCTGGTAATTCAAACAGACTTTCTGGAACACAGCGGCAAACTTGATGGGGTCTGAAGCTGCCATGTGATCAAAGGAATATATTCGGGTGTCTAGCTGATGAACCGGGATGTGCATGATTTGGGAATGCCACAAAGCAGGTCCTTTTAGCTATACAAGTTTCTAGTTTCTGAGACCTGTGCAAAGAATGATCCTGGAACCTAGTGTAGTTTTCTCGGGGTTGATATACAGTGCATCCAACTTAGCCACAGGTCTCCTGGTTGGATAGATGGCTAAAGCCGGGTTCACACTGTACGATTTTGGACACGATTTGGTCGTCTGAGACAAATTTTGAGAAGATTCCTATAATCCTAAGCCAAAACCTGTAGTCTTTTATCGCATGTTCCCCGACAGCCGTTGCGATCAAATTTCCCCCCGATTAAATTCTGCCCGTGTCGGAAGATTAGAGGCACAGTCCTGTAGTGTGGCTTCTCATACTCTGTATGAGTCTTCGTGCGTGCGTCAGTTTTTCGCATACAGTCTGACATTAATGACAACTGAGATCCTACAGTGTGACACGGCTTACAGCGGGGCTCATGTTCGTACAATCTCACAAGCAACAGTCGCAAAACACTGTTAAAAATCGCACCGTGTGCTCCCGGCTTTAGTGTGGGGAAAAGAGAGAGTAGAGGTAAGTGCAAGGTAGTGCAGTGGGATAACGGGAAATGAAGGGAAACCGAACTCTGGCTCCTTTTCTGCATGTTAGAACACTTCTGTGCATGTTAGTACACTTCTCAAGAATCACTCGCCATGTATTCACAGGCCTGCGGGTCACAGATGGTTATGGAGAAGGTGGGTGAGCACCCTACTGTGTAACAGAACTCATATCAGATACTGCCATACAGTCACTTCTTCAATTTGGGGAAGGTACTGACATGTATGTACATGCACACAAGAAGGTATCCAGGTGATTCTCACATGCCTCTGGCAGTTAAGAGGGGTGGAACAGAACAAAACATAAGAGGGAGGCTTCTAGTACAAGTAAAGCATTATATTTTGACTTCAAATTGCCAACGTCTACCAACATAGATGCCCAGTATTATTTTATATACCAGTTTGTAAGACACAGTTTGAAGAAAAGTGCTAGACATGATATTACTTAAATACTAAAGTGCTTACGTTGCTGTTCTTATGGATCAGACTGTTATGAGAGCCACATCTACATTTCTTTGTCAAACAGGTTTGGGTGCAAACGCTGTTCAGCAAAAACAAAAGAAAAGCTTAGTCACTGACTGAATGCAGAAGCAAGACTTCACAAAGAATGTCGGGGTTATTTAAATGGAGTATGCAAATTGGAAACTGGTATGCACCATTAGATATGCAGATATTGTGAACAGAACATGATTGGTCATTTCACAGATCGTGCTGTGTGTCAGTAGGCTGAGGATCATGGGAATTGTAGTTTGGGGCTTTGGTGTAGATCAGTGCAAATAGTATAAATTTTCTATCCAATTTATTTTAGGAGTTCTTTTACATAACAGACTATTTTGAAGAAACCCAAGTATTACAATATTTCGTAAATTGAAAATAAAATGTTTAATAATCTTATGGGGCAAAAGTCCCTCAGGAGTAACTTAATATTTTAGTATCTATAGTTAATATAGAATACAGGCTACATTGCACTGAAAAAAAAAGATTCAATAGAACACTGTATATCTAAAATGAGTTTAAATACATTAATTAAAAAAAATAAATAAATAATTTAAAACACAAGTGCATCAAAATGAGAGCAAAACAACATAATTTCTAAAATCTATTTGAGTGATGTTGCTACTTGAATGTGAAACTAATTTATAGGGCTGGGTATTGCGACCAATTTGGCGATTCGATTCGATTCTTATTTATATGGTGTCGATTCGATTCAATATAGATTCGTTATAAATATTTCATTTAAAATGTTAGTTTTGCAGACATGGAATCCATGTTTTAATATAAATGCTGGTAACTGAAACCCTCCTACTTGGCTATATTACTGAAATACACATTTACTTTAACAATAGGGCGCACACAATTATGTTTAATTACTTTTTACTTTTACTTTGAATAACAAAAAATGTAAAATGAAATCATAGATATGTGCATCAGTGCACACAAGGTAAGCACAAACTGCACATTATTGTAAAATATATTTTTTTACCCAGCCGTACTAATTTACATATCGCCCTCTACACTCTCTGTTTAACATGTTTATATGAAATAACATATACAAATTTTATTTTTTTTGTATTTATTAAGATAAATGTTTAATTTATTCATAAACATTTATTCCTCAGGCTGAGTTTTATTTAATCAAGAACAGGTGCACAGCTACATAAAATCTAGAAAATTACGGGGGGGGGAAATGGGGGGGAAATCGGAGGAGCTAAAATTACTCATATTGGTGTTTGCATTATTTGATATTTAATTTGTAGTTAATGCAGAATCTTTTTGGTCCACCTCCTAAACCTTTTAAAAGTGCACATAATAAATATACTATGTCTTAACCAATCAGCTTGATCTCATAACATTTGTCAAATAATTATTCACAATTTTCTTAGCTATATAATGACCCAGGTGTCACGACTTCAAGGCGGAGACAGATTCAAGTGCAGATTAGATTTTAATTAATACCAAAACAAAACAGGAACTATGAATAGGTAGCAAAACACTAAGGCAAAGAATAACCGTGAAACAAAGACCATAAACACAGCAACAAAAACAACGGCAAAGACAGATAAACATGACGTGATTCAGGTGGTCATGTGACTGTGATGCAGTAAGGTATCTGTACTTCTGTAGTTCAGAGTTCCTTCTCTGATATACATGACACCAGGTATACCATCATTCTGAACAAACAGTCAGAATATTTCCAGCAATATAAACTACAACACCGCTTTATTTCTCAATATATACGTTATGCCTTATTTCTTCATTTGTTACCCAAGCACGCAGATATTACTGTGTCTCAGCACTGACCTTCAGGTGAAAGAAAGTGAGAAAGCGTCAAATCATCAGTATCATACCAGAACACGACACCTTCAAGACAAACCCACCACGGGAATTTCAAGCTCATTTACAAGCCATGAAAAGGTGAGAAACGCCAGTATTCTTAACCTGGCTTGTATCTCTCGACCGCAAGACTGAGAGCAAAAAATATGTTGTTTTATATATCAGTATTGAGAAAACATCCATGTCATGCCCTTGCAAATCCAAACTCACAGCTAGCTAAAAGTCCCACCATCAGATTGACAAATAAGGCCAATTTAAATTTGGATTGCCACAAACCGGTGTTTTATATAAGTCTCCTGGGCTATTCCTTCACAAAGCAGGATGTCTGGCATGCTGTTGATTCATTATTACTGCCTGTTCCCAGAGGCTATGAGATGCACAGATTGCTTTCAGCATTCCTGTCTGCACCATGTGGTCAGGCTTGTACTGCGTTAACTGCAGTGTTATTCACCAATCTAGATTGATTAGAAAGTACAGTCGAACAGCATACGGGAAGTGTTTACAGTGGTTTACCTTTTACATAACACTTATAACTTGAAATTTGCAGACCTAAAGCATACGCATGTCATTAGAATAGGAAGGACATCAGCTTCCCAATCTAGTTAAAAATGTCATAAATATTCAGCGTTGTCTCATACAATCCAATATGCTTGTTATTACAACTATTTGATCCTGATAGAGGGAAGGATTTCCAGTGCAATGATCTCGTGCTTTAATTCCTTTAGCCAGATCCTCAATGGTTTCTTAGTCCTATAGAAATGCACTACATGGGGTAGAAAATGTTAGACCCTGCCCAGTAGGACGTGTCCAATAGGAAACCTCTGTTTTTGAACAATTTGTCAAATGTTTAGTCCTTGTTGAAGAGTTATTTGTCAGCCAACTGCTCTCAAACAGAAATAAACATTACTACTATTACTATTATTGCTACTACTACAATTACTACTACTACAATTACTACTACTACTACTACTGCTAGTATTATTATACCCAGGGTTGGCTCGGATAAATGGTATAAAAGGCATCAATATAAAGGTTTAATTTTTTGCATCTACATCAGACTTGTTTTCAACCCATGTCAATGACACATCCGTGCCACATCATCATCAGTGCTTGAGACAACACATGAGAATTATAGTCACTGGTGTAATGAACGCAAATGAAGTGAATCATCCTTTCCCCCCCAACTTGCCTAAACTAAAAGTAATCAAACTGCAAATTATACAAAAGGACTGATCATAGACACAGATTAGTTTGTTGTTGTTTTGAACGAAAAGGGTTTCTACTTTTCGAACTCTGTAGAGAATTGCAGACTTGCAGAAACATTTAATCACCAATGCCGTCTATCTGTCTTCAAGCGTGTGTAACAGTGAAATAAATATTTGCCTTTAATTATTTGTCTCATCTTGTGATTATTTGCATACATTCTATTTCATATTATGCTAATGATGCTTAGGCTGTTTCGACAGATGATGTACAAACCCCATTTCCAGAAAAGTTGGGATATTTTCTAAAATGCAATAAAAACAAAAATCTGTGATTTGTCAAGTCTCTTGGAAGTTTAATTAACTGACAAAAGTACAAAGAAAAGATAGTCAATGTTTTCACTGACCAACTTACTTTGTAAATATCAACAAATTTAGAATTTGATGCCTGCAACACGCTCAAAAAAAGTTGGGAGAGAGGCAAAATAAAAGTTAAATGGAATATTCAAATATTCCTTTTACAGAATAATAAGGTTAGTTGGTAACAGTGGAGGGTTTCAGGATTGGGCATAAAAGGAGCATCCACTAAAAGCTCAGTCTTTGCAAGCAAGGATGGGTCACCACTCTATGCCAAACTTTGTTAGAGAATTGTCAGTTAGTTAAAAAAAAAAAAAAAAGAATTTAAGTGGTTCACCATCTACAGTGCATAATATTGTGAAAAGATTCAGGGAATCCGGAAAAATCTCACTGCGTAAAAAACAAGGCCGGAAACCACTGCTGAATTTTCTGCGGCCTTCCTGAGAAAGGCATTGCCCGAGAAATCGTGCTACTGTGATAAATATAACCACATGGGCTCGGGAGTACTTTGGAAAGCCGTTGTCACGTAATACAGTCTGCCGAGCTCATCTCAGATGGACTGAAAGGCAGTGGAAACATCAGATGAGTCCATGTTTCAGCTTGTTTTCGGGAAAAACGGATGTCGAGTTCTCCATGCCAAAGATGAAAAAGACCAACCAGATCAGCGAGAGGTGCAAAAGCTAGCATCTGTGATGGTATGGGGGTGCATCAGTGCCCACGGCATGGGTGTCTTGCATATGTGTGAAGGTACCATTGACACGGAGGCAAATATTGGGATTTTAGAGAGACATATGCTGCCATCAAGGCAACGTCTTTTCACAGGAAGTCCATGGTTATTTCAGCAGGACAATGCCAGGCATATTCTGCACGTGCTACAACAGCATGGCTTTGTAGACAGAGAGTGTGTGTGCTTGACTGGTCTGCCAGCAGTCCAGATCTGTCTCCTATTGAAAATGTATGGCGCATCATGAATAGGAGAACCAGATGATGGAGACCACGGAGTGTTGAGCAGCTGAAGTCTTGTATCAAGAAAGAATGGACAAAAATTCCACTTGCAAAATTGCAACAATTAGTATTCTCAATTCCCGAATGATTAAAAAGTGTAATTAAAAGGAAGGGTGATGTAACACAGTGGTAAACATATCTCTGTCCCAACTTTTTTGGAGTATGTTGCAGGCATTAAATTTTTTAAATTTGTTTACATTAACAAAATACAATTAAGTTGGTCGGTCAAAACATTCGAAATCTTTTCTTTGTACTTTTGTCAGTTAAATAAAGGTTCAAAAGAATGAACAAATCACAGATTTTGGTTTTTATTGCATTTTAGAAAACATCCCAGCTTTTATGGAACTGGGGTTTGCATTTCTCTATTCTTGTGTTTTGATACGATGTGCCACTGTTACTGAACACATCAAGGTCAGAGGGGAAAGCACTCCCAGCATTAGGTCTGCTTCTTTCTTATCTCTCTCCCTCCCTTCACTTCTGTATATGAGATAGCATCTACACTGTGTGAATGAGCTGGTGAAACCTTTGTGAGAAAAAAAAAGATTTGAAGATTCTTCAAGCACGTAATAAACATCAGATTTGAAGATGAACACCGGTCTCCTGTATCATAACTCAGTGGTTTTCACAGTGGGGGCCGCCAGGTGGCACCCGGGGGGGGGGCTCAACAGTTTGGTGTGAAAGATAAATAAAATACATGATTTTTTCTTTCTCACTCTCACACAACCACACACACACACACACACACACACACACACACACACACACACACACACAATTAATTCCTAATGTAATGTAATGTAAAGATGTAAGATGTAACTATTAATAATAAAAAAGGGGGGATATATTCAGAAGTCTGTATTTTTTTATGTGTTTTAAAGACATCTTGCAAAATGTGGGCCTCGGTCAAATGTTAATGCTATTTGGGGGGCCTTACCCTGGAAAAGTTTGGGAACCCCTGTCCTAACTCATTGTTTCTGAATTTTTAAAAATAATTTGCCCCATGTTATTCTTATTTGGGCATATATGAGACCTTGTGAAATTATGCATTGCTGAACCCTAATAGTTTAGTTGTTGAGCTAATGATAGATACAACTTTAGATACAACTACAACTACTACAACTATGAGTACTAGTACTATTACTACTATGACTACTACTACTACCGTTACTTATAATGTAGGGCTGGGTAAAAAAATCGATTCTCCAATTTTAATCTATCTTCAATATAATGAAATGATATTGATTTGGGAAATCCCTGAATCGATTCTTAATGCGCGTGCTTTACTTGAGAGGATGTGGATATTATCTGTACTTCGCCTCTCGTCCTGAGCACGTCGCCATCTTTCATGTTTTGAATTTTGAAAATGGTTTTATTTCTTAAACATTTCAAGTTGCTAATGAGTTTCACTGTTGCACATTTACACTGTTTTTATTATTTTACAATAATGTGCAGTTTGTGCTTCCCTTGTGTGCACTGATGCACATATCTATGATTTCATTTTACATTGTTTGTTACTCAAAGTAAAAGTAAAAATTAATTAAATATATTTGTGTGTGCCCTATTGTTAAAGTAAATGTGTATTTCAGTAATATTGCCAAGTAGGAGGGTTTCAGTTACCAGCATTTATATTAAAACATGGATTCCATCTCTGCAAAACTAACATTTTAGATGAAATGTTGATAACTAATGGATATTGAACCCAATCGAATCGAATCGAAACCATATAAATAAAAATCAAATAGCCAAATTGGTCACAATACCCAGCCCTATTATAATTAAATATAAGAATAAAAATACAAATAAGAATTCATAGTAGTCATATTAGTCATCAGCAAATAAGTACAGTACAATGCTAGCCTATAGGTCATTTTCAGCAGAAAATTAGGGGATCGATAAAAAGAAAAACTGTATAAATGACTATTGTGGTTCTATTCCTGGAAGCCTTTTAATAAAACATGAAAAACCTTAAATAATATGTTAGGGTTCTACCGGTTAAGACCCTATATGACTACACCTGTTACACTTTCATACTAAACTGTACCATTACTTGTCACTCAGGTGGAACCCTCAAGATGTATTCTGTACCTTTAGTATGTTAAAATTATGACAAATAACGTGATTTAAATGAGCTTAAAGTCAACCAATTTTATAATGTAGTCAACTAAGTTAATCAACCTTAAATTAGTAATTAGAAACCTAACTTATGCATCTTTAAAGCTCATTAAAATAAAAAAATTAAAAACTGTGGTCTTGAAGGTCTTGCTATGTGCCTTCAATGAGTTACAAAAATTGCACAAAATGCACTTGTATCACTTGGTATCAAGCAATGGTTAATAGAGAACAACACCAGAGCCCAGAGTAGTCTACACAGAAACAACACCACAAAACTAGCTGCTTAGCTGATATGATCTGGGTAACTCTTATTTAACCACATAGGGTAACATTCATCTGTCAGATCACACCATGAAAAAATACCCTGCATTTAAAAACAGCATTCAGTCAATGTCATCTCATGTCCTAACTCTAACCATGATTTAAACATTTTCTGACAGACCATCACATTTTAAAAGGTAATATGAGATAATAGGAAAAGCCGCATGATGTATGCTGTAAGAGAGAAGTGACAAGCTGATCTTTCGAAGGCAGGGTGCAGCTGGCTCATTCAAATATGCTTCATCGGTTATCAAATCAAACAGTAATAGATGACTATGTCACTGGTTTTTCCATTCAAGTCTTGGCCGTGTATCAAAGACTCATTACAAAAGAAATAGATGAGAAGTATCTTTTCAAATACAAGGCAATGGCTGGCATGTTAGGAGACGCAGTAGAGGAAAAGGAAGTGTTTATCTGTACTGGAGGATGTGGTAAAAATGTTCAGATGGTTATCTTCATTGCAGCATAGATCAGTAGAAATCTGATACACTGGAGAGAAAGATTCTTCTTCTGTATTATCTGTCTGCAAGTAGCCAGTATAATAGTGTATCTTTCTGATTTACAACAAAGTGGCCTTCGCTTATACTATTATGGCTCTACTACAGGCGTAGAAAATACTTTTATGGGAGGAAAGATGTCAGGGATTCATGTGATCACCTCTATGCAATGTCCTAAAATAACACAAAATACAGTACATCACAAACTTGAATACATGGATAATAAGGCTGCACATACAGCTCCTGGGATTTTTATGCACAACAGATTTGATTTAGCTTGATTTTGCACGGAATAATGCAACAAACAAAATTCATTCAAAACATTCAGTGAGCGGTAATTCTAGGGGTGAAAATGCCTGGTTGATGAGAGACGTCAGAGGAGAACGGCCAGACTGTTTTGAGTTGACATTAAGGTTGTGGGAACTCAAATAACCACTCTTTACAACAGTGACGAGCAGAAAAGCATCTCAGAATGCACAATACATTGTTAAAAGTCACTGAGATCACATATTTTCCACATTCTGATGTTTGATGTCAACATCAACTGACTCTCTGAAGCTTGTACAACTGTGGTCGCGCTGTTGATCACAGATACTTTGCTGCACATCTGTGGTTCAATACCTGCTGTTTTTGTAATGTTTTCCCTGGGGTTAGTATGCATGTATGTATGTATGTATCTATCTATCTAGCTATATGTCTATTTTATGCATTACAAGTTGCTGGCACATGATTGGATAATTGCACGAATGACAGGGTTACAAGTGTTCCTATTAAAATGACCGGTGAGTGTAGCTGGGGTGTTTATTTGCTTACAACTTTTTTAAAATGAGCTATGGAAAATACTCAAGTCAACCAAAATCATGAAAAAGATAGAATAAAAAACAGCAGGGTAGAAAATGTATAAAATCAAAATGGGCTTTAAAGATGACTGTGCTTGTTTACAGAGCAAAATGTTCTCTCAGTCTGTTAAATGTGGAACATGGGGAACATTAAAGAATACACCAAAGAAAATGAGGCAAGTGTGTGTTGCCTTTACTAAATCGGGAAATGTCTATAAAAAGAGTTCATTCACTTTACATATACTGGATACTGCAATACACTGGAGATTTTTTTTCCACATACATAGACACACACATGTGGAATATATTGTACGATGTAAACTGCATAATAAAATAGTTTTTTTATATCACTCATTATGTGGCTCTGTAAATTGCCGGAAAGGCGGGATAGTGTACAGCTGATACTTATTTTGAGGAGCACATGCCAGTAATGATTCAAAAGGTTTCATGCCATAAGAAGCATGATTAAGCTCAAATCAGAACAAATCCTGCTTGAGCAAGTCACAAAGACCTAGAAAAGATCTCTGACACCGTGCTATATAAACTTTTAAATGAGTGAACCACATCTAAAATGAATAAAGTTGGCCCAGTGTTATCTAAAGTTATTAAAAAAGAAGGTGAGATTAAAGGTTTAACCATTAAAGGTTAAAAGAGACATGATAATGTATGCTCAGACTATTAATAAACGTGTGACTAGGCTCTGCAAGCAAGCCATTTCCTCTCAGCAAGCTTAAGGAACCTGTACATATGTCCATCTGCCCACCTTCACACTGACCCTTATTCATTGTAGTTGTGTAGAAATGAGAGCACATCACAGCATGCAGCATTTGAGAGCAAAAGATGAATCCGCTTCAGCTGCGTGAAAACAAACTCCCGTCCATTCACCCTTACTTACACACCCCAAATTACTCTCATATACATCTAATCTACATGAAACGCATCCTAATTTATGCACATGTTGTGAAAGTGAGCCAGTAACAGGAAAGAATTTAAAGACATACAGTCAGATTAGGGCTGCACAATTAATCGGATTTCGATCGCAATTAAGATTTTGACTGCCCGCGATTAAATGAACATGATCGACTGCGATACTGATGTTTAAAGTTCGTCCTCCGCTCATAGAAAACTCCGCTGTTTTCTCCACTCAAATCACGCGCTTCCTACACTTACAGCCAATCACATAGAGCGGCGCAGGGATGACGTCATTTCGTAATGCAAAAATGGTGATGGCGATTTAGCCCTCGAACTGCCAGTTTCTCTGCGAGCTCCAGTGCTTGCGCGAGGAGAAATCATGACACTAGCTAGCACAATGCTAAATGGCACTACAGAGGTTGTCGGGGACATTAAACCTCATCACGCCGAACGGGAAAAAACTTTGCAGATAAACTCAGGGCTCTACAGTGCGACCATTTCACTCGCATTTGCGTCTGTGAATAAATATTTATTCGCACCGGTATGAGTGACCTGTTCAGAGTTGTATAATACAATCGGAATAAAAACTACAGGAAGTCCAAAATGCATCTACACCACGCAACAGTTACTTTCACACTGCTTTTCATCTCCTCAGTCAATCGAACAAGTGTGGAAATACTGCAGAGAAGCCTTTATGATGACGAGTAACACTGCACATCATCTGCTTCAACTTCCCGATCTCACAACTGCCATCTTTTATTGATCACGCACTATGTTCCTAAATTCTGTCATAATTGACAAGCTCAAGTTTTCTCATGCCTACTTGTGTGTTATATTGTGGCACATTAACACAACCATCTTTAAAAAAAAACAAACAAAAAAAACCACTAAACTTCAACTGTGCTCCTAAATTTTTGTAATATCCTAAAAGAAACTGTCTTGCGTCTCTCCTACTGTAAACACTGTTATTGTCTTTTCTGCATTCGCCTGAATTGTTTTCATTTAGTTGGATATTGTTATATTTGATGCATATTTTCATTTGGTTAATGGCATTTTTATTTATCTTATATTTTGGGTACAAATTTATTTATATTTTGCTTCTGTGAAATGAAGCACTTTAAGGATCAGTCTAATTTGATGTAAAGATTTGCACATTAGCAGGAATGCAGCACAACATGGAGGTGAAAGCAGTGGTCTGTTTATTTAAATGTGAAAGTACAATAAAAATATGTTGTCCCTAAAATGAATGAATAATTGTGATAAATAATCGAGATCTCAATATTGATCAAAAATAATCGGGATTATCATTTTGGCCGTAATCGTGCAGCCCTAAGTCAGATCCAACGAAAAAGTAAACACGACAGGGAATAAACACATTATAGTGAAGTCGTGAAAGAGGTGCTTGTGTCCGAGGTTGCTGAACATGATGTTCTTTTTTGATATCCTCAAAAGCAGTACAGAAGGTACGTGGACAAAAAGACTATATGAAATTATACAGAATTATACTGTTTCAAGGTAGGAAAGGATGGTTCAAAGGATGGCTTGCCTCTTCTTTTTACTGAGATTAATATACGGCCCCAATTCCAAAAAAGTTGGGACGCTGTGTAAAATGTAAATAAGAATAGAATACAATGATTTGCAAATCTCATAAACCCATATGTTATTCACAATAGAACATAGAAAACATAACAAATGTTTAAACTGAGGAAATGTACCATTTTAAGAAAAAAAGAGGATCATTTTGAAATTGATGGCAAAAAAGTTGGGACGGGGCGAAAAAAGGCTAGAAAACTAAGTGTTACTGAAAAGAAACAGCTGGAGGTTAATTGGGAACAGGTCTGTAACATGACTGGGTATAAAAAGAGTCATTAGAAAGGCAGAGTCTTTCAGAAGTAAAGATGGGCAGAGGTTCACCAATCTGAGAAAAACTGCGTCTACAATTTGTGGAACAATTATTATTATTAATATAATTATATATTACAATTATTAGTCCCCTATAAACTGAGTATTTCCTCAGCATCCTCTCCTTCATTCTCACTATCAAAGTTTATTAGACAAAGAAAATGCAGCTTGTCATGTTACCAACAATGCTTCATGAACACTGTGTTCCTGTGTTGAGAAGCTAAAAAAGAATAGCTTTGCATTATAATTTGTGCTTTAAAATGGCACAATGATATCCGGCCTAAGTTTGTAGTTTGTTTGCCCAAGGGCTCTGTATCTACATCCTCAGCCAAGCTCTTATACACAAATACATCTCATACTCTCTTTGAAGCACTAAATGATCTAATAAAGATTTATGTCCATGCAACCTGAATCACATTCTCAAATTACATGTTGACACTAAGGTGTATTACCTATTACATGATGAAATTGATATTGATTTTTGATTTTAGGACTGCAGATCAAGCATTATTCAGACTGTTAAAATGTCATCCTCAAATTTCCACACACTCCAACCTGAGGGGAGATGTCTGATCATACAGACAAAAGTTGGTAGAATTTGCGTATGCTCGTTTTGTGATCAGATTTGGCCGTACACAACGTCGAATAAGCACCAGCATAATTTTGAAATTAAAGGTCCAAACTGTACTTCCCTTTCTGTTTTCTTTTAAAATGTGATCACATTAAAAATCAGATGACAATAACCGATGTTGTATTATTACCAAAAAAACCCCCCAATAACATATTGTTCATATCACTCTATGGCTTCTTTCATTTTCACGTCACAGACATGTGTATATGTACAGTGCAGTTGACAGGAAATTGGAGATTGAGGTTAAAGACCATGAGGTTAAACTATAGGCTCTCAGTTTTCTTGAGCCTAGTTATCCTATTACAGGAAATCAAAAATTATTTGTCAGATTTCCTTAATAATTCATAAAACTTGTTTACCACTTGCTTTCAAATCCAATTTGCCTGCACTTTACAAAGAAAAAAAAAACATAACAAGACATCTGTAATTTTCTTTTGTGATTGCCTTTTAGTCATATAATTTTTTTAAAAAAGGTTATTGCCTTCAGAGTTATCATCATTCTTTGAATAATGCCATGTAATGCACGGTAATACTGATTATTGGTATAATTTTTTTTACATAAATCTCATATCATCTAATTTATTTCTGTTGTTACAACAGCTTGATTTAATAAAACCTATCAGTCTTTCTTTGAATATTGCTTAGTGAAACAGCCTAGAGGCATGTGCTTCTTATAAACAGAACAATAAACAGAACAATATTTCCATCCTGGAGATGATATTTCGGGTCCAATAAACTTAATACAAACTATAATTAGTGACCATCCTCGACTGTATTTTCGCTGACTGTTCCTAGTAAACAGATGGGCTCCATAGCAACATCATCTGTACCTAATCTTCAATATATTTGGCAGTAAGAGTGCAGTAAAGTGGACAAATGCAAGATAGGATGAGTAGAGGGTTGCGGCATAGCAGGAGATCTGCGCAACCTGCCTGTCTGGAAAAGTAGCCTCACATGTGGACCTCATGTGGCGTTGCTGCTCAATATGTAATAGCATGGATGACAGCAGGAGGCTCCTGCTTCTACTTGTATGGTCTAAAAAGATCTGTGTTGCCCAACATGACAGGGGAACAGTGGGGAGAGACTGACCGACTCTAATGCAACGCTAATTCCCAGGATCTCTGTTTATCAGCTTGATTTCTGGCAGAATAGTGTTCACAAACTAAAGAATAAAAACAATATATCAATTAAATTAAATAAACAAGCTGTATAAATAGAACACGTACATATACGTCCAGTGACATACAGCCATCCCATAATATTAACTAAGACCAATATTGTATACCGTATATTCCTGCCACCAGAACGCCAGCTCTAGCTGATGATGCCTCATACATATGCCGAGTGACCTCAAATTATTTTCTATACCTTGCCTATGTGAACTGAGTCAGCTGGTGTGGGGGATATAAATGGCATGGGACGATAGGAATTCAGCATTAATAAATAAAAATACAAAAAGTACAGAAATAAATGAAGACAGAGCACTGTGAGTCATGTTCATACACCTACCTTTATGCTCTTTGTGATTCAATGCTATTCAAAACTCAATGCTAAACAATCAGCACTGCCAGCTTTCCTCACATACTTGCAAAAGAGGCACATTTGCATAACCTGCATCTAATGGAGTGCAGATAAACAGAACTCTTTCATGGCAAAAGTAAGGAAAATTTGTCTTTACATTGTATGGCGCAAGTGTTACCAAGGGGATAAACATCAAATGTCTGGCAAAGCTTAATGGCTGAGTTTCTTCTATTATGCTCGCTCTCCTTTGCGCTATTGTCTTGTAATGTTCAAATATTGTCTCACTCTCTTATGATCACCGACAAATCCCCAGTGTTGAGTTATCAGTCACAGTGTTTGAGTCCAAAAAAACAAACAAACAAAAAACCCTAGTAAATGGCACTTTCCTTTGTTGCACCATCTGAACAGCTAATTTGTATGTTTTCAAATCAAAGAAAATCGTATTGCTCTCACACACACGCGCACACAACCACACACAGTAAGATATGCAGTACAATGCATTTTACGACCATAAAATATATATAAACGATATCAAAAAGTGTGGTATAACGTGCAACACCATGCGGCGCAGCATCGAGCCGAAGTAGTTATGAAAAAGCTAACAATATTATGTAAACATTTATCAATACAGGGCATGCTGTGTGTATTACCGAGTGTTTTACCTAGAAAGATTCAAGTAAGCTTTATTTATTTATTTATTTATTTATTTTTAAAAACTGTCCGTTTATCTATATTAAACGTAGAAGATGGAATCTTGAAGGTAACACCAGACCAACAACGAAAGGAACCATTTAGAATTGAAATTTTTTTTTTTTTTTTTTTTAAATTAAAATAAATAAATAAAAATACTGCTAATTCAACATGTTCTAATTCAGTCTTGAGGGGGATCTAGGTGTATGGTATGACCACATGATGAGAAAGAAGAACAGAACAGACCTAGCTACAAACCTCTCAGGCAATTTGAGGCAATGGAGGAATATTACACTGGGTAATAGCAGGTGGATTTATGGACTTATCTAGCCTACATGTTTATAATAAGACATCATGAAACAAAACCACATGGGTTCATTCAGGAGTTGGTGTAAAGCACTGTAAAGCATGGGACACTGCAGAATTTACCGTTGGTGTAGAGATGATGGCCAGGACATTCGTGGCTTTTTCAGTCCGGGCCGGTGACTGTCCACAGTTCTGTTGGGACCCAGGTAGCGCTCGTTGTCGGAGTGATAGCGCTGCTTGATGCGAATGTGAGTCCGCGGTTGTCTCCACAAATGTTTGGGTGGTTTGGCGAAACCGGCGCCTTCCCGAGTAAGCGCCGCGCACTCCATGCTCTCCTCACTGCACTACACACACTATCCGATCTACTACAGATTACTGATACACCGGAAGTTAGACGATCGCCACGGACGGAGCTGTTCACACGCCGTTGGTGCTGAAAAGTTGCACGAAAACAAAAGTGATCTGCAAACACAGTGCGACTATTTAAAAAAAAAAAAAAAAACACCAAAAAAATAAATAAAAATAAATAGCTAATCCGATCACCCTGTTGATCAAGGCCACGCTGATTCAATCTTACGTGCGATCCGATGAATCTGATCGTCACTCATATATATGATAGGCTACTATAGTACTATAATGTCCTTAAAGCGCAGCGTGTTAACCGAACTGACTCAGTCCATGCTTCTGTTCTGCTCAGAGCTGAAAGGCGACGTCCGATCTGCTCAGCTGAGTAAGAAGTGGAGAAACTGAATCAGTCTGATCAAACTAACGCCCAGCCTGCATTACATCAGCACACGTATTAACCTCACAACTCTCTCTCTCTCTCTCTCTCTCTCTCTCTCTCTCCTATCTCTCTGTCCCCCCCCTCTCTCTCTGTCTCTCCTCATCTCTCTCTCTCCTCTCTCTGTCTCTCTCTCCCTCTCTCTCTGTCTCCCCCCCCCTCTCTCTGTCTCCCCCCCCCCCCTCTCTCTCTCTCTCTCTCTCTCTGTCCCCCCCCCTCTCTCTCTCTCCTATCTCTCTGTCCCCCCCCCTCTCTCTGTTTCTCCTCATCTCTCTCTCTCTCTCTCTCTCTCTCTCTCCTATCTCTCTGTCCCCCCCCTCTCTCTCTGTCTCTCTTCATCTCTCTCTCTCTCTCTCTCTCTCTCTCTCTCTCTCTCTCTCCTATCTCTCTGTCTCCCCCCCCCCCTCTCTCTCTCTCTCTCTCTCTCTCTCTCTCTCTCTCTCTCTCTCTCTCTCTCCTCTCTCTCTCTCACCTCTCTCTCTCCCCTCTCTCTCTCTCTCTCTCTCTCTCCTCTCTCTCTCTGTCTCTCTCTCTCTCTCTCTCTCCTCGACATTCATGAAAAACAAAGCAAGTAAAGTGCAAAACAGACACATTCAGTTCACGTTAGTGTGGTAACTATGATCAAGAACACAGCACATTTGAAATCCGTATAGTTTGGGAGGAACCCTTAAAGTTAGCTTTATGTACAGTAGAACCCTACACAGTGTTTTCTCTATCCAAGAACAACCCCCCCCCCCCACCCTTTTTTTGGAAGATGCAAACAATTAAATATTCAACCAAACCCTAAAGAACCCTTTAAAAAAAAAGCCGAGGCAAGGCAAGTTCATTTGCGTAGCGCATTCTGTTCACAAATCTGATTCAAAGTGCTTTACATAGCCCAGCTAAAAGTAAATAAAAAAAACCAAACAACCCAAAAAAGACAAAGACAATAAAAAACTCAAAATAAACAGCTATGAAGACATAAAGGAAATGAAAGAGATCAAATAGATTTATGGATGTGTAAATAATTCAAAGACCCCTTTCCCCTTAATAATGTAGATCATAGACGTCGTTTTAACATACATTACTGTACATTGTGCAGTTACAATAAATATCTTGCTTTTTTTTGGTTGACTTTTTGTTCGTTGACACAAGAATCTGAATAATCATCCTGGATTGATTAAAGATCCATTAATCAAAAGGTTCTTCATGAAAACAAAAATAATTCTTCCATGGAATCGCAAGGACCCTTTCCTGGCACCTTACTTTTTCAGTTAAGAATGATATGGATCAAGTTTGAGCTAAAAGTAAAATATTTACACTGTGTTTTTTTTTTTTAAGGGTTATTTGCGACTTTAAGGGTTTTGGCTCCCTAAATGGTTCTACTTAATGTTTTATTTAAGGCTTCTTTAAAAGCTCACTGGATATTTAATGGGTCTTAGCCTCCAAATAAGGTTCTACTCTCCTGACAAGGAAATAGGGTTCTACATAGACCCTTCTGTCCTCACTAGTGTGTCAGAAGTATAACGATGCAATGCTCCACTATAAGAATTGAAACCGTGAGTGTGTACATAGTGTTCCATTATTATTATGTAATAAATAAATGTAAAAACTATTACAGAATAAATAAATGTTTAAAAAGAATGATTTTGTAATAAAGTTTTTAAATAATAAAGAACAAACAGAATGAAGAATTAAGGAAAGCATTACATATACAATACTACAATACAATGTTTGTCTTTCAAGGCATATGTCAGGATTTATACTCAACTAAAAAAAAAAAAAACTAAAAAAAAAAAACATTGCAACATTGCAATTGTCTGGATTGATGCACTTGCAATAGATTTTAATGCTATTAAACACTAAACATGAACAGCTAAACAGTAAGTGAGTGGAAGAAAAGCACCTGAGAGGAATAGCTACCCTTTGCTGACATTGCTGACCTTTCTCCCACTTAATCTTCCTGCCATTTGATATGACGAGCAATTAACATTTATTTGAGTGGGGGAAGTTATGAGAGCAGCTGCAAAAGAAGCAATTCAGGCTTCCTGTTGTGGGTTCTGATCAGGCATATGCCACTGGCCTTTGACTCCGGCATGGCTGCTTTGTATCAGCAAGCTTCAGCCACACTGAGTAATGTGATATATGGACGCATGCACCAAAGCACAGTAAAGGAGCTGATTTCTCATAATCTCTGCCAGTGAGAGAGATGGCAGCAGGACGTGACCCAACTGCTGCTTGGCTGATATCACAATCAGCTACTTTCCGGCACTGAGCTCAGTACTGAGAGGAATAACTATATAGAATAATACTGGACATGTATTCATATTTGTGTAATCGTGACATTACATTTAAACAGATTGTATGAAGAGAAATGTCCATTAAGGTCTGCCACAGCAGAAAAAAAAAAACTCAGAAAGCGTACCATGCCAGCATGTCAGTGTTTACCTCCATTCAAAGTTGAAACCATAAGAAGGTACTGTATGTCTAGTACCATGGATAATCACTTACCTGGGGTCACTACCATCCAGATTTTGTGTCTCAAGGTTGGCCAAGGCTGATTTGTACAGAGCCTCAAGGTCCAGCAGCTTCTTGGTGTCCAGTATGGAGTGGCGACGTGACAGCGGAGGCAGCAGTAGCGGCCCCGAGAACCTTCGGCGCACGGCATAGCTTGGCTTGGGCACTAACTCACAAAATGCCAGAGAGTCACGCCGCCTCTGTGGATGTCAACAGACATACAAACAGAAATGATGACCAGATCTTGATTTCTGGACTTGAAATTCGGACTTTGTCCCAAACACAAAATTCCCGTCAAGTTATTGTTCTTCCTATAATGCCAATCTTTTTTTTTTGAGTGATCGTATGGTGTAGTGTTAACGGTGACTTGACCGTAATTGTGACAAAATATCTTTGTGATGATATTTTGAAAAAATGATTTGTTTATATTAATGTGGCCGTTCTAATATATTATTGTTTCTATAGTAACAACTCACAGATATCCATATGCAATTCACAGATATCCATATAATCAAAGCCAAATAATAATAGTATAAAAACTGTTTAAGAAAGAACAACATATAATCATTAATATTGTGCAGATATATTTAAGGAGACATTTATTTAACATTTATGGAAGGAGTCTCCAGTGTCGGCGCTTTGTCAGTTAGTTTTCCGCCGCAGGAGAATCTTCAGGCCAAAAAAAAAAAAGAGTTCCTCACGGCTTCCTTAGATAGTTTGCTTAACAGCATATTAAGGGTTCTACTTTGTAATAATTTGCATGAATTAAATTGTACAGAATTGCTATAACACGGTCATTTTATGTAAAAATTCTAGCTTTGTGGCACAAGCTTTTTAGACTGGGTGATTGACCTATGAGGACTTTACAGAAGACTGGAACTGTGCAGCGACAAATGCGATGGTTCAATATGAGAATAAATAAACGAATAAATAATCGAACGCAACATGATTATTATCATAATTATTATATAATTATAATCATAATCATAATCAAGTGTGACAATGTAAGATAAAGCTTCATCAGTAAGCATGACTAAAACACACAGTAGGCAGACAAAATGAATCTTACTTGCATGATTAAACAGTTCTGTAATCAATCTTATGTGTATTGCTCAAATCTCAAAATAAACAGTACAATTCTACCGACTATGCGGTAAAATCAAGGCCCAGCCTGCCTTCACAAAAAACGTGTGATCACACACTCACACACTCACAATCTAACCTACTCTTACACATTGTGTCGCCTCTGTAGGCCTGAAAGGTGTCAAACTACTAGAAAAGTGTTAAATTTATATTACATTACTTACAGATGCAGTAGTTTCTAAGTAACACATCATGAAGTAAGTTTCACGCTTCCTTTCCCTGTGAGTGAGCTGATGGATTATGTCATCTGAATCAGAAACCAGAATGCAGCTTTCAAATGTGCAAAGCAAGCTGTGCGACAATATTTTGGTTACAGCTGCTATGTTGACATGTAAGCCTACAGGAGTGATCTGAACAAACTATGGTTGTTGTCAACCAAAACTAAGGTTAGCTTTATGAGGATATATTCCAAAACAGGTTCTTTACTACAAGTCAGTATGATCAAATGGGCTAATCAATGACTGAGAATAAATGCCATATACATGCGCTTCATTTACTGGAACAGAAATTAACTGCTACTCAGTCATTTCAGTTCAAGCGTACTGGGAACTCGCCCTGAAGGACATACGTGAAACTCGAGGATCTTTCCATACCTTCAAATATCAGATTACAACAAAAGTTGTAATAGAAATAATACTATTATAGAACAAGTTATTATTAGTGGTCAACTTTAAGAGCCAGCGTGGGTGACTGATAAAATGATGATATTGGAATGATATTTTAAGACATAATCCATCTTTATTCATCATAAACATTACTAAAAGATGTATGACTCATTACACATTAACATAAAACTGGTTTATTACACATTAACATTGCTTTATCTCATATCATGATCAGAAAATTTACATCAGGCTATTTTTCATTTGTAAATATCAATAAAGTCTACTTAGGCTACCTTTTCATACACCCATCCAACATGGCTGAAAGAAGGGCACTTTAATCTATTAAAATCTTCTATGACATTTTTCAAAAATATTTCACCACTGATTTTAATCTAACTGTAGATTATTATGTGGTAATTTTTAAAATATGCAGAAAGGTCTTTCTTTCTTTCTTTCTTTCTTTCTTTCTTTCTTTCTTTCTTTCTTTCTTTCTTTCTTTCTTTCTTTCTTTCTTTCTTTCTTTCTTTCTTTCTTTCTTTCTTTCTTTCTTTCTTTCTTTCTTTCTTTCTTTCTTTCTTTCTTTCTTTCTTTCTTTCTTTCTTTCCAGGTTGTGTCAGCGTGCATCTAGACTGAGGGGGTTGTTTTTTTTCTTCGAGGTGAGTGGAGATATGAAGCTCATGGGACAAAGAATTTATTTGTTATTTAATTATTATCTTTCACATTTATTAACGTGAAAGATACACTTACAGCCATGCAATTACAACATTCATTCATTCATTCATCCTTAGTAACTGCCTAGTTAGGGTCACTGGGACTTAGAATTAAGCTACTAGTTTGTTTATATTTTGGGAAACTGAACCAACTATATATGTTAGAAAATAATAGCACAATAGTCTGATTTAGGCCACACCCACTTCAGGTTTAAATCTAAATCATACAGATATGAACATTTGGAGCACTAAACAGTTACAGATAGCAGTGCACAGATAGGGCTGGATTCTAATCGAAGGCTTTAGTGAAATGCATGGCACTACGGTTTACTGGAGTACTAAACAGATACAGATATAGATAGTGTACTTGTGTTACACACCTTCATATGACTTCACATATTATACAGCACCACTGTGAATCTGTCACGTAGCTTGCAAATTGTAGCCCACAAGCAATGGATAAGATTAGTAAGCTTGAACAAATTCATAACAAACAATCTGTACCATATCCATTTGATTCACAAAACTAACAGACACTAAGTGAAAAGATTAACGAAAGTTATAGTGGCAGTAGTAAATACTTGCAGCGACTGACAGAGATTACTATATGAAAACTATTTACATACCATTTGTTTATTTTGAACACCGTTATGTTAATAAAGTGATTTGTATTTGTATCAGTAGCACAATTTTTATGCCCAAGTCTGAGCACTTTTGCTAGCAAGTGATTAGCCAGATACTTGGTTACGCTAATATTTGGTTTTGCTTCCCCTTGCCTTAATAATAGCACTAACCCTGTCAGGTAAGGATGCCAGTCATGTCTTCAGAGGTCTGTCAATTATCGGGATGCACAATTCAGCTAGGGTTCATTGGTGTATAAGTTTTTCACCACGTTTGCTATGAATAAAATCTGGTAAAGTCAGGTTGTTTAGACCATTCAAAGTGTCCTAGTGTTCATCACACACAGATTTGAACACACAGATTTGCCTCTATGTACTTTGTGCGTGCTTTCCACTTGGACATGAAGGACTAACAGGCAGCCTCAGAGTCTGGCAAAAAACTGATGATTCAGTTTTATGCTAAATCATATTTGTCCAGTTTTGCAACGTATTAGCCTTGTGCAATAAGGCATTGTTATTGGTGGATGCAACTCTTTTTGGAAGACCTTAATTCAGTGTATATTCTCTGTACATGCCAACTGAATATTTGCACCTCCTTAGAAGAGTCGTGTTAAATAGCTACGGTTTCCCCTGTATTGCACTGTATTTGTAAATAAGAAGTCAGTATTTGCATTAAATATTCAGGTCTGACCTACTTTAATGCCTTTCTTCAACATGAATTTATGAAACTAGCCCGCTGTGTAAGAGTCACCACAGAATGGGAATAAGGGCTGACTGTGCCTCCATCTGCTCAGCAATAAGGCACAAGCAACATGCATGCGTCCATGACTGAGTTTATTTGGAGGCAGGGAGGACACCTAGAGCCGTCATAAAGAGTGGCCCATGATTAAAGCGTATCAGTTGTATTTTTATTGCTGAATGGTGATCCTTAAAATGTTTATACTGTTGAAATCTGAAATCTGATTGGGCAGGAGGTGTTTATACATTTTCTACAACAGTAGTCAATATTGCTGGCTGTGCTTGTTCGTTAGTCGTTAGTATGTTATTTTTTCATTAGAATCTTTTCATTCACAGGAACTTATATTCTATGCATAATCTAAGCCTAATAGTAAATGAATGAAAGAGATTTTTTTATTATTATTATTTTTTTTTATAGAACAGACTGGTGAAGGAATTAATGTTTATAGCTGATATAACGTGTGATAACAGAAACTAACTTGTTAGATGTGAAGGTTCTGTTGTGAAGGTACCACAACAATTAAAGTTAACATTTAACTACATTATCTGGCCAAAAGTATGTGGACGCATGAGCAATCACACCTATATGTGCTTTTTGAACATCCCTTTACAGATTTATTGACCCTTTTACTGTTATAAAACACCTCCACTCTTCTGGGAAGGCTAGAATATTTTCAAGCAAGGTTGTGGGGATTTTGTAGGATTCAGGCACAAGAGCATTAGTGAGGTCAGGCTCTGATGTTAAGTGAGGCACAGTCGGCATTCCAGTTTATCCCAAAAGCGTTCAGTATGGTTGAGGTGAGTGCTCTGTGAAGGACACTCAAGTTCTTCCATTCCAGCCTTGGCAAACTATGTCTTAATGGAGCTCGCTTTGTGTACAGGAGCATTGTCATGCGAGAACATGTTTGGAACTCTTAGTTCCAGTGAAGAGAAATTCTAATGCTACAGCATACTCCCTTCGTTGACGAACTTAGCCATTACTATGCATGTTTTGATATTACAGCAATATGGCTAATGCTAGCATTCCTGCTAATGCAACAGAATTGTGCTTATCTATTGGAGAGATTTGTGCAGTGAAAGGCAGGAAGGCAGTGGGCCCAGGCTGAATCCCCTAAAGGGTTCTGAAAACCTGCGCTGACCAACTAGTCCCAGTGCGTAAATTTTCAATTTGTCTTCTATTGTCCCTACATGTTTCAAGTGATCCTTTATCATTCTTGTGCCCAAGTCATCCACTCCAGCTGAGCTGATTGATTACTGCCCAGTGGCCCTGACCTCTGTGGTGATGAAGTGCTTTGACAGACTCATGAAAGCCCTTATCTGCTCCTCTCTATTCAGCACACTAAACCCAGATCCATGGATGATGCCATCTTCAATGTCCTACACAACACCAGATCCATGTTACATGATAAATGTCACATGTAGCACATTGTTATTTGCTGCATCTCATTTCACTATACTACCCCAATTCTGAAAAAGTTGGGACAGTATGGAAAATGCAAAAACAACAACAACAACAACAACAACAAAGAGAGTCATTTGAAAATTCAATTCACCCTGTATGGAGAAATTTCTTCAACTGTGCAACTGTACGGGGCCTTCGTTGCCTTATTTGCACTTCATAATGTGCCACACATTCTCAATCGGAGACAGGTCAGGACTGCAGGCAGGCCATGCTAACACCCGCACTCTCTGCTTATACAACCATGTGCTTGTAATGGGGGCAGAATGTGGTTTGGCGTTGTCCTGCTCTGGGTGGCAGCACATGTTGCTGCAAAATGTGTACATATCTTTCTGCATTAATGATGCCCTCACAGATGTGTAAGTTACCCATGCCATGGACACTGACACACCCACATAGCATGACAGACACTGGCTTTTGAACCTGACGCGGATAACAGCTTGGATGGTCCTTTATCTATTTGGCCCGGAGAACACGACGGCTGTTTTGTCCAAAAACTATTTGAAACACGATTCCAGAAGTCGGCTTCGTTTCTGGACAATGTTGATGTATGGCTTCTGCTTTGTGTAGTAAAGCCTTAACTTGCATCCGTGGATACAGCGGCGAATGGTGTTGACTGACAAAGGTTTACCAAAGTATTCCTGAGCCCATGTCAGGATATCCGTTACAGACTCATGACGGTTTTTAAGACAGTGACGTCTGAGGGATCGGAGATCACGCGCTTTCAGAAGTGGTTTTCGGCTTTGCCCTTTACGCACCGAGATTTGACCGGATTCCTTGAATCTTTTAATTATATTGTGTACTGTAGAAGGTGAAATGCCCAAAATCCTACTGATTTGTCTTTGGGGAATGTTGCTCTCAAAGTGTTGGATTATTCACTGACACATCTGTTGGCAGATTGGTGAGCCTCGACCCATCCTTGCTCTTGAAGGACTAGGCCTTTTTTGGAGGCTCCTTATATACTATGATTAGATGATTTCCTCACCTGTTTCACCTTCTTCACCTTCTTATTTCAACTTGTCACATCGCTATTAGTCCTAAATTGCCCCTGTCCCAACTTTTTTGGAACATGTTGCATGCATCAATTTAAAAATAAACGTTCACCTTCAAAAATCTATGCAGTTGATTAGGTAGAACATCAAATACCTTGTTTTTATAAGTTTTTTTGTTTAAATACAAGTCAAAGTAGCATTTTCCATATTGTCCCAACTTTTTCGGAATTGGGGTTGTACTTTTGTCCATGCTCCAAAAGCTCATGTGACAAATAAACCTTGAATCACTAGGCTTGAGTGATTTTCCTTGCAGGCTGGCTTTTCATGACCAAAAATCAGAATTAATATTATTAATTTGAGCTGTTGTTTTTAAGGGTACCAATAACTGTGATGCTGTGTTCACTTATAGATGATCTATCGATTAAAAACTCAACAGTAAGAGTAACTAATAAGATATATCTATTATAAAAATATTAGATTTTGGCATAGTTTGTGTGCAAAAATTGAGTAATTGTGCATAAGGTTTCTATCTCTGATGACAATTCTTGGGGTGACTGTACAGTAAATATTCATTGTAGAAATTTCAGCAATTAAAAACAGAACAAACAAAGAAAAGTAAACTAAAATAGATAGAACCTTCCTAGTCTTCCCCGCTAAACACTGAATACTAAAGATAAAGAACATACTCTCAGCTATACCGGTTTTGTTATCTTGTTGACACCAAACTACAGAATATCCGACATACAGAAGTACATATGTAAATACAGACATAATGCTGGCTTGAATTATAACTAACTGTGTGGGCTGGAAACATGTACATTGCATTAATTTATTTCTCATGTTGACCAGGAAACACATATTTTTACACACTGAAACAGGAAATTAATACATTTTTCATAACTTATATTTAAAAATAAAATATTGACTAATTTTGAATTGTTTCTGCTTGTTTTTCCACACAAATTCAAGAAATCAAATACCCTTGGATTCAAGCAGTTCAGTTTTATTCCTTCTAGCTATTTTACATGCTATTCACTGGCAACATTTGTTTTCATAAAAGATTTTTTGGGTGACTAAAATATTCCCCCTAGAGCACCTAAAGAATCTGCTGCTTTTTTCAGCTGCCATTTCGTCCTCCTTTCCTGTCACTCAGTTGATGTTTTTTATTAAAAAGCATGTAGTGATGCATCTTTGCAGAACAAGCAGGCACTAACAGACGTCTTTAATCTACCCTCTTGCGACCCAGTAATTGCTGATATACATCCAGGTCATTCAAGATCGTTCAACTTTAAAGGAGAAATACAAGAGGGGTTTTTTTTTTTTTTTTTGGTAATTTTTTTTTAATTGTTCTAAACCCACACGTTGTTTTAAAAATCTATTTTGTATGTATTTTCCTTAAACGAAAATGAATGGACGCAACGTAAGCGGACACGGCCAGAATAAGCAGTCCACTGATGACGATAAATCACAGTTTGATTATTTATAAAAGTCAAATAACTCTGACATGACCTCTCTATCTCCATATCAGTTCAACCACACAGTAAGAACATTACAAGATACATTTACAGTACATCTCTCTGTCTTCTGTTCGTGTCATGAACTCCAATCCTCAGGGAGCATCGGCAGGGAATCTCTTCATTAAATGTCACAGTCAAATCAGATTTGATTAAAGACTAAATGAAGGCCATTACAAAGTAAATTAGCATGCATTACAAGCAGGGTTTATCAGTGTTTGATGAGTTGTAATGATTATTAACAAAATATTCAATAACAAGATATGCAATGTAACAATTCATTAATCTACATCAATCTGATTGTTTTGTTTGTTCGTCTGCTATCAACTACGACCTTGTGTGTGTGATTACATTCATTATCATCAGTGACATTTTTCAGGTTCTGATTACTGATGCTGATTATTCTGTCTGTCACTTGCACATTTCTACTGCCTTCATGATTCGTTATGTAAGGAACGAAACACAACAGGGTCTTCTGTTGTAGGAAAATAATCAACAACAAGAGGTATGATGTGGCCCATCACAAAGCAGAGTTATTGTAACCAAATGATTTTCACATAAGAGCACATCCTGAAGTTTTGTTCCTCTTATATCACGTTGACTTGGCAACGACTACAAATTTTAATTTATGAATAAAATGTCATGGTTGTTAAGTTTATAGTTAAAATTAATGTTGTGGATTGAAATGTTAATTCCTGTTATCACTTTTGTTATAGCAGCCATAAATAGTTGTTCTCTCACCATTCTCACTTCTTCTTTCTCGTAAAAGGACAAAAAAAAGACTTATCACATTATCAAGAAACAAACAAACAAACAAAAAAAATCGCAAAGTCATCTGATCTGCAGGATTTCCCACGACAAAAAAAAACTTACTTCCCATTACAAAGCCCAGACACTGGAGACTTCACTGATAAATGTTAAATAAATAAATCTAATAAAATGATCAGACTGGGCAATGCCCACCAAAGAAATACCAGCGAATGAGCTGTTACTATAGAAACAATATCGCATTAATACTGTAGAACAAGCACATTAATATAAACCTGTGATTTGAATTACAGCCAGTCACTACTGTCAGAGCCACTGTCATAGCACATGAATCACACCTTCAGACAATTCAGATTCAAGAATTCACCAGTATTGTGCTATAATTCCTGTTATATCGCTGTCCGGAGATTGTAGTTGTATAACAATGAGATCCTTGTTAGAAAATGATCAAAAAGAAGAAGAAAAAATGTTTCACGTGCTGCAACAGTGTTACAGTACAGTGTAAGTGTAAAATGAATACTATATAATAATATACAAAGGACCAAACACATTTGAGGGCAAAAGTCTGCCTCCATTAAGGCATACGAGTAAATTTCTCGATCGAGCAAGTTATCTACAGAAATAATGAAATGAAATATTAAAAATGAAACATGGGTTTAAACCCAGATAAAACTGAGATCTTAAAAAGACCTGAACCATAGAAGAAGTGCACGACATCTTGAGTTATAACAGTAATAATGTCCTCCAAAAATATTTACAGCTTTCATGAATGTGAGCAAAAATCAATATATATAAAGAATAACACGTGCTGTAAGTAATATTTTAAACTATATAGTTTCATTTAGGCACATGTTTTAAACAAACACATTTTTAAGCAGTGCAATTTATTTTGACACAAATCTCTGGTTTAAAAATGACTGGCACTATATTTATTTAAAAAAAAACAGCTTAAATGTGAATTAGTTTTGTTAGAATCAAGATAAATAATTCTTCCTATTGTTTGACTAGATAAGCTTTTTTGGCTCATTTTTGATGAAGAGGCCCAATAATTCAGGAGGGCTTTATATGTTAGAAAGAATGCGTGGAATAGAATGCCAAATATGTTTGGAGGATATGACTGATAGGCAGTTATAATATCAAACAAGTTATTAGAGAATATTTAGGAAGGAAAAATGCCAAACTTGGATATAACATCATTTCACTATTTATCAATATTAACGCCATTGCACACATTATTTGATTGTTTTTGTTTCTTGTGATAATAAAAGAACATCTGACACAGCCCTCATTTTCCCAACTTCTTTACGCAACTGTATAATCAAATAATTGGTAATCTAAAACTCCAAATACGTAACACCTATAAAGTACAAGTAGGTGTTGGCTGCTTACTTGTGACCTTTGACATAATGATATTCAATGTGTAACGAGTGAGACTGTTTTTGTATCTGCGTGTTCATATCACGTACATATGACTCATTACTACTCACAAGACTTCAGAGGCACCATATTCTTTCAAAATGGCCAGGAACCAATCTGCTCTGTTAAGCTTACTGACACGCTGACATATTCCCAATATGCTACTAAGACAAAAACAAAGTTGTAAGGCAGACCTTAGAATCTGCTCAAGGATTTACACTGCATAATTCATCAGTTAACAGCTGCCACTTCTCCAATAGCTAATTATTCAGTGTTGACTTTCCTGAAAATGTGGCATATTGCTTATATGGGGTTAATTTTAGGTTAATTAATTCCTACAATCCAGTAAATTTAACAGATCAGTGTGTGTACTCTGTACTGGGTTTGTATGGAGAACGTGATTGTGTGTACGTACTTAATGTGTGTAAGATAAGCCGTTACAACAGCATGACTCCCTCCAGCCACATTTACAGCGACCTATATGCATACTTACCTGAAAGCTCTTTGCACCCATAAAAAAAATTCCTCACTTATAGTTGGCGTTTGATTTTAGGTAGTAAAAAGTTCTTTTATATGGGCAAAGTTCTACTACGTGCTTCATATGCATATCTATTCCACTGTGTCACTTATGACTGTATGGGTCATAAGGTATGATCATGATGATGATCATCATTATCATTTCTTAATTTTGATGATCACTATTTTTTATGTTATCGTTCATCATTAGATGAACAATAAAATAAGCTTACGCTTCACTAAAAAAAAAAATAAAAAAAAAAAAACGACAAAAACAAGCCGATCATTTTATTTAAATCATCACTTTATCATTGTGCTTTCAGGGTGATATGACTAATTTGATTAGAAATGATTCACACGATTCACAAATGGATTACAGACTTATAGGATGTGGGTTACCTCTGTCGTCAGACGAGAAGACATTGACATGGAATTCCCCCTCTATGTTGTCTGGAATAAGAAAAATAAATGCATGGGTACGGGTTACAGGATTAACCATGCTTCAGTCTCTTGACAGAGGTCAAATTTCAACATCCTCTGAGTAGAAGCATTCAGGCAAATCGAACACACCCAGCACAATTAAATAAAGACAATTTTATGGATGCAAAGAAAAAGTGTATGAATACATCCTTTATTATATCAACCATTTGCAAGAACCAGTGCCTTGAACTGTTATCACGTATCTCTGTGTGTCAAAGTACACTCATGAGTTCATTTGAAGTGTCCGATGCTCTGACGCAGACTACTTCTATTGCACGAAGTACTAAAGAGAGCTGACACATAACAGTAGACAGTATGACTGCTTCAGAAGCTGACATGTGATGTGAATTAGATGATGTTGTTTTGTACAAACATGATTATAGGGGTCCAAATCGCTCAGGTTTAAAAAATAAATAAAGAAATTCAAGAGCAAAAGTATGCAGCAGACAGGCACTTCCCTCAGTAGACAGACAATAATGAAAGACAGAGCACTCCAGTGAGACTGACAACGCAATGTGAAAGATCTTGAATACACAATGCCGTACTCATCAAGGCTCAATTAAGACATCGAATGAATAAGTGCTTGACCTGTTTCAGGCTCCCAACTCACAAAGTCTTCTAAATTGAGTGCAGTGATTTGGAACCTTTTATAGTGTCTTTCACTGAAGCACTTAATGGTCCTCCATTAAACAGTCACATCATTATTTTTCCATTATGGCAAGGTGCTGATATTTGGCTTGGGGAAAGAAGAAAACATTCAATTAATCTTTCCTGGTACAAGCTTCAATTTTGGCGCAAACACCAAACAGAGGCTGTAGTTTGCAAGTAATTGAAAAGCCTGCCATTATACCTTCTATTAACACGTGGGTATCTAACTGTTCACCAAACGCTAAAACTACATTTGTTTATAACAATAATGTTATGCGCAGGATGCATTAATAAAGGTTGTGTTAGAATTTAGTTTTGCAAATGAGAATGTTTTCAGATGGTAACGATTCCAGCATTCCATAATTTCCCAGACCCAGTTTTCATAACAGCATTGTTGTGAACCACGTGCATTCCAGATGTTGCACTAGAACAGATTTTTGCAAATTTGTATATAGGCTCCTGCATTCTCAAAGGGTTTCTGCATGGAACCTTTCTTTGAAAGGTTGTACAATGAACATTTGAAAGGTTCCCCAGATGAACAAACCAAAGAAGGTGCTGGATTTAAATAACAAAACCTCTAAAAGAGAAATGAATGGAGACGAGCGTTGGCCGTCGTAATGTAATGAGCATGAGACGCTACTTTCTAACACCAACCCCAGGCTTGATGGCACTTCAGATCGGAAGGAAATGCGTGTAAGATTAAGAAGATTTGTCTGTAACATTTCTTCGGGGCTGTAGACCGAACTATTCAAGAGAATAATAATAATTTAAAAAAAAAAACTTACTTTAAAAACTTAAGTCTTCAGACTCTCTGCAGTGTTGAAAGTCTTGATGAAAGCTGCGCAACAAGTTCGTCTGTTTTCGTCCGTTTATTTTCTTTCTTTTTTTTTTTTGTCTTTGTAGAGTTAATAATTTCTAGTTAACCTGCTGGAAAGCACACGGAGTGAGCTACATTTTAATTCGCGGCGGATCCCTCGCTGTCAAACTTCAAACTCCGAAGCAAAAGTTCACTGCAAATGACGCGGTGCGGTCACGTGGCAGGAAATGAGTAACTCCAGATGTAAACAAAGTGCACGCGCTCCGTGGCAGCTGCAGGTTTATTTTCTGTAGCTTTGATTATTTATTTATTTATTTATTTATTTATTTATTTTTTAGACGTTACGTCATTTAGAAAGCTTGAAATTATGCTCATTAGCTCACCATTACAGTATTCACATCAGGTACTTTATAATAATATGAAATGAAGCACTCCTTGAAAGTAGAGTTCAGTACTGTTTTATAAGAGTGCCTGCCCCCCCATCATCCTCCTCCTCCTCCTCCTCCACCAGTCTTTCAAATGTGTAGTTTCAAGGGTGAGCCTGTGCCCACAGTAGCGTCAGAATATTTGCCTGACTGGATTGAAACCAGATGTGCTTCTGCTTTGTAACTCAACCACCTCAATGTCTGGCGTCTTGTACATTCTGGGATGCTTTTCTGCTCACCGTGGTTTTAATGAATGGTTACTTGAGTTACTATATCCTTCCTGTCAGGTCGAACCAATTTGCCCATTTCCCTCTGAGCTCTCATCAACAAGTTGTTTCTGTCTGGAGAACTGCTGCTCACTGGGGTTTTTTTTTGTTGTTGTTTTGTTTTTTCCACCATTCTGTGTCAACTTTAGAGGCTTTTGGGCATGAAAATCACAGGAGATCAGCAGTTTCTGAAATACTCAAACCAGCCCATCTGGCAACAACAACCATGCCATGGTTAAAGTCACTGAGATCACTTTGTGATCCCTAATGTATGATGTGAACATTGCCTGAATCTCTTGACCCGTATATACATGATATTATGAATTACACTGCAGCCACATGATTGGCTGATCGGATAATTGCATGGAAGAACAGGCGTACACACGGGAGTAACCTGGCCTGGGTATTTGGGGCTGTAGACCCAACAGCAGTGTTGCAATTTTATATCCTCAGTGAATGGAGACGAGATCAGTCATACAGGGTTTACAGGAAAATACATGGAAATACTCGTGTCTTATTGGCTAACAGCTCTCAATTCTGCCAAACGATAGCTCACAGTCAGTGTGAGGAATAATGGATATACACTGTTTTTTTTTTATTTTTTAAAACCAGAAGAAACCTTGAGTGGAACCAGACTCAAAACCCAGCGTTATCTGGGTGACACTGCATAATACGATTATAAATAATTTCTCTTTCTATAACTGTATTCCAGTGGTCACAAACTCTCTTCCTTGAGATCTACCTTCCTGCAGGTTTCACCTCCAGCCAAACTCTAGCACACCTGCTTTAGTTAATCAAGAACTTTTTAAGGCAATGACTGTCCGAAATCGTGTACCTTGGCAGGCCGTGGAAACAGTACGTACTCTTCAGTATGTGTGTATAGAATGAACACAATCCCAGACATACTACATCCGCCTTAGCGCCACTGAAAAAGAGAGTTGCGACACGCTTTGATCACGCCGCAACGCAGACACCTGGTTCATGTAGCTCTCAATAGTTCCAAAAAAATCCGCACTGTCAACCTGTTTGAATGTGTTTAAGCGGGACAGACTGCAGCAGTGACTGTGGGTATGTTTACACAACAACGATGTACTAAAAGTTTTTCCTTTGCGTTTTTGAAAAGATTCGTGTACAGACGACAACGTTATCAAAACGATCCCCATTCACACTGAAAACGACTAAAGACACTGTATTATGCATGCCAGGCCAGTAGTTGGCGATGTCACTTTGTAAAGAAACACTACACGTCTGCGCACATAAGCATTCACGTCAACATGTCTGACATTGATCTGGGCAAGACTGTCTTGTAAACAAATACAAATAAACGGTGGAGCTGTGGTTTTTCTGGATAAAAAGCACAATGACGTTTACATTTCTCAAACGATTTAATCTACGTGGAGTACAAAAGAAGCTCTTTCATCAGTTACTTATCTCGATAGTTAGACTTGGAAAATTATTCATTGTCATAAGGAATTGTGAAAACTCATGCTTGTGCAGCATAGATTTGGCTTATTTTTCTTGATTAATAAATGGTGAGACATCCCTAATGTAATATAATTTAATGTACATGAAAAGTACATAAAGATTTTTCTATCTTCAACCGTATCTTTTAGCTTTTCTTGTGCTCAAGGTCAGAATTCTGTTAACAAAACTCGTCATTTAAAAAAAATATTAAATACTGAGAAAAGTCGAAATAGTGCATCTTGAAGTACTAATAATTGACTATCATTGTACCAAAATGCAACAAAATCAGCAAATACAAACCAAATAGTGAGACACTGGCAGTCAGTCTGCGTTCTATATTTTATTAGCAGTAAAAGGAAGTAGATATAATCCAACACGTCTGCTTTACGCATGTAACCCTGTTCCTTGAATGAGATGTTGTGTGAGCTTCACGCTGTGGGAAGAGCCCTCGTGCGGCACCGGCATCTGAAGCTTGTGTAACATCATGCCTATTTATAGGCCTGCCGTGATCAGGTGATGTGGCAATTAAGCGCATCAAAAAAGCGCATAAAAAAAGACCAGCAGCTGCTCCGTTTTATGCCACAGGCCGGAGCAGTGGACGTAAGTACAGAGAGCTCTTATAGACACAGTAGGTGCAATTTTTCTTGTTCCGGTGTGAGGAAAGAAGGAGGTCATAAAGCCTGCAACACTACCAGCTGGGCAGCAGATGTAGGCACTTTAGGAATATAATCCGGCCTAGGATATTGGAAGGCCTCGGCTAATCCAGGGGCAAAGTCAAGACAGGAACGGGCAAAAGGGAGAGCTTGTAGATCTCCTACTTGCTTGAGAGATGTCAGGGCCAGCAGAAGAGGTACCTTTAGAGTCAGAAGCTTCTCTGAGGTTGACTCTAAGAGCTCAAACGAGGTACCTAAGAGACCTGCCAGGACCACAGAAAGGTTCCTGGAAGGTATGCGTGGTCTGCATATGGGCCTCAGCTGCCTGACACCATGCATAAACCTCAATGTTAGAGGATGTTGCCCCACAGATTCTCCATCAACAGGTGAGTAGCTGGCCAAAATTTCCTTGTGGATGGTGCTCTAGCGTTCAACATGGCATCTACAACCTCACTTGTGAGAACAGAATCTATGAGCTCTCAGGGGCCTGACCCACAGTTTCCATAGTTCCGGCCGAGGGGGCTAAATCAGCCCTCTGGCTTGAGACAGTAGATGTCTTTTCACCCAGTGTGTAGTAGGGTAGTACGTGATTTCAGATGCAGCCAATGATTAGATGGTCAGGTAGGCACGGTTATGGTTGGAGTTAAAATCTTCAGGAAGGTAGATCTCCAGGAACAGAGTTGGTGACCAATGCTATATACTATATAGTCAAAAAGTGCAACAGTGGCATGAGCTTATGAGCAACTCACGAGTATGAACATCACAGTAATTTCTGAATTCATTAGACAGTAGTTTTAACTTGAACTCTGTTGTATCAAATTTGAAGTTATTAACTGTTCAATTATGGAGACTTGTTCTTAGCAATTGTATTCCTAGGTCTATCCAAGGAAGAACAACCACAGCCATCTTTATGGTTTCTATATGGTACCATCCACAGTAATCTCACTGTAATCTTTAGCAGCGACTGATATGCAGGTGACGAGAACTCCAAACAGAAGTAGGACATCAGGATGGATCAGGCCAGTCCAGATTGTATTTTTCAATTGGACACGTGCTCTATAGTGTAAATTTAACAGGTTTTTTTTTTTTTTTTTCAGAATAGATAATTAAATGTACTCCATATTCACCTTTCTAGGTAAAATATACATAATAAAGTTGCAAAAGGTGTACTATTGAGGGTACCACTCCAGCAACAAAGAAAGTTTCAGTTTAATGCCCTTTTTCGGAGAGTGCGTACAGAAGCAAAGCAATCTTTGAGTTGAGTCTTAGTTGTCTATTGATTTATTAATTTAATTATTTTTTTGTTTTTTTAATGTTTACATTTCTGTATAAATAATGTCACCACTCTGTGCATCAGAATATATATTAAAAGGTGTTATTGTGTCCAGAAGAAAATTAAGTGTTTTTATTATGAATATCAGTCCCAAAACGTACATGTCATGCTTAATTGCTCAGTGTGTCCAACCTTTCATTCGTTCATCTTCAGAAGGCACTTTATCCTGATCAGGGTTGCATTGGAGCTGGAGTCTATTCCAGGAACACTATGTGTGAGTTGGGAATACACTGGGATGCCAGGCTATCACAGGGCACCGTGCACACACACAAACATTCACAATTAGGGGCAATTTAGAGTCACCAATCCACTTACTGGTATGTCTTTGAGAGGTGGGAAGAAACCAGAGCCCCCTGGAGGAAGCTCATGTAGACACAGAGAGAGCATGAGAAACTCTGCACAGACAGTAACCTGAATTCAGGAACCCTGCAAATGTAGCAGCAATTCCTCCCTAGTTATTGTATTGATTATATTAAAATAATTGCTTCTTACTAAGCTCAAAGTACCTAAAAGCACTCAAAGCTATGCTGAAACTCCACCAACCCTTGCACACATGTCCAACAATAGTTCTAAGAGCAAATAAAGTCTAGTTAGTGAATGTACAGTATAGTGGGCAAACATTCAAGCCAAATGAAATAGCATGACTCAATTGATAAACCCACACACTCACTTACACATGCACACACCCATGCTCTCTCTCTCTCTCGCACACACACCGACACACAAAGCCCACATATAATAGTGGCGCCCTCTTTTGATCATGTGAATTAACCAAACAGACTTAATCTGACATTAAAATAATTCATAATAGCATTCAGATTTTTAAAGTATTTATCATTTCTAGTTCTTGAAACATGTGTGACATGTAATTATGCTACATATTAACAATGCGCTACAGGTTTTCCATGAAGCAGGACATTTTGGACTCTATCCATAACTCCACCCATTTTCCAGTCTGCATTTACACTGTCATGCCTGTTGCCCACACCATGAAAGTCTTGAAAGTCTTGTCTATTTTGGAGGGTATTGAGCAAATGGTGCTTCCTCGTTCACCTTGTTCTGATGGGAGTGAAAAAGAGAATTCATGAAAGAATATATAAAATCAGTTTGCCCATATGGTAGTAATCAATGACAATGGAAAGTCAAAACATGACACTAAAGAGTATAAGCAGTTGGAACCTCACCATAGGTACGTCATCCAGCCTTTCAAATTGCGAGGTTTTACTGCAGCGGATCATCTTAGCGATCACAACCACAATCACCAAGGCCAAAGTGATGAAGAAAATGCACAAGATAGCCACAAGGCCTGGGTTTCTTGCCAAGCTGTCGTCTCTGTCATTACTTGAAGCTATATAAAATATAAAGTTCATGATTATGTATTGTAGCCACAATAGTCAATATGTTTTACTATCAAACCTGCTTAAATACACTACCTGAACTTGGGGTTGTGTTCAATTTTCCTGTCGAAGCAGCTGTCTCATTGTGTTCTTCAGTAGTGAGTTTGGTGGTCCTTAAAGCAGTGGTTCCACTGCTGTTACTGACAGCTATAGTCGTATTGTTTTGGTCAGTGGTGGTGATCTTGCCATGTGACAATGTGTGTGACTGTGAAGATGTGGTTGTTAGATGGATACTTGTTTGAGGAGATGTGCTGTTTGTTGGAGGTGTTTCATTCAAAGCTGTGCTTTGAGAATTAGTCACAATGGTAGCACGGGTGGACAAAGATGCTGTGCTTGATGGATGGTGCGTTTCAGTGGTGACATCTTTTCCAACTGTTGTTGTTGTTGTTGTTGTTCGTAGAGCAGTCGTACCTTGTTGAACTGTTGTTGTTGGTTGAGCAGTCGTACCTGTACCTGTGAGACATTGTTCAGCATTATCTTGAGCAGAAATTAGAGTTAATGATGCAGCAGTTATTGCTTGTGAGTAACGTTTAAACATGCTAATTTTATACCACAGTGTTGTTGAATTCTCATATTTGATAGAAAGTGTTCATTTATTTCCTATAATGGCACAATAGTGCCAGCTTTTGGGTTTATATTAATGTGTTCATTTGAACAAATCATCATTTCTACAGTAATAGCTCATTCACAGGGAGCTGTATGACAAATGTTCCACATAAACTAAGACTAAATAATAACTGATTTAACAATGGTGGTGTAATTTATAACAAAGAAAAATGTATAATCGTTCACATGGTGAAGCTTTCTTCTGAGGAAGTGTTTATTTAACAAGTCTGGAAAGAGTCCCCAGCATCAGTGCGTTTTCTGTTCTTTCCTTTTCTTGTTAACATGACAAGCTTTGTCGTTTATTATTATTAACATCAGGAGAGAGAAATTTTGGAGGTTGGTGAAGGGTGACTTTTTATGGTTACTCTAAAGTAAGTGACTGCAAAAACTAACTTGTCTTGCGGGCGTTCCACAACATTAAACATTAAACCTGTACTGCATCCTGTTATAACAGCACACCCTGTTGTGTTTTATTCCTTATTCCTTTCCTATATTTCCCTTGTACAACAGCATGCCACAATATGCCATTTGCTTACAACAAGGAAAGTTACAAGGAAAGGAATTTTAAATATTGACAATCCAACATGATAGCAAAGTTTTTTTTAATGTGAAAAGTACTCTTAAACCTACAACCAATTTAGTTCAATCAAAATTGTGAAATACTGACAAATTAACTACACTGTAAAACTGGATAAGTTCATTTAACTCAAAAAATTTGAGGAAACTAATTACCTCAGAATTTTTAAGTTGATGAATCAGTTTCTTTAAGCCAAATATAACAATAATTTAACTCAACCTTGTTATATTTAAGTGTATTTGGCTTAAAGAAATTTATTTATCAACTTAAAATTTTGGAGGTAATTAGTTTCCTCAAATTTTTTGAGTTAAATGAACTTGTCCGGTTTTACAGTGCGGTTTGACAGTATATATAACATTTCCATTTCCACATTTTTACACTGACGATATATTTCCATTCAGGCATGAGGTTCGTAGTTTGTGAAATTCCAAAGCAGTATAACAGTCCCATGAACTGATGAAAATTACTCAGCAGGCTTACCTTGAAATATGCTGAAAACAATGATTAAAACTGAAATGACTTGTAGCACTTTAGCCATGTTGTTAAGCAGACGTAGTCGATATAGAGCAGCAGCAATGAAACAGCTTGTTGGCTGAAAACACACTCTTAACAGGATGTAGCTATATAGCAGAGGTGTGGTTTCTACAACAGGGGCATATCAATAAGATCTCACTCTGTTTATTCACTGTTTGCATTGGTACACTTTATATTGCAAGAGGGATTAAGTTGTTATCCGTCATGCTAGGCTAGTCTTGGTGTACATGAGTCTTAAAAAGAAAGAAAGAAAAGAAGCAGTGGACATAATTTTAGGAAGCAACTGACAAATCTAATGATATCTGATTTATATAACAGAGTTTTTAATAGCAGTAAATGAATAATTAGATGGACCTCTGTTTTCAAGTGTAACCAAAACAATCACTGATGATCAGTACAAAAAAACTGCATAAATTACAGCTGTACAATGTACAAATACCAACATACAATGTAAAAATCATTGAAAAAGTCTTCTACATTAAAAAAAATACATTATTCTACATTAGTTCAAAACCAGTACAGCAGTCACACCAAATGATGAAAATGCTCAGCAGGCTTACCTTGTAATATGCTGAATGCAGTGATTAAGACTGTAAGGGTACGGAACATTTTAGCCATGTTGTTGCAGCTGCAGCAGTGAAACAGCACGTCAGCAGGACAGCAAGCACAATCTTAGCAGGATGTGGACATTAGCAGAGGTGTGCACAGAGCAAATTTGCACACACTGAATGAAAATACTGTTTAGTTATAACTGATCACATAAAAAAAAATCTATTTAAATATGCTAAACAGCGAGCCTATCTTATCCAGGAATCATACCACGTGCTCCACGTATCCTTCCATATGATACAGGATAGTGACTCTCATAGCTAATTAGACTGTTCTAGGATATGTTTTTTATCTGTTGGTTAATTGGTTGAAATCATTTTTTAAAAATACACTTTTCTTGCAGTCTAGAGCAATATTATAATTAACTAATGATCATGTCACTCTAGACAACATTGAAATGAGTAGTGAGTATAATTCATTATTTATTATTGATTGTTTAATTATTCATTTAAATGTTTTGTTTTTAAATTAATTTTACTTTTTTATTATGAACAGCATCCTAATACATGTAAGCACATTCAACTTATATGTTTCCATCGCCGGTTCGATGAACTACAGTAACCTGCCCTTTTAGCATTTTCAAGAATTTCTCTCATCAATGAGCAGTATCCTACAACCTCATTAGACTGTTTTAGGATATGTTTTTTTTATTATTATTTAAAAAAAAATCTGTTTCAATTGGTTAAAATAATTTAAAAATGTATGTGTTGCTTATGGGGTTTAAAAAGCTTTCAGTGGAAACAATGTGTGCAATGTTAAATGTTCAGACCAAAGCTCCATGCACATTTCCTAGCTGGTAAATTGGAACTACTCCATGGTCTCATCTCTCTACTGATTTTCTTACAGTTTACCAACCTCCAAAAGGTCAGCATGTCATTGTGATGGGTGTGAACCAAGTTTCTAAAGAATGTGGATGAATCTAATGGTTTCCCTTTCTCTGTACTCAGATATTCCACCTTGTAGAGTATGGACAGTGTTAACTGAATGTATTTCTGCATAGAATTCCCTACAAGAATCACTCAGTTTCAATATAAGGCTTTAAAAATTATCTTAACTGAAACACTTAATTGGCAGAGAAATTATATGGAAACTAGTTTTTACATCTTTAATTTTTGTCAACCTGCCATTAAGTCTTTATATAAACGTTCAGTCATGTAAACTGGTCATGATGGGTAGGCTGATAAAATCCTCACATCTTAATTCAAATCAAGTACTCACAAGTGTACATTTAAAAAATAGAATTTTAAGTACAACAAAAAACAAGTAAGGCTTTACACTTATCACCAGTAAGGGTGAGTAATGTAGCTGAGCTTATTTGTTCAAATACATTTACAATGACACAGATCGGATCTCTGGTAAAGCTCAGCTTTAACTTCTGTGAAATAAAAGTTCATTAAGTTGTAAAAACAAAACCCTATGACCTACTTCAAATTTTAGAGTTGTCAAGAGTTTTCTTTAAAACAAACAAACAAACAAAAAGCAAAGATCAAAAGGATCCTATTAGCTGGTCAAATGTATCCTAGTAATTTCACATTCACACTTCTGTAAATGTTTCCATATTGTATAGGTTATCACGTCTGCTTTACACACAGAAGGTCTGAGGTTCGAGACCCAGTGGAACCATACATTTTTGAAGTGCAACATAAACCAAGCAAGGTTGTGTGTTTATTGCCAGTAACTGTGAGTAACTAAACCTGTGGATTTTTCACAAATTTTCCTCATTAATGAACAGTACAAACACACACAGCCACCAAACATGTATGAACAAGAACATTACATAAAAACATTAAAAGCATAAGGTGTATCCTTATTATATTGTCTTATCTCGTAATAGGTTACATACATACCTAGTTTTTGTGATTTTACCTAATCCAAGTCTGGTATATGCAGAAAATGTGACATGTAAAATATAAAATATGTACTTGCACTGTTTCCTATTTATATTATGCTATATTATATTACTGTATTATTCAACTCATAGAGTATTTTTTAAATTTTTATTCAATAACTACTTTACACATGTCTACAGGGAGTTTGGCCTCTTCACTTCAATTCAATTAATTTTATTTGTATATCGCTTTTATATAAACACAGGATACAGATTTTAAGTGTGTGAATTTATCCCTATTGAGAAAGCTGGTGGTGACGGTGGCGAGGAAAAACTCCCTGAGATGATATGAGGAAGAAACCTTGAGAGGAACCAGACTCAGAAGGGAACCCATCCTCATCTGGGTAACAATGGATAGTGTAAAAGTAAAGGAAAGTTCATTATGGTTTGTATATGAAGTCTGTTATGTTGAACTACTCCAATGTTCACCAAAGGAGACTTGAGTGCAAAATTGTATGTGGTAATTGCAGTCCTAAGACCATTGCAGCAACCATAGTCCCAGCAACCACAGCGAGAATGTCCATGTGGAAATGAGGTCCAAACCCATTCCCATGGTACTTCAAGTGGCACCGTCCTCAGCAATCTCCAGGCTGCACTGCTTGGTCGTCCTTATTAGCAGAATGTGGCCTCCAGTTGATGAATGCTCCAACCAGAGGTAGGGCATCAGGATGGATCAGGCAGCTCCGGAGAGCAGAAAGGGTCAGGATTACTGGCATCTCCATAAAATCATGTGTGGCTCAACAGAAGGAGAATGAGCGAGGGAGGTAAAGAGAGTGTGAGATTGTTAGGTATGCTTACTATCCCGTGTCTTTGCATAAAATAAAGTCTATTCATGATAAGCTTGAGTAAACTAACATATTTTCAGCCTGGACTTAAACACTGAGACCCCTGCTGTGGCCTTCACTATTCGAGGTACCAACAAATCACCTAGACATCAATACAGTAGCTGCTCATAGCAGCTAGTAAAATAACACATGGGCATAGGAGCCATTATACATGGGGGGGACATGTCCAGCCACATTTCAAAATCTAGGTTTTGTCCATTCCACTTTTTCCTACTGTCAAATTTTATTTCGCATTGCCTGCCTGTCTCCCAGGATTTCTGAGTTGGACAGTCTCCAAATGACATCATTCCACTGAACTGTTTGCCTATTGCCAAGCTTGACAAGAGCAAATCGTCTGTCACTGCAAGGTAACAAGCAAAACCTGGTACAGCTTTTCAGAAAATGGATTCATTTGGAGATGACTCGAATATTCCGTGGACATCTGTGTCCTGAGGTGAGGGCGGTTACAACACAGCATTCAGACGCTCTTGAGCACATTAATGTATGCTCATACTATGTAAGTACTCCCCCCTCCCCCCTTTCTGACAATGACTTTTTGTAAGATTGTAAATTTTGTATAAATTCAATAAAATTCTTTTAAAAAAAAGTAATGGTGAGTAACCAAACCCCATGAATTGTGTAAACCTGTTGGTTTATCCGAAATGTTCCTTTAATGACCAGTATCCTACAACATGTATGCACATAGAGATGCTAGTGTAGTTCTATAGTGCAGTGGTCATCACATCTGCTTTACATGCAGAAAATCCTGGGTTCGACCCCCAGTGGAACCATACATTTGTGAATTGCAATAGAAACCTAATAAGGTTGTAATGGTGAGTAACAAAACCTCAATAATTGTCTAATGCAGATGGGTTTTCCCAAATTTTCCTCATTAATGAGCAGTACCCTACAACATGTATGCACATTCAGATAACACTTTGAAGCAACTGGTTCTATAGTGTAGTGGTCATCACATCTGCTTTACACGCAGAAAGTCCTGGGTTCGACCCCCAGTGGAACCATAATTTCATGAATTGCAATATAAACTAACTCAGCTTGTGTTTATGGCCAGTAAGCTTGGGTAACAAAACCTCATGAACTAACCACAAATGTGGGGTTATCCCAATTTGTCCTCATTAATGACCAGTATCCTACAACATGTATGCACATTCAGATAACACTTTGAAGCAGTTGGTTCTATAGTGTAGTGGTCATCACATCTGCTTTACACGCAGAAAGTCCTGGGTTCGACCCCCAGTGGAACCACACTTCTGTGAATTGCAATATAAACCAACTCAGCTTGTGTTTATGGCCAGTAAGCTTGGATAACAAAACCTCCTAAATTAAGCACAAATGTGGGGTTATCCCAATTTTTCCTCATTAATGACCAGTATCCTACAACATGTATGCTAATATAGATAATAGCGTGATGCATCTGTTTCCATACTGTAGTGGTCATCACGTCTGCTTTACATGCAGAAAGTCCTGGATTTGACCCCCAGTGGAGTCATACTTCTGTGAATTGCAGTGTAAACCAATCAAGGTTGTGTGGTAATGGTGAGTAACAAAACCTCATCAATTGTCTCACCCTGATGGGTTTTCCCAAATTTTCCTCATAAATGACCAGTACCCTACAACATGTATGCACATTCAGATAACACTTTGATGCAGTTGGTTCTATAGTGTAGTGGTCATCACATCTGCTTTACACGCAGAAAGTCCTGGGTTCGACCCCCAGTGGAACCACACTTCTGTGAATTGCAATAGAAACCAACTCAGCTTGTGTTTATGGCCAGTAGGCTTGGGTAACAAAACCTCATGAACTAACCACAGATGTGGGGTTATGCCAATTTTTCCTCATTAATGACCAGTATCCTACAACATGTATGCTAATATAGATAATAGCGTGATGCATCTGTTTCCACAGTGTAGTGGTCATCAATTCTGCTTTACATGCAGAAAGTCCTGGTTTCGACCCCCAGTGGAACCATACTTCTGTGAATTGCAATATAAACCAACTCAGCTTGTGTTTATGGCCAGTAAGCTTGGGTAACAAAACCTCATGAACTAACCACAGATGTGGGGTTATGCCAATTTTTCCTCATTAATGACCAGTATCCTACAACATGTATGCTAATATAGATAATAGCGTGATGCATCTGTTTCCACAGTGTAGTGGTCATCAAGTCTGCTTTACATGCAGAAAGTCCTGGATTTGACCCCCAGTGGGACCATGCATTTGTAAGTTGCAATATAAACCAAATAAGGTTGTGTGGTAATGGTGAGTAACAAAACCTCATCAATTGTCTCACCCTGATGGGTTTTCCCAAATTTTCCTCATAAATGTCCAGTACCCTACAACATGTATGCACATTCAGATAACCCTTTCTAACAACTGGTTCTATAGTGTAGTGGTCATCACATCTGCTTTACACGCAGAAAGTCCTGGGTTCGACCCCCAGTGGAACCACACTTCTGTGAATTGCAATATAAACCAACTCAGCTTGTGTTTATGGCCAGTAAGCTTGGATAACAAAACCTCCTAAATTAAGCACAAATGTGGGGTTATCCCAATTTTTCCTCATTAATGACCAGTATCCTACAACATGTATGCTAATATAGATAATAGCGTGATGCATCTGTTTCCATACTGTAGTGGTCATCACGTCTGCTTTACATGCAGAAAGTCCTGGATTTGACCCCCAGTGGAGTCATACTTCTGTGAATTGCAGTGTAAACCAATCAAGGTTGTGTGGTAATGGTGAGTAACAAAACCTCATCAATTGTCTCACCCTGATGGGTTTTCCCAAATTTTCCTCATAAATGACCAGTACCCTACAACATGTATGCACATTCAGATAACACTTTGAAGCAGTTGGTTCTATAGTGTAGTGGTCATCACATCTGCTTTACACGCAGAAAGTCCTGGGTTCGACCCCCAGTGGAACCATACTTCTGTGAATTGCAATAGAAACCAACTCAGCTTGTGTTTATGGCCAGTAGGCTTGGGTAACAAAACCTCATGAACTAACCACAGATGTGGGGTTATGCCAATTTTTCCTCATTAATGACCAGTATCCTACAACATGTATGCTAATATAGATAATAGCGTGATGCATCTGTTTCCACAGTGTAGTGGTCATCAAGTCTGCTTTACATGCAGAAAGTCCTGGTTTTGACCCCCAGTGGAACCATACTTCTGTGAATTGCAATATAAACCAACTCAGCTTGTGTTTATGGCCAGTAAGCTTGGGTAACAAAACCTCATGAACTAACCACAGATGTGGGGTTATGCCAATTTTTCCTCATTAATGACCAGTATCCTACAACATGTATGCTAATATAGATAATAGCGTGATGCATCTGTTTCCACAGTGTAGTGGTCATCAAGTCTGCTTTACATGCAGAAAGTCCTGGATTTGACCCCCAGTGGGACCATGCATTTGTAAGTTGCAATATAAACCAAATAAGGTTGTGTGGTAATGGTGAGTAACAAAACCTCATCAATTGTCTCACCCTGATGGGTTTTCCCAAATTTTCCTCATAAATGTCCAGTACCCTACAACATGTATGCACATTCAGATAACCCTTTCTAACAACTGGTTCTATAGTGTAGTGGTCATCACATCTGCTTTACACGCAGAAAGTCCTGGGTTCTACACGCAGAAAGTCCTGGGTTCGACCCCCAGTGGAACCACACTTCTGTGAATTGCAATATAAACCAACTCAGCTTGTGTTTATGGCCAGTAAGCTTGGATAACAAAACCTCCTAAATTAAGCACAAATGTGGGGTTATCCCAATTTTTCCTCATTAATGACCAGTATCCTACAACATGTATGCTAATATAGATAATAGCGTGATGCATCTGTTTCCATACTGTAGTGGTCATCACGTCTGCTTTACATGCAGAAAGTCCTGGATTTGACCCCCAGTGGAGTCATACTTCTGTGAATTGCAGTGTAAACCAATCAAGGTTGTGTGGTAATGGTGAGTAACAAAACCTCATCAATTGTCTCACCCTGATGGGTTTTCCCAAATTTTCCTCATAAATGACCAGTACCCTACAACATGTATGCACATTCAGATAACACTTTGAAGCAGTTGGTTCTATAGTGTAGTGGTCATCACATCTGCTTTACACGCAGAAAGTCCTGGGTTCGACCCCCAGTGGAACCACACTTCTGTGAATTGCAATATAAACCAACTCAGCTTGTGTTTATGACCAGAAGGCTTGGGTAACAAAACCTCATGAACTAACCACAGAGTTGGGGTTGTGCCAATTTTTCCTCATTAATGACCAGTATCCTACAACATGTATGCTAATATAGATAATAGCGTGATGCATCTGTTTCCACAGTGTAGTGGTCATCAAGTCTGCTTTACATGCAGATAACATTCAGATAACCCTTTCTAACATCTGGTTCTATAGTGTAATGGTCATCACATCTGCATTGCATGCAGAAAGTCCTGGATTTGACCCCCAGTGGAACCACACATTTGTGAATTGCAATAAAAACCAAATAAGGTTGTAATGGTGAGTAACAAAACCTCAATAATTGTCTAATGCTGATGGGTTTTCGCAAATTTTCCGCATTAATGACCAGTACCCTACAACATGTATGCACATTCAGATTGAACTTTGACGCAACTGGTTCTATAGTGTAGTGGTCATCACATCTGCTTTACACGCAGAAAGTCCTGGGTTCGACCCCCAGTGGAACCATACTTTCGTGAATTGTAATATAAACCAACTCAGCTTGGGTAACAAAACCTCCTAAATTAAGCACAAATGGGGGGTTATCCCAATTTTTCCTCATTAATGACCAGTATCCTACAACATGTATGCTAATATAGATAATAGCGTGATGCATCTGTTTCCATACTGTAGTGGTCATCACGTCTGCTTTACATGCAGAAAGTCCTGGATTTGGCCCCCAGTGGAGTCATACTTCTGTGAATTGCAGTGTAAACCAATCAAGGTTGTGTGGTAATGGTGAGTAACAAAACCTCATCAATTGTCATCAAGAGGGTTAAGGCAGGAAAATAATGGTGGCCACACAAAATATTGACACTTTGGGCCCAATTTGGACATTTTCACTTAGGGGTGCACTCACTTTTGTTGCCAGTGGTTTAGACATTAATGGCTGTGTGTTGAGTTATTTTCAGGGAACAGCAAATTGACACTGTTACACAAGCTGCACACTCACTACTTTACATTGTAGCAAAGTGTCATTTCTTCAGTGTTGTCACATGAAAAGATATCATCAAATATTTACAAAAATGTCATGGGTGTACTCACTTTTGTGAGATACTGTATATATAGATAGAGAGAGACAGAGAGAGAGACTGTGTGTGTGGAGAGCACATATTGCAACATATATTGTAAATGTTGTTTCCTAAACCTATATTATATTTATATCACCAGATCGTTCACCATGAAGTGTGGATGAAAATGATACCAAACATGCCCTGAGAAATACTGTAATTAAACACAGTTCAGATGACCAGTTTTGGTTTACCTGGTATCTCTGAAACACATTTCTGATCATTCAAACCTTAATCTAATAACTGCCTAAATTTATAAATGTTCCACAGTTGTGAGCAATATCATAATTAACAAATTATCATGTATCTCTAGACAACTTCAATAAATGGCAGAAGAATTATTTTAAGGAAATTACACAAGTTCTAAAAATCACATTTACATTGAGATTTATTTGTTCAAAAACATTTACAGTGACACAGATCTGTAAAATATCTGTTAAAGCTCAGCTTTAAACTCTGTGAAATAAAAAAATTGCAATACATTTTTTCAATCAAGTGCCTTTTTTTTAAAAAAACAAAAACAAATTATTACTGTAGACCACTTTAAACACGTATGATACACCAGAGCTGAACTAATGTAATGGTAAATACTAGAGATGCACCGATGTATCAGCCAATAGTTTAAAAACATCTGATGATCAGTGACGATTATATCCTGTCACTCAAAAGAAGGCGGGAAAACACATTGATTTGCTGCTGTGTGTAAAGATGATATTTCTTGTGTGGAATGAAGATAAAACTGTAGTTTGTAATCTCTGCACTGCTAAAATTTTACACCGGATGCTGCAGCAGTGAAGCGGGAGTTTCGGCGTCGAGATGATTTTTTTTCTTCCGCGCTGCACGAGCTGAATTAAAGCTGCAGAACCAGAACACCGCTGAAAGATTTAAATATGAAGAGGAGTTGAAAAAAAAGTATATATATATATATATATATATATATATATATATATATATATATATATATATATATATATATATATATATTGTACAAAAATATATATATTTGTAGAGTAGTGTATTTCATATCCAGTTAAGGTTAATGAGTTAATATCATCAAAAAAAGTTGATATTTTATATTTCCAGTTTGATGTTCAATGAAGAAGTAAAAATGCTTTTGTTTGTGGAGAGTGAATGTGAGACTAACAGGTTTTTAGAATTCAGTTAATGTTAGTATATAAAAAGTTGATATTATATATTACCAGCTTGATGTCAATGATGGAGTAGAAATGCTTTTGTATGTGGTGAGTGAATGTGAGACTAACTGGAGGGGTTTTTTTGCTTGTTTTTTTTTTTTTTTTTTAGAATTCAGTCAATGTTAATATGAATTAATATCATTCAATAAGTGAAGAAATCTTACTTTAATCTTCAGAATTGAGTTCATGTGTTAATGTTAATTAGAGTAATGTGTTTTCTGTTTATGAGACCAGTTACTGTGAAACAACTTGTTGAAATAAAGAGAATAAAGTTTTTATTTGCATTTTTTTCAGAATTGTGGAATTAATTATTACTAATTTAAAAGAAGGTATAAAAGGCAGAACTATCGGTATCGGCCGATATCACTCCGAATAATCGGTTATCGGTATTGGCTGAGAAATTTAGTATTGGCGCATCTCTAGTAAATACTATTTGGATAACTTTGTACATAACAGTACAGGACAGATATCTGTCAGTTTATATATTGTACATACATAGCATGTTTCCATTATTCAGCTGAACCAATTACAGTAAACAGCAAGAACAGCAGCCAGCCACCCATCACAAGCGGGGGAAAAATGTAATAATAATAATAATAATAATAATAATAATAATAATAATAATAATAAACTTAATTCCCAACATGTGATAAAGAGAGGAGTGTAAAAATTCTTTCAGTGGCAAAAAAAAATCATCAATACACAAAGCATTTACACCATCCACTTTATTAGGAACACCTGCACGCATTCATGCAGTTATCTAATCAGCCAATCATGTGGTAGCAGCATTGTACTGCATAAAATCATGCTTATACAAGTCAAAAGCTTCAGTCATGTTCATATCAACCATCAGTATGGAGGGAAAAATGTGATCTCTGTGATTTTGACCGTGGCATAGTTGTTAGTACCAGATGATTATTTCTTTAACAGCTGATCTCCTGGGATTTTCATGCACAACAGTATCTAGATTTGACTGAGAATGGTGATCCAGTGAGCAGCAGTTCAAATGGCAGAATAAGCTTAATAATGAGAGAGGTTTGAGGAGAATGGCTGGATTGGTTCGAGCTGACAAGAAGGCTACACTCACTCAAACAACTACTCTTTACAACCAGGGTGAGTAGAAAAGCGTCTCAGAATGCACAACTCGCCAAACCCTAATCTCATGTTTCCCCCATTCTGATGTATGATGTGAAAGTTAACTGAAGTTCATGATCTGTATCGGCAGGATTTTCTGCCTTGTGCTGCTGACACATGATTGGCTGATTGGATAATTGCATGAAGTGGAGGTGTAAATGTGTTCATAAATTGGACAGACAGTATATATCCTCTCACAACAACTGCAACAGCAGCAGAGACGTTTGTAAAACAGTAGGTCTGCAAGAAATTAAGGCAAAGGAGTAAAATCAAAGTAAACAAAAAAAAAAATCACTGACTGCGTTTACATGGACAACAATAATCCACTCTTGATCTAATTAAGACCATAATTTGATTAAGAAACTACCATGTAAACAGCAACCTTAATCTAATTATGGTCATAATCTAATTAAGCTCTAATCGAATTAAGACAGGTGGATTAATCCTGTTTTAATCGTATTATGGACGTGCATTACAGACATGTAAACACCTTAATCACATTCTGAGCATCGTGTGAGAGTTTTCACCGCATTTTGCGACAGGACACGATCACACACGGCAGTTTTACGTTTTACGGCAAACAAGAGAGTTCGGCTGTGTCCCAAACTGCATACTTGCCTACTGTAGGCCGGTAGTGGGAAAAAATACATGTATCTCGGCTACTATACAGTAGGTAAGTATGCGATTTGAGACGAAGCCCACGGCTTCAAGCAGTCGTCTATTTGCACGTATAGCATGACTAATAATTAACCGCACTTGAAGCATTTGTAAAAAATTTTAATAAAAACACCCAAAACTGTATACGGTACCATAAAGAAGACGAAGTGTATGTTGATGCATGAAATTCTGGAGGGAGTCGGACGGCGTGGCGACGTAATGACGTGGGCTCTTAATCTAATTATGATCTATAACATGTAAAACGGGAACATGACAGGAGTATTCTAAAAGCGACTCATGTAAACACCTTAATCACATTATTACCTTACTTAGATTAAGGTCAATAATTAGATTATTGCTGTCCATGTAAACGGGGTCATTTTCACACAAATTTTCAAAAATAGTATTTAACACTAACAGTACAACTGTTGTTGTCATTTGTAATAAATGTATAATTATCAGAAATGCAGAGTAGCAAAGATTTGCACAAATCACTGAAACATTTGGCAGTAATGGCACTTCAGCCACATCCAGTTTGATTCGAAGTTACAATTTAGACATATAACAATACATGACATCACAGCCCCACACTGGGCCTGGAAGACAGTACTGCTTATTTAACAAAGTTAAAATCTATTTTACTAATGAAACCTAACAGCCTCTCGAGCTTTCACACACAACAGTCTCTAGAGTTTCCACCTAATGGTACAAAAACGAAGGAATGGCAGTTCTCAGGGCATGGAACACCTTGTTACTGAGAAAGGTCAGACATTGGTTCGAATTGACAGGAAGGCTACAGTATGTCAAATTATCACTGTTTACAACCGTGATGAAAAGCATCTCAGAATGCATAACATGTTGAACCTTGATGTGGATGGTCTACAAATGCAGAAGACCACATCAGCTTCCACTCCTGTCAGTCAAGAACAGGAATATGAATTTACAGTGGGTACAGACTCACTGAAACTGGACTGAGAATCTTCATTTCTAATGCAAGATGTAGATGGTAGGGTCAGAATTTGGTGCCAACAACATGAATCTATGGATGCAACCTGCCTTCTGTTAACAGTTTAGGCTGTTGGTGGTGTAATGTTGTTGGGAATGTTTTCTTAAAACACATCGGGCCCCTTAATAACAATCATTTGAATGCCACAGCCCGAGTATTGTTGCTGACAATGTGCATACCTTCATGGATACAATATACCCATTTTTTAATGGCTGCTTCCAGTATGATAATGCATCATATCACAAAGCAAAAGTAGCCTCAAAATGGTTTCAGGAACATGACCATAAAATTGTTGTGCTTCAGTGGACTCCCCAGTCAGCAGATCTGAGTCCAATGAAACAGCTTTTTTGGATGTGGTAGAATGGGAGATTCCTAGCATGAATGTCCACCTGAAAAATCTGCACCAATTATATGATGCAATCATGTCAACATGGACCAGAATCTCAAAGGAATGTTTCCAACATATTGTGCAAAGTGAAGACCTTACAGCAAAGGGAGTTCTACCCACTAGTAGTAAGTTCCTAATAAAGTGGCCAGTGAATGTATATTATTGGTGAGTAGCGCCAAATGACACTGAAAACAGCTAGAATTCCCTTCACTATTGAGAATGTGAACGTCTAGACATGTTTTTAGGACACCTGATAAGGTTCAGTACAGGTATAAGACCTCATTTAGCTGCCACACTGATTCAAATTATTGATTTGAGTAACTGATTAAGTCAGTTATATGTCTAAGTAGTGAAAGAGTTAAGTAATAACTGGTGTGGGACTATAGTTTATCATCCAGTGGTGTAGCTGAGGTAGGAGACATCGATGAGTCCTCTGGCCCCAATTCATCCATTGGTTGGCTTTCCTGTTAAAAAATACCAAAAATACCAAATGAAAGAGGACAACATTTTGATAAAATTGATGCTGGGAAAAAAAGAACATGGAAACCCTGAATGGTAAAAAAATAAAAAATAATTGAAATGTTCAAAGAAAAACTTTCTCTTACAACAAAAACAGCTAGAAAAATGATTTACAACAGGTGCAGCTGACTAGTTAATATCTGGTCCTCACCAATCATGGGACCAAAGAGCTAGTAATTAGCAGTTTCTGGCAGCTTGCTTGGGCAAATGTGGCTGGATGAAATAATTGCAAACACTAAAGAGTGTACATGCACACTACCATTCAATGTTTATACGTGATTTTCTTCATTTTGTAATATTTTCCATTATCTATGAATAATAATGAAGGCTGTGGAATGGAATTATTCACTTACAGTGCATCCGGAAAGTATTCACAGCACTTCACTTTTCCCACATTTTGTTATGTTACAGCCTTATTCCAAAATGGATCAAATTAATTATTTTCCTCAAAATTCTACAAACAATACCCCATAATGACAACGTGAAAGAAGTTTGTTTGAAATCTTTGCAAATTTATTTAAAAAAAAAAAAAAGCAAAAAAATTATTTCTATTTAAAATTCTTCAGAGAAACAGTTTCATTTAAAGCAGAAACTATTATTAAAATACATTTTGATTCAATCATAAGCCTTCATCAAAAATGTTTTTAAGACGATGAAAAATATATATCTTATCTAGCATGTCCAAACTTCTGACTGTTGGCTAATTAGCTTTAAATATTTCTTTTGTTTTTTGGTGGGTTAAATGGTCAAATTAAGACTGGAAACGTAACTTAAATGAACACAATTAAATTTTTTGCCCCACTATACCTTTCAAGGCTTCCATACATTAACGACAAAATCAACACATACAACATATATAATGTCTTTTTACACAACAATTCCTGCCCATTAATTCGACGGGTCGAGCGGTGTTCCAAGACCGCTCAAGTTATATTTCCTATAACCGCACTGGGACATTTCACTGTGTGTAATCACTCCGTTCATCTGTGTTCGCCACTTAAAATTCCACTTCCTGGTTCGAAACAGTTACTACAGTAGTGTTAGCAACATCATCAGCAGACATGGCAAACAATACTTTTCAGGAATATAACTTTTGACTTAAAATATGAAACTGGTCAGATGAAGATGAAAAGGAAAAGGAAGAAGAGATGCCAATTTTACCGGAAGCACTTTTAGCGGGAATGCCATCTAGCAGATGTGCTATAAAGTGAGCATGGCTTCCTCGAGATCTATTTCCGCAAGCGGAGCAAAAATAAACAGAACATCTTTCCATATTGTGTCCGAAATGTCACGATATTAATTTCTTGTTTATACTGAACTGTTGTATAAAAGCAATATTGCAACCGTGCGGTTATAATGAATATATGATAGCGAATCACAGCCGTGCTGATATTCAGTATAACCTCACTGTTGCTCGTGCGACGTTGATACTTTGATGTGACGTTTGTGATGACAACACAAAAAGCATCAAGCATGTACATAAACATAAAAACAAAACTAATTTATCTTATTTGGGCTTAAGAACACTTACCCTGTGCTTGAGATATGAGAGGTAGGTGTCCCATCCCAGTGTAATTATATTTACATACAACACCCGAAACTTCGCTGGTAAGAAGTAGAAGTTGATAATCTGTGCAGTCGGCCAGAAACACCAGTCCGCCTAATACAGTACAATACAATACAGTATTTTTTAAATCATGTCTGTCTCTGACTTAGGTATATCAAAAGTTGACACTCTATTGCTTTATTATTTATTAATTTACCCTCTATTCATTCTTGTTTACGCATTTCCTTCAAGTTTTCAACAATCATTAGATTTAAAAGAAATCAAATTTGGACGATAAAAATGAAAGCAGATGGTAAGTCGTACTAATCTTACCCTATAGAACTCCCAGAATTTCTCTTTAAACTCAGTGCAGCCTTTGCGCCACCCGTGACCCTCCATCACGCCCATACCTGAAATACACAGGTACATAAACACCACTGACTTCAATACAGTGGAGACCACGATACTACATGTAGGGATGCACTGATACCATTTATTCAGACTATGAGAACATGTATTTTGGTATTCTTTGATACTGATATCTACTTAATATTAAGCAACTGGAGGAACATGTAACATTTTATTTAGCTCTAGTTATGTTGGTTGCTAGCAATGAACTCCTCATGCTGAATTTGATATTTTCCAAAATAATGGCGTTTAAACAGTCTCCTTAAATAGAAAGCGTTTGTATCAGTAAGTGTGGTCATTAAAAATGAGCACGAGGCTCCGTGAACTGCACATTAAGACAGGAGCAAAGTGTAAAACACAGGAAAAAGGACTGGTGTGTGTCTGAGTGCTCACAGAACTAAACTGCTCTCACACTGGACAGTTTCTCAGTGTGATTACTTCACTGCTCCATGCTCACAAATACCTTTGTGTGAGCACAATTCATACCAGCTTGGGCTTATTTTTAACTGCTCTGTGCACTCAGGTCTATTAAAGATGCCTTAAGATGTTTTATCAGGTTACTTGCATTGCAGAAAGACGCCTCAGTCCTTCCTCTTGATATTTACACAAAGAACAGTTTGCATTCTGGTTTGCTTCGATTGCCATCATTAATCATGAAGTACATTCAGATTGCTGTCATTTCATATCCTCTGCTCATTATCATTCCTACGAACACATGGCATTGAATGTTCGTACTGGATCATTTTTTTGAACGTTACCCAATAGCAGAATGAGTATCAGTGCATCCGACTGAGAATGAAACCAATATGGTTATGTTAACGTACATTAATAGCATGCATTATAGAAGGATTTTGCACAAAGCCTGGTCCATACCTATGAAATACCATGCGCCAAATACGGGTGAGGCAACAAGCTGGTCTATCAAGACTTTCTTGGCAACAGTCTTTACGATTTTCCCCGAATAAACCCTGTCCAACCACTGATACCAGTAGTGCAGAAACGGTCCCATGGTACATCCAACTGCAAACATGCGCCCTGGAGAACAGAGGAAGGCTTGATCACAGGCTAAAACCACAGATTTCATTCAATTACAAAAGTAATTTAAAACGGAGTACACTAATGAAGTCAATGTTTTTTATTGTTAAAACAAATAGCTTGGACTTGTAACTCCAAAAAAAGGGTATAATTGTATATATGGTAAGTTTTCTATACAAAATGTTTTATTTAACAGTTATGGAAGGAGTCTTGGATATCAGTGTTTAGTAACGGTTAGTACATTTTCTGCCGCAGGAAAGTCTAAAAAAACAAAAATAAAATACCTGCATTTTTCACATGTAAATGTGTTTGATATGCAAAAGATCAGGAAAGTTAATTGAAAATGCAAATCAAATATGTTTTTTGGCGACTTTCTGTCCCTGAGAACAGCACCAGTGTTGCCAACTTAGAGACTGTGCTGCTAAATTTGGTCTTTTAAACCTGTTTAGTGACTTCATTTTAAAAAAAAAGCCTAGCAACAAAACTGCAAACATGCGCCCTGGAGAAGAGAGGAAGGCTTGATCACAGGCTAAAACCACAGATTCCTTTCAATTACAAAAGTAATTTAAAACTGAGTACACTAATGAATTCACCGCATTTTAGTGTTAAATTAAATAAATAACTGACTTACACCTAAAACAAAACAAAAAAAACAGGGTATAATTGTTTATATGGCAATTTTCTGTACAAATTTTTTTTTTCTGCATTTTTCACATGTAAATGTGTTTTGTATGCAAAAGATCAGGAAATTTCATTGAAAATGCAAATTAAATATGACAGTTTTTTTGGTGACTTTCTGTCCCTGAGAACAGCACCAGTGTTGCCAACTTAGAAACTTTTTAGACCTGTTCCATGACTTATTTTAAAAAAGCCCCTCAAAAACCAATCACTGATTATAGAAGAATTTCACTGATCAGACTATGATTTAAATATGACTATTATGTAATCCATCAGGTCCAATCAAAAGTTAAAATAATCAGAGTAATAAGAAATGTTTTAATCCATCAAAGGCCTAATAATAACTTTCAATCATGAAGAGAGAGTGACTTAATATTAAATCAGCATTTAAACATGATTACCTTGTAATAATACATGGAATATTTTATTAATCAGGAAATAAGAAGTGAATATTCATGTAGGTGAAACTAGGACAAACTGATGTAACTCCAGCTTGTGGGAAATCACTGAGCACACATTTCTCACTCGTAGTTTGTATCTTTTTTAATACAACTGAGCTTGTCCTCTGTATCTTTAGGAGTGGTCCATTGTTCAAACTGCAGCAGTTTGAAAAATACAGAATATGCTCGTACTGATAAATCCACCGGTGTCAGAGAAGATGTGCGAATGTTCAAAGAAATGTGTGTGTGTTAGTTTGCTAAAAGACTTCCTTTATACTCTTATCAAATAAGAGACGGATGAGCTGTAGAGAGTCTTTGTTATGAAACTGTACAAAATAGTGTATCAAGATGGAGTCCGGCAGTCGCTTTGCAAAACGACTCAGCTCTTGTTATTCTGGTAATAAAAGTCTAAAAAAAAATTTGCCATCAAAAACCTCGAGATTCTGAAGTTTTTGTTTTTGCTGAAGAAGATTCCATAACATGATCAATGTTGTTCCCATCAACCAATCACTGATCACCAGTTTTCCCATTGACTAACCACTGACTACAGTTGTTTGTTGAGTGCTAGATATTTTCCTCCTCAAAACAGCAAACTGCATAGTCAATTTGATATATTTAACAAGCAAATATGTCTGTATGTTGATTGATCTAAAGCAAATACTTGTATACACATTTAAAGGGGTCATGACATGTTTTTTTTATTTTATTATCTGAGATGTATTTATAATATTATTAAAAGGTTGTTTTTTTCCACAAAACATACAAAATTTGGCAATTTCTGACCTTTTCCTAACTCTGTCTGATTGTAATGTTTAGTTTTTGTGTCCTTTACCTTTAAGACTTCAATGTAACCACCCACTGCTATGATTGGCTAACATCTTTAATTTTCAATCATTAATCATGTGCTCAATCAAAATCATTAATTATCAACAAGCCCTGCCATAACACGTGCGGGGCCAACGGTGCAATGATGTAAAAGTAGGTGTCGACGTCTTGCTATAAGGGCAGTCATATGAAAATGTATTTGCCCGTGTGATGTCACAAATCCCATCACATTCAAACGAGCCGTTTTTGGAGCCTGGTTAAATAAGCACTCTTTGTACCAAGGAGGACGTATTAAGCTATGAAACTTTAGAATATTTTAATGGTACAATGACCTCATATGTGTTAAAACGATAAAGGAAAATTTGATTTCTCATGTCATGACCCCTTTAAAGGTAAAAAGTGCTAGTTTGTTAACTGCTGATGCTGTGCACAGCCATGTTGATTTGATGTCAATCCCTGAACTTGTAGGTGAGACTACTACCCTGAGTTAGTGATGTGACGCTCATGAACGATTGGTTCATTTTGAACGAATCTTTAATATGACTCGGGAACGAGATGTCTCAGAGAGTGATTCGTTCATTTTGTGTTGACCGTGCATGTGCTTCAACATCCCCATAGGTTCTGTACAGGAAACAGAAATGATTAGTTCATCTCTCGAGTCTTCAGGTTCGAGTCGTTCGTTCTTCAAGTCACAGCTCCATAGGCTGAATGCAACGGGGCTGTGAAGTGATGAATGAACGACTCGAATCCTGAAGACTCGAAAGGTGAACGAATCGTTTCTGTTTCCGGGGCTAAAAAACGTGACAAAAGAACGACTTGGATCAGGAGGTGAACTAACAGACTGCAAAGCATGAAGACACAGCCAAGCAATGAATTAATCATTTCTATTTCTCAACTTGGTTGCATTAGACTATAGTTTATTTTATATTCCAAATGTTATCAAAGTTTGTGTAAGTACTAGATGCGGTTTCGTTGAGAACAGGAACAGACGGTATATTTAACAAATGGAAACATCAAATTGTTTTTTAATTGCTTCAAACATTTTACTGCTGTCAAACGTAATTACATATGAAAACTTCAGTGCTCTGAAGTATGATGATGTCACATTCTGTTTCCGCCCATATTCGCAGCCTCGTCCGACAAAAACACGCACGTGACCGCGTCATTATTTGTAGTGCGTTATGCAAATGAGCAGGGCGAATAAATTAAGATGCTAATTAGTTTGTGACGCCTCCGGTGACTTAGGGCGACATCTTCCAGCGTGCGCGAGCTACTTTTCTCTGAAAAGAGTTGGCAACACTGTGCAGCACGGACATTTAACCCAAGACGGATAATTAAAGTGTGAGATATCTTTGTTAAACACCGACGTTGTGTTCACACGCAGCGGAGTGAAATAAAAACGATGATGAAATCATGTGTAATATTACATTAGTGGTGTCAGTTCATACCTGTGCGCGGCCAATCATGGGTCTTAGTCGGTGTCCGTCTCTTCTCTCTGGTCTGCTGAATGCAGTCTCCAAGAGCAAGCATGCCTCCACTACTAACAATGTTAGTCACTATCAGATATTTCCCTGAAAAAAGCGGCTTCCAGTAGAAAGATATCCGCACGAGTAAACCTTTACTTTGAGGTATCATGACTAGCTAGCCTGTTGTGTTAAAAGAGGAGTGTAAAAATCATTTACAATAAAAGATTAAAACTCCAAAACTCTACAGCAAATTCACCTGTCCAAATAACTTAAACCACAAAAACAAACAAGAACTATGTATTAACAAACACAGCCGGCGACATGTCTTGACACTTGTTAATGAATGGTTCATTTTTCAGACAGGAAACGGTAGTCTTCCGTGAACTCTGGACAGGATTTCAAAGTAAAAGTCTTTTCAAAGTTTCTTATTATAATTTTTTTTTAAATTATTTTTTGAAAAGCAACATGTGTGACAATTAAAGATATTCATCGTAGTTTGAAAATAACCAAACGCGGTTTTCTTACGCAGAAATATTCTACCCCAACAAAAAGACGACGTTTTGTTAATGAATGGCTCATTTTACAGAGAGGGAACTAGTTTTCACTCATCAGGATTTCAAAAATAAATGGTCTTGTAAAGGTGTTGATAGAGGTTTTAATTAAAGAACACAGGTACAGGATTAATAATAATAATAATAATAATAATAATAATAATAATAATAATAATAATACATGTTTTCCCAGAAGTGACAAACTATAAAACAAATGAGAATATCTAAAAAACAAAAACAACAACAACAAAAATTGGTGTCCTTAACTCTCAGGGACAGATAAAAAAAACAAAAACAAACAACAACAACAACAACAACAACAACAATAATAATATGCATTTTCGTGACAAAATGCAGTTTAGACACCAGATTGAGTCATCAGGTGACAGATCATGTAATGTGTGACCCCATGTCACCGAGCAATGTGTGAACACCACAACAACTTCATGCCTCCCGCACAGCGATCCGCAGACATTGAAAAGTGTCAACTTGGCTTAAGGTTGTGTGTTCATTGCCAGTAAGGCTGAGCAACAAAACCTTATAAACTACTTAGCCTCGTAATGTTTTAAGAGTTTCCCTCATTAATTAACAGAAAAATGTATAGACATTCAAACAGTAGCTTTAAGCAAGTGGTTCTATAGTGTAGTGGTTATCATGTCTGCTTTACACGCAGACGGTCTTGTGTTTGACCCCCAGTGTCCACTGGGGGTAAAACCACAGATTTCATTCAATTACAAAAGTAATTTAAAACTGAGTACACTAATGAAGTCAATGTTTTTTATTGTTAAAACAAATAGCTTGGACTTGTAACTCCAAAAAAAGGGTATAATTGTATATATGGTAAGTTTTCTGTACAAAATGTTTTATTTAACAGTTATGGAAGGAGTCTTGGATGTCAGTGTTTAGTAACGGTTAGTACATTTTCTGCCGCAGGAAAGTCTAAAAAAACAAAAATAAAATACCTGCATTTTTCACATGTAAATGTGTTTGATATGCAAAAGATCAGGAAAGTTAATTGAAAATGCAAATCAAATATGTTTTTTGGCGACTTTCTGTCCCTGAGAACAGCACCAGTGTTGCCAACTTAGAGACTGTGCTGCTAAATTTGGTCTTTTTAAACCTGTTTAGTGACTTCATTTAAAAAAAAAAGCCTAGCAACAATCGACCAATCACTGATTACTATTCTTCCAGTCGACCAATCACTGATTACTATTGTTCCAGTCGACCAATCACTGATTACTATTGTTCCAGTCGACCAGTCACTGATTATTATTGTTCCAGTCAACCAGTCACTGATTACTATTGTTCCAGTCAACCAGTCACTGATTACTGTTGTTCCAGTCGACCAATCACTGATTACTATTGTTCCAGTCGACCAGTCACTGATTATTATTGTTCCAGTCGACCAATCACTGATTACTATTGTTCCAGTCGACCAGTCACTGATTATTATTGTTCCAGTCAACCAGTCACTGATTACTATTGTTCCAGTCGACCAATCACTGATTTCTATTGTTCTATTGTTGACAGAAGATATTAGGTTTTATAAACCCGTAAAATGTTAGTTTGTGGTGCCGTGACCAAAGACGACTTCTTTCTGTAAGAAACAAATGATAATATATTATGTTCTATTCTGAAAAAACCCTCTATTCTATCATATTTATTTTCTTCTAAGTGTCTTCAGGAAATGTTCCTTCTTCATACAATTTGTAGTACGATATGGAAATGGTCACAATGAATAAATGAATATGGAAATTTTTCATAACTCTGCGCGGCCAATCATGGGTCTTAGTCAGTGTCCGTCTCTTCTCTCTGGTCTGCTGAATGCAGTCACCAAGAGCAAGCATGCCTCCATTACTAATAATGTTAGTCACCATCAGATATTTCCCTGAAAAAAGCAGCTTCCAATAGAAAGATATCTGCACGAGTAAACCTTTACTTTGAGGTCAGCCTGTTGTGTTAAAAGAGGAGTGTAAAAATCATTTACAATAAAAGATTAAAACATCAAAACTCTACACCTGTCCAAATAACTTAAACCACTAAAACAAACAGGAACTATGTATTAACAAACACGGCGACATGTCTTGACACTTGTTAATGAACGGTTCATATTGCAAACTCAAAAGGCAGTCTTCTTTGAACTTTGATCAGGATTTCAAAATAAATGTCTTTTAAAAGTTTTTTTTTTATGGGTAAAAACAATATGAAGGTAATGTCTGTGTGATAATTAAAGATATTCAGTGTAACCAAACACGGTTTTCTTAGGCAGAAATATTCTACCCCAACAAAAAAAAAGCTTTGATTTTTCATGACTGAATGGCTCATTTTGCAGAAAGGGAACCAGTTTTCAGTCATCAGGATTTTAAAATAAATGTCTTTCAAAGGTTTTCATGGAGCATTTAATTAAGACAAACACAGGTACAGGATGAGTCGTAAAACTATAAAACTAATGTGAATATCTCCCAAACTATTGTCTTTTACTGTATACTGTTGTATTGGTATCCTAAATCCTCAGAGACAGATAAAAAAAAGAGCTCTGAAACACCTATTTTGATTTGAAGAGCACTTTGATTAGCACTTTGATTTGAAGAGCACTTTCAATTAAATAATGCACTAATAAATTCGTGAAAATTGGTTGTATAATTTACGTTACGCACTAAGCTTCATAGATTAGCAAAGTAAGCTAACTGTGTTAGCGACGTACACTCAACAGAGGTAACTTTAACGCTGAAATTTTCTTCATAATGTCTCATTTAATGATGAGGTTATATATGACAGGATTAAAATACATACATCTTACATACATCTTCATTAGACAGTACATGGGAACTATTCCCAGATAGGAGCTAAGGTAGTGAGAGGAGAAATGAAGCAATGTCAGACCACATTTGAATACACATTTTGCATAGCATTTAGAAAAACTCAATCCAACTGTCGCTTCTCACGCTGTCGCTAAAATGATGGCACTGTTTCATGCATGTACATAGAAAATGAACACTTGCCTCGCTTGCTAGTATGAAAGTAGGGTCCAGGAAACAGGTTTGTGACAGAGTTAGTATCACCATAGTATAAACTAAGTAGTAGTTTGGGGGGAAAACAACAACAACACAAAAAAACTATTATATATTATATTACACTCATGTTTAATAGGTCTTTCTTCAAAACCTTTCAAACTTCATAAATGTGTTTGTGTGTAATAAAATGTTAGTTAAATTGTTTCTGGAGTGTTTTAGAAAGCTGTACGTCTGTGTGAACTACAGCCTTCCGCATAGTGTGAATGGCTGTTCAATATTCCCTCTTCCTTGGTCCACAAAATTCTTAAAATGTTGAGTTAACTTTTTTTGTGTTGCTCTTGTAACATTATTATTACACATCAAGACCAATCCCTGAGAAGCAATTTTCCCCTATTTGCTTGTAAAAACAACAAGTATGCATATGTGTAGCCTACATGCACTATATGGCCAAAGGTTTGTGAACATCTGACCACGATTTCCATATGTGCATTTTCTCCAACACCATTTCCACAAACTTGGAAATGCACAATTGTCTAGAATGTCTTTGTATGCTTTCACTTTAAGTTTTCCCTTCCCTGGAACTAAGAGGATCAAACCTGTTTTAACATGACAATGCACCTGAGCACAAAGCGAGGTCCATGAAGACATGGTTTGCCACTGCACACTGCACGTTTTGCAGTGTGTGTTGAAGAACACACACTGCATGCCAGGCTTTCTGATCCAACATCACCTGACCTCACTAAAGCTCTTATGTCTGAATGTGCACAAATCTCCACAGACCTGTTCCAAAATCTATTTGCAAGCCTTCTTTGAAGAGTGGAGGCTTTTATAGCAGCAAAGATGGGAGCAACTCCATATTGATATCCATGGTTTTAGAATGAGATATTCAAGATTGTGTGTGTTGGTCAGGCGTCCACAAACTGTTGACTGTAACGTATATTACACAATTTCTGAGTCTTTAACCTATTGTGCTCTGCTTTGCTACTGGCCAAAAGTTACATCAGCATCTGGTGGAAGGACACTGTAGAAAGAAACTGATTGGAACCAGCTACTCTCACTGACAATTAAGATGAGGGTCAGCTGAGACTTGTGATGTTTATTAACCTGCTGGCTTGCATCACTCTGGGCATCACAATGATGCATGGAAAATTTGAAATGGGATAGGTGTCATGTATCAGAGAAGGAACTCTGAACTACAGTTCCTAGCAGCCACTGCATCTTAGTCACATGACCACCTACACCTGAATCACGTTTCTGTTAACGAGCACTCATATATATAGCCACTGTTTGCATTGCATTCCTTGTCTTACGTTTGTCTTTCATGACCTTTTTCTCTGTTGCTGTGTTTTGTTCTTTGGTTTATGTTTAGTCTTTGCCACAGTGTTTTGCCTCTATGTCATAGTGTCTTTTTGTAGTTGTTTTGTTCTTTATTAAATTGTTGAAATTCTGCACTTGCATCCATCTCAACTTCCAATCGTGACAATAGGCTCCAGATTCAGCACAACCCTGATCAAGGTTAAAGCGATTACAGAATATAAATGAATGAATGTTACAGTGTAAGCAGTACACTAATATGAGGAACCACATATAATTTACATTTGGCACATTTGGCACACTTTAGTGTTTGATTTGAGATGATACCATCCTAAAACAGTACAATAACTAGATTGAGTATGTAGTGTGTAGTGTACAAACGTATTTGCATACTAGTCTAGAATTAAGTATTAGTGCAGGGTACAGCCAGTCTGATGGTTTGGTCCTGCCCACAGGATGATGAGTCAAATATGGGGGGGACTCCACCATTCCTGGTTTATCTACAAGTTGTTATCTTCTTGTTTTAATTGATGGCCAGATTCCGTTACTAATTTTTCTGCTAGAAATTTTTTTGGCATTATTTGTCACCATTTTCCCAGTCTCAGTAGCACATACAGGTTAATATATACATACAGACTAACATTGTGCAACACATCTGTCAAAAAAATGGTGGACTCTGAATACTGAATTTTTCATGAGAAATGGTCAACAGAAACGTATTTGATTAATTTGCTCCCAGCAATTGGCTGTGCCCAAACAATTTAATACTTCACAGCACCCATCTTGGTAAAAAGTAGTACCAGTGAACTGGAAAGCAACACTCCCCAATGCCCCTTCACCCCAGAGCACTCTTGACCATTCTCATAAAATATGAGCCAAATTAGCTTTCATGCAGTTGAATTGCCTAGTGTGTAACTACAAGCTCATAAGTGCTCATTACAAAGAAAATCTGGACAGTGAAGCCACTCGTGACCATTCTCATGAATCAGTAAGAGCTGAATTTTGCAGTTAAATTTGGCTTTCAAGCAGTTAAATGGCAGAGTGTGCTTGAAAATTATGTCATTGCTAATGCTAACTCTACTTGAGGCACCATAGGTTCTGGATTTGGAGCTTTATGGTCAGGAATGGGGGGCAGGTTCAAGAAATAAAAACACCATTCAAATCTTACTTGCCTATTTAATCTTTAGAGAGATGAGCTTGACCAATTTTGACAAATCCTGCCTGATGCATTTTTAAGAGTTAACATTTGTGTGACTGAAATATAAACTGTAATGGTCCAGTCTAACAACAATCTACGAACATTTCAGCTAATAAAAGTATTCACTTGAAGGGGTCACATTTGTATGACGATTGGTTTCAATATAAAGAGTGGCATAAAAACAGTGCATTTTGTTCTGTATACATATCATTTTTTTCATAAATAATTATAAGTAAGCTTTTGATTACTGTAATTATATTTGTTATAATTATTATAATCTTCTCTATAACAGGACTTGCGTAATTGGTTTAGTATAGAATTATTTCTATGAAGCAAAACCAGGCCTCTATAGAGTTCACTCCTTTTTAATGTATTGTGCTTATGCGGATATTAGTTGCATTTATACTAAGTTATGTTTCAGTAAAATATTGTGATGGAACAGAAAGTAATAGGAAGTGTTGTGTTAAGTTATTTTAAGCTATAACACTTCTAATATGAAGTAAACATTTTTTAAGAAGCACATAACTCATATCATACATGTAAAGATTAACCTAGGTTTCCTTTATCTAGGCTTAGAAGGAGTAACCAACTGCATTGGTACACATTAAAAAAAGCTGTAACAAAAGCTTTGATCCAGTTTCGTCGGAGCTCCAGTGCAGGTAGGTGGCTTGATTCCCTTTAAGCAGAAAAAGAATTAAAAAAAAAAAAAGTCAATGACGACTCCATTTAAATTTCCACATTATTTCCCATTGCATATGAAGCAAGAAATTTTTTGACTTACTTTATACAACTTGCAGATGAGGTTAAAGAGAGTAGACATTGCCTTATCTTCCCAGTCATCCCTGTATAACTGAAATGTTTTTTTTAAATAAGTCAATGGTTACGGATTTTTTCTTTCTTTCTTTCTTTCTTTCTTTTTTTTGAAAAAATTTAAATAAAATTGGTCTACCTGGTTATTATGATTTGTTATACATATACTGTAAATACATAGTAAATGCATGAATGATGCCATATTGTGGTGTACTATTCAAATGGCATCAGTTAAATCAATAGTTTTCCATCATGTTTTATATCTCTTACCCCATTGAATGTGACCCAAGGGACATGGGTGTGTTGTGGTCTGAGAGCTTGAGTCTTCAGGGCGTTCTCATGCATGAGACGATGTCCGAGACCTCCTCTCATACACGATTCTACAGTCCCCCATTCCACAGATGGGGCATACAACTGCAGACACTAGAGAAAAATTACAGCCATTTAGGTTGATGCATCATTTTTGAGCTGCTTTGTATGTTATTATGCATAATGAATGACATATAATGAAATAATTTTTTAACCCACAGGCTGAGCTGCATTTATCACATCTGATGAAGACTCCATGCAGTAAATAACTGGAAACGCTGCATGGCCAGTGACATTCAGAATGCAAGCCTGTTTTGACAAGATGATAAGCATCTTAATGTCATGACATGCAATTGTTATCTAATGAAAACTTGTTGCCTGATTACCTCAATCATGTTAGCTTGGCATTCCAGCTTGCCGTGCTGGCATGAAAACAAATTCTGTTCAGGAAATTCCTAAAATCAAACAATTCAACAGGCATTAAGAAACAAAAGGAGCATAATACAGCAAGACCTGGGAATTATACGGTTCTATAGAATTTTCTACGTGATAATTATGCGATTTTAAGATATTGAATGATAAATTGTTGAAAGGCAAAAAAAAAGAAAAAGAAAAAAAAAACAAGAATAAGTGAAAAAAAACATAAAAAGTGAAAATTAAGTGAAAGTTGTGTGGCTAAGGCTGCAACATTTTCAGGTAGGCATACCAGCTCTGGGAAGTCTGCCAGATGCACATGCTCTGCCCTAAAAGCTTATACACCCATTGTAGCCAGTCCTGTAGGCTATATTAGCCTAGTTCCGACTGAACAAACTACAGTTCGCCCTATTAATCATTCTGATTGGTCATCCGTGGAGCTTCGCTTCAGACTCGACCTGTGCTTCCAAATTAACAGGTCACTGTGGTACAGCAAACCACAAATTTTGAAATGACGTGTCTGGCCCCTGAGAGTGACCCCAAAAAATTGCAATATTCACCATAGGCCAGACAGACTCTGTGATCTGGTTGTTTGAAAGCAAATGGAAAGTTCTCATCATGGTGTGAAACACTAGACATCAAGTCTGTATTTTGCATCATGACCTTGTGTTTTGTAGGAAACAAAACACGTTTTGTTTTTATTTTATTTTTTTTCATCAGAAACAGCCAGAAGCTGGAGAGTTCAAATATTTCTGTGTAAGGTATTGGTGCTGCAGAATATTATTAACCAATCAATCTGCCCTTGCAGATGAGAATGTGCCCAGGCCAGCCTGTGTCCAGTGAGGATTCTTTCTTGTTTATACCATAATACAATAATACAGAATTTCACAGAGTTTTTTTTTGTGATTGTTGTGGCAAAAAATGATTGATTTTGCTGTGGCTTTTTTGTGCTTTTTTGCAGAAAACTACTTGAATTGGTGAAATTGCGATTGCATGAAATTGTTGTCTTTCACAGTGATGTTTGTTGATAAATGAGACCTTTAAACTGTACTCAAATTCTAGGCACATGAACTGAAGAGGGTTTTGGCTGAATGTGCGTGGTGATGACGTCACATGACGTCTGACATCCTGACATTTCAACATTAAAAAATCAAAACAACAAACAGTTTAGCTACATTTTTTAAGTAAAACATTTCATAAAGTTAGTTTAAAGAAACACCTTTAGAAGATTATGTATTCTATTATACCTTTGCATTGCCATAGGGCACTAGATGTACCCTCATGATATCTCCGAGCATTGTCCAGGTAGGGAAAAGTTGACCGGTCAGGAAAGTTCTACAACCTGGACAGAAGCTTTCATAGTACACAGATACCTCTACAGGAGGGGAAGATGGAACAGGCCTGGTGGCATTTAGCTCCATACACTGTTTCAGAACCTTTAAACCAGTAAACACAGTAAGTGTGACACATTAAGAACATAGTGAAGTTTAGCTGCATAACTCTCATGGCCTGCTGGAATTTACAATTTAGATTTCTTTATTAACCAGGTGTATGTAGGCAATATTGATTGTGTAGAAGTGTATACAATGTTTGCTTAACCTCATTTAGTCTGAAAACTGATCCTGGTATTATAATGTTTGCCAGGATATACTGAGGATTTGTGGAATTACTGCCTCCCTCTTTACACACAGTTTGGTTCAAACCTTTATAAGGGTTAGAATTTACAACTGATGTGCATATGCTCTGAGTTCTTGCTGATTTAGAGGTCAGCACATGCTTCTGTGAAATTAGAAGCTGCTTGTTTTTCATTTCAAAAGTATGACACTAATTTACAAGCACAAAGGGGTTTTTTGAAAAGGAGCTGGGAGCAGACGTTGTACTCTTATATGGCAGTGTACGATCAGTGTAAGATGCCTATGGAATATTATTATAAATAAACATCTCCATTTCCATCTCCTGTAAGAATACAGGTTATTTAATATGGTAGAGTTTTATAGCTGTAGTAAATACAGTTAAAATCTGATATGGACACACTGAGAAATATTGAATAGTTTATAACTTACCCCACATTCCACTGCGATTTCCAAACTGCTACACCATAGGGATGGGGGATACCCACAGGAATGGGAGTCAGTCTGACATTTCTCAAAAATAAAGAAGAAAAAAAGAAATGCATAGATCGATAACCAGTTCATCTTTGTTTCTGGGTGCATTCAGAAGTTCTCTAGACTATGTCTTGTGATGAACACGCATGACTTTGGTGAATGTTGTGCTTTGGAACTCCTCCCTTTGATGAAAGTCTGTAGAGAGCCACAGCTGAGCAAGACAACATCACAGTGAAAATGACAAAGAAACATAAGCACTGGGCATCAGAAAACAAACCCAGAAACCAACAGGAATTCCTTTTTGGTTCTCATAATCTGATTTAGAAATGGACATTATGTTGCAAATTTTCTTTTTTTGGGGGGGGGGGGGGGGGGGGGGTTACCACGCTTGTTTGAGCATTTCAGATTCTACCGATCTCCTGGTATTTTCATGCACAATAGTCTCTAGAGTTTACACAGAAGAGTGTGGGGGGAAAAAATACACCTAGTACGCTGCAGTTCTGCAGGCCGAACTGCCTTGTTGATGAAAAGAGCAGAGGAGAATGGCCAGACTGGTTCAAGCTAACAGGAAGGCTTTGGTAACTCAAATAACCACACTTTACAACCGTGGTGAGCAAAAAAGCATCTCAGACCTCGAAACGTCAGCGCTTGAGGCAGATGGGCTACAACAGCAGAAACGCACGTCGGGTTCCACTTCTTTCAGCTAAGAACAGGAATATGAGGCTACAGCAGGTACAGGCTCACCCAAACTGAACAGTTGAAGATTGAAGCAAGATCAAGCAATGTTTTTCCAATCTTCGACTGTCCAGCCAATCAACACCTGAAATCCCTGAGAATATTAAATGAAACATTGAAATACAAATTTTATTAATTTATTTTCGTTTATATTCATTATTTTCTCATTTTATATTCTCAGTTTTCATTTTATATTCTCAGGTAAACACTATATACTCACACACAAACAGGCGACAAATTAAGGGGAAAAATCCCATAAGATGTCTCGGTGAGGTGTTGGGCAACCACAAGCTGTCGCAGCAGCTTCAGATCTCTGGATCTGTACTGGAGGAACGAACACCATTCTTTTTAATATATTCCTGCAGTTGGTGTTTTGATGATATGTATACTATACGTTGGGTGGCTGTGGCTCAGGTGGTAGAGCGGGTTGTCCACTAATTATAGGGTTGGTGGTTCTATTCCTGGCCCACATGACTCCACATACCAGAGTGTCCTTGGACAAGATACTGAACCCCAAGTTGCTCCCAATGGCAAGCCAGCGCCTTGCATGGCAGTTCTACTACTGTGAGTGTCTGGGTGGGTGAATGAGACACAATGTAAAGCACTTTGTAGGAAGGCTAAGGTTAAAAAAGTACTATAAATGTACAGACCATTTACCATATAATTATGTCACTGGCTTGTCAAGTCCTGACACTGTACATGTATGTACAATATTAAGAAAACAGTTGATAAAAATCAATATCATTATTATCTCCCAGCAAGAACTTATAAAATATCTGCTGGGAAATGAAAAGTACAATAATGAGTCTTTATTGGTCACATATACACTACAGTGAAAATATTTTCTTCACATACCCCTGCATGTCAAGAGGCTGGGGTCAGAGATGAGACAGCACCCCTGGGGCAGAGGGTCAAGGATCTTGCTCAGGGGCCCAACAGTGGCAGCTTGGCAGCACTGGGGCTTGAACACCTAACCTTCCGATTAGTAACCCAGAGCCTTAACTGCCAAGCTACCACTGCCCCCTAGGTGCATACATGCTAGGTGCATACATGCTAGGTGTAATTAACTGCGTTTGAATAAAAGTAAGTATTAAAAAACGTTACAGAATTCCTTGACATTTACCAATGATCTGTGTAACACATGAGATGTTAGTAATAGAGGAAAATTCCATGTTACTTTACAAAACCAGAACGACCTTTCTTTTCCTCTTCCTGCATTAAAGCCTCATCGTCACCAGCTGTCACCTCGATATCCATCAGAGCTGCCTCAGAGTCCAGTGCTAGTCCCTTGTATCAATTTTCTGTCATGATGCTATGCAGTTCGTAAACATTGGCGTTTGTATTGAAATGTGTGGAGTTTGAAGACATTGGATTAGCCATTGTGTTACATTTAATGTGTCAAGACACCGAGTTTACTTATTTAATTGTTTGTTTGTTTGTTTGTTTGTTTGTTTTTACATTCCGTGTAGCTAGCTGTAGCTATCATGATCCTGCTTGATTAATCATGTTTTTCACTCCATGGCAGCTGATGACTAATGATATGTGATCAAACAAACCACGTGACACATTTTGATTTACTTTGTTCGCCATTTATGAGCATCATTACTATATGAAACAATGTGATATGACATGTAATCAATATAATCAGTTGTGCTGTATATGTTATGTTAACCACATATAAGCAGCTGGCACTGTCATGAAATATTTCAAGGGGGCTTCAAACGCAAAATCCCCACTAGCTCCACCTTTGAATGGTACAAGCAGTGATATTGCAACAAACTAAAGTTGTTTGCTATAAATGTGTTGTTTAGTCACTAAAAACAAGTGATACTTAAAAACAGGGGGACAGTGACATCTTCAGGTGAGAGAAGAAATCCTGGATGTGTGTGTGTGTGTGTGTGTGTGTGTGTGTGTGTGTGTGTGTGTGTGTGTGTGTGTGTGTGTGTGTGTGTGTGTGTGTGTGTGTGTGTGTGTGTGTGTGTGTGTGTGTGACTGTTGTCACGTAAAAAATACATTAGTGGGAAATGACAGAATTTTGGGCTGGATAACAATAAATGAAAACAGTTTTGAGATTGTTCAACTTCAATAAGAAGAGCCAACGCTGACTGATTTGTTCACACAGATTTATTTTATCATTACATTTTCTGCACTGAGCAAACAGGTGCATCCTTGTGAAACCATTAATGAAGATATTTGAGGCCTGATGTTCAGGATTTTTAATTTTTTTTTTTTTAAACAATTGCCAGTATTGCTGAGAAATATGGGAGAAAAGTATCTGTAATGTAAATGTATTCACACTTTGTATTATTATACACAAAAAGGTGTGCAGCATTTGAATCTATTGATCTATTAATATTACCTTTATGTTTAAACATGTTTAACATGAACATGATTTGAATAAAATTTAGACATCTAATACATTACATAAAAATGTCGTTCAAATTATAACGTGAAATTAAATAAGTGCATTTTGGTTTATAGATGATCTAGCAATAACAGCTCTCTTAGAAGTCTTCATTTGGTACCACTTGACAGTGGGAACGTCTGGCTTTGATGGGAAATGTAATCAGTGTAGTGTGATACAGTGGGAAGGTAAAATAGTGGTTATACAGGACATGTTGCACTTTCAATTCCTACATTATCGAATGGAGAGGAGATTCCCTGGCGAGACACAGTGAGCTATTGGAAAGAAAGGTTAGCTTTTAGTTTTGACAATATAAAGATTTTGTTAATTTTTTAAATATAAATATGAATGTAAATGTTTGTACATACTGCAATATGAGATATGATTGGAAATATTTTAAACCAATGTATCATCAAAGATAATAGATTTCTATTTACATTTATTCTACATAGACAATGTGGCATTCAACTGAGGCATAAATCAAACTTGTACCAGATGCAGAAATTCACCAGAAACAAATCTGAAGTTAGTGTAGGAAGAAATTCTTTCAAAAAAGCATTCGGCCAAACTGTAAGGGAGAAGCACTGCTTATACTAGACAAGCTTTTACCTCTGGAATTTTGACTTCAAGATCAAATCCTCCTTGAGCAGAAGTCTGAAGCGTAGCTGAAACTTCACGTTCAGAATTTTTCTCATGTTTCTGGCTGAACCCCCAGGCATAGGACACACCTGGGACGTACTCCCGAACACTATGAAGAGTTCAGTGAAAACATGTAATGTGTATGAGCAGTTTAATGAACTTAGAGGTCTTGTAATGGCAACTATTTAAAAGTGAAACATGAAATGTGCTATAATAGTAAAGAAGTGAAGAATTTTACAGAGCAATTGATCCATAATACTTCAAGAGAAAGTAATACCTTTGGCCGAATGTTTGGATTAATGCAGGAACATCTCCCCAGTTAATTTCTGCAATTATAGTGGGCTTTGATTGTTCTTTGGCAGAAACCTTTACTGCTACTTCATATGACTGACACTCAGCTCCCCATCTGAAGTGGGTCTAAAATATACAGTTTTAGGACAAATAGGACAAAAAATATTACAGAGTGTGAATTGCCGTTGATTTGTCTACTAAAAATATATTTACCATTATACTTAAATTTCCAAAGAGTTAGTTAACACGTCATAGGACTTATATAGTTATTTTATTGTATGGCGTTAATATGAATGACAGAATGTCATTTTATACTATATACATTTTTGAAAACTGTACTTACATGAACTGAAATCGGCATCTTATATGCATATATCTCTACCACGAATAAAATTGCGGTGTTTTGATGGTCTAAAAGCAGCTGTTATATATTTATTTTGCAATTTGTTTAACATATTGTAATGCCTGTTTTTTTTTTTTTTTTTTTTTTTGTAGCCATTTTTGCAGCTATGTTTGTTAAACTGGATCCTGGATCGTTTCAGAAAGCCTAAGCACATTTATAAAGTAAAGAACCATTTCTGCACTGTTTTAGGGACATGTATTTATGTTGTTAAAGCATGGTAGAAGCAGGAACCCCAGGCTGAAAACCCCAATTCTGGTTAAAATCTGATTTCTTGTCATGTTTCCATTGCTATAATGTATGCCAAAATTCAGCCACAACAACATCTGATGGGTTTTCCCAGACATGAAAAGCTGACATGAAACATTCCTTTATTTTAGAAAATAATGAAAAATGATTTTAAGAATTGAATGTGGGTGCATTCTGCAACAAGACAATGCTCTTAAACATAAAGACAGAAAAGCAACAGAAAGAAATGTTGTTTTTCTTTGCTACGATCCTCTCAGTCTCCGGACTTGATGTAAAAATGGCAGTGTGAGACAGTATGTCAGAAAAAAATATTCGCAATATATTTTCTTTTCTTTTCTTTTAGTTTAGTTTGATTTAGTTTAGCTTAGTTGTAGGTAAAATGATTATTTACTTCAGTGGAGATCATCATTGACATTTTCTACATATAAAATAAACTGCTTTCTATATTCTTACCTTTGCCCCTGCTTGAAGCTTGTCAATATTCGCATCTACACATATTTTCCAGTTCGCCTCATCAGCAGCCTCAGATATAATGACTTCTATATCATCCTTCTGTGTGTCTGGTGTGTAATACACAGCGGCCTCATAACCCAGCGGCTTCACATTAGGACTGAGAGCCAGCACTTTCACGATGGTCACAGGTTCAGGAGTGGCATCAGTATCCTACATTACAAACATGCATTAAAATCTGAAATGGAAGTATGATCATCTATTATTATTATTATTATTATTATTATTATTATTATTATTATTACTATTGTGACTAGTGAAAGGGGCAAAAGTATTTGTGTTATGAAGTGTGGCTCAAGGTCCTTATCCAGAACCTTCACACTAACTGTCCCTCAGTGGTGCATAGAACTTCTAACCTCAATCCGGACCACAGAATCTGTCACTATCTTCAAAAACCAGCTAAAGACCCATCTCTTCCGTGAGCATATAACTAACCCATAAAAAATAAATAAAAAAAAAACCCTTACTCTGGCTCTTACAATTCTACTCTGCGCACTTTACTTATCTAGAACTCAATTAAAAGATCTTATATAGTAGCGCTACTTGTATTGTTCTCTGCTTGATATATCGCTTTGCTTGTAAATTACAAATTAGATTTGATTAGATTTATAAACATACCTAAGTTTTCTTATTCCATGTATGAAGCTATAGTTTTGAGTTTCCTAAATGCATCAAAGAAATAGGTCTAGTAATAGTTGAATGATGCTGTGTGAATCAAAAATAAGACCAAATATTGTTACAGTACCTTGAATTTTTCCTGAGTGACAGTCATCATTTGACCCTGCTGTGAAATGTGTTTATGAGGCGCAGCACTGATCTGGATTTTGATCTTTTCTACAGGCTTAACAGACCTGACTTTTGAAATATACATTGGATGAAGAAAAACTGCATTAACTATAAGCACAAAAACCGTTTCGTGTAATAAATAAATAAATAAATAAATAAATAAATAAATAAATAAATAAATAAATAAATAAGCACTTTGTGATATAAAATACCTGGCTCAAGGTGACATGTAAACTGAGTGTATCCCAATAAGTAGGAAAGAGGATGGTCTTTAAGGTTTTGGACCCGTTTAGCTTCCAGTTCAGTGCACACTGCAGCTCCATAAGAGCTTAATTCTGCACAGTACTTCAGTTTTGGTTGGTATATCTCCAATGGTTCTAACTGGTCCACAGAAACAGGTTACAGATTCACTTGATACTGAAAATATTTCTTTCCTGTATGTTTTCCAGTTTTGTAATAAAAACTGTACCTGATACTCTTTGGAACATTCTGTGTCATCCTTGAAACTTTGCTCAGGATCTCTGTGCTCTGGTATCATAGGAGTCATTTTAGCCATCGATGGATCGTCATTATTTCTTGACACTGCATATACGTCGTATCTGTTTAAGACAGAGCCGCAGTGGTTAAGGATTTGTGACATTGGCCACAGGTTGAGAATTCAAATCTCAGCTGTTCTAGAGAGCCACTGTTCTACCCTGGAGAAAGACGTCTTGGAAAACGTACTTGATTGTGAAGAACTCTGTGTGGTTTTTGCATGGGGGAAAAGTGACCTCATAATTCTTCTCTTTCACATTCTTTTTCAAGCCAGCTTTCCAAGGCAAAGATACGGTTGTCTTGCCATTCAGCTGGACACCAGACTGAAAGAGATCTGTATTGATCCCATGGAAAACAAAATAATCCGTTGCCACTCTGAAACGAGATATGAAGTCTTTATATGATTGTGAATTAATGCACACAGTAGAATCATTGTTTAAAGAACATTGAGTTAAAAAGAAAATACCCAGCAAATCCATCTGTTTCCACCAAAATATCTGCATTTCTCACTTCCTGTAAGCTTTCTTTTAGAGGTGGGTCAATGTTAGCTTTTGCTGAAATTATAAAAACAATATTGCAATCTGTGTCATTATTTGATGTTGTCTTTTATAATATTAAATATTCAACTTCACAGAATAAGAATAGTTATTACCGTTTACCGTAACAGCTGCTAATATAGAATAATATTTGCTGATTTCAACTGGGAGGCCAAGACAAGTTGGCTGAACAAATCTGGTTTCAAACATAAGGAATGGTTTTGTCCAGTGCCATGATATTCCTTTTTGTAGTTGTTGAATCAAATCCCACAGTTTATTGTCTTTATTTGCAGTAAGGCCCACAGACTTAGACACAGAAAGAATCATTTCATTTTAATTCTCCACCAAAAAACATCTTATATAAGCAATACAAGACATCTTGCTTTCTACTCTTCAATATGAAGAGTCTAATATGAAAAATAAGTAATGTAGATTGTTTACCTTTAGGATTCTTTGAATAACATCTTGATATAAATCAAAAAATGAGACCTCTTGCCCAAAGAATCTCACAAATACTGATAAGAGAGGTTTCTTTTTATGGAGGGACTGCCAATCTGAAAGCTTTAAATGGTAATGGAGAAATGAATCAGTTTATTCTGAAACATCACTGAGAACAGTCATACATAAAGACGAAGCAAACTAATTTACTCACAATTTTCATGATATCTGCAAAATCAGCAACTCCAAAATCCTTGGAAATGCCAGGTCTATGTGAGAATAACTCTGTGAGACCCTCTGCACGAATACCAAGCTGGTGAATTATGGATATAAAGTCATTACAACCTTTACAATATGAAATAGAATGACTCATTAAATGACACAGAAATGTGTAAATTAATTACATCAAGAAGCTGAAATACTCTTCCAATGAAGTAAAGCTTTCCATTAGAAATGATTTCTGTGGGTAAGGCACTTGTACCATTTTTCAGCAAATACAGCGCTTTGGATGTGCCCGTCAAAAGATCATCTAATGAGGTAAACACAACACACTCTTATATAAACTCTGCTGGATTTTTTAAAGTAAGGAATACAACATGATGAGGTATGCAGTTATAGGAAAATAATCGACACCAGGTAGTGTGGTGGTACTGATTATTATGAGTGGTTATTTTCCTATAACAGCAAATCCTGAAGTTATTTACCACCTTTATCTATTAATGAGCAACACGTCATACTTTATAATGGTTTTATAGTTAAGGCAAGGCATTACAGGCACAGCAAATTCTGGTCAATCATTTTTCAGATTTTTGGATAATAGCATCTATAACATATATTAAACTGTAGTAATAAACATATCAAGATATGTTCATTTCACTGTTTTGTCCACTTGAGACCGTCACTTTATCTGAAACGTAGAAACTTTGAGGAAGGCTTAAGCTCACAATCATGTCCTGTTATACATGCCTGAAAATCTTGTTTCATTATATACACATCAATTTATTTGTCATTATAATGTACAGCACATACTGATCTCTCTCTCTCTCTCTCTCTCTCTCTCTCTCTCTCTCTCTCTCTCTCTCTGTATATATATATATATATATATATATATATATATATATATATATATATATATATATATATATATATAACTGGATAGCTCATGACGTCATCAACAGCGATGCTACTACACCGCCATCTTTGTATTCCCTAACATTCTGAACGCACTATGGGATGTAATCACTGATCTATAAGATCATTGGTCGGAGCTCTGAAGCATAAAACAAATATAAAAATACAGCGGATATTTGTGTACAGAGAATATTTAACCACACACACACACACACACACACACACACACACACACACACACACACACACACACATGTATAAACTCATTCGCAACGGGGATGATGTGTGTTTCATTTTAGTGTTATAATAGAGATGTCACTCCGCACAGTTTGAATATCAGCTTTGAGGTCAAAAAGGTAAGAAAAGAGAGCTTAGTAACAACCGGTGGCTAAACACTAAAACACCAACACTTCAACAGTACTGTAATCTACTAAGGGAAAAGATACAGAAAATAATGTGTGTGTGTGTGTGTGTGTGTGTGTGTGTGTGTGTGTGTGTGTGTGTGTGTGTGTGTGTGTGTGTGTGTGTGTGTGTGAGTGAGAGAGAGAATAGATTGAAACAGTCCTGGAAGACACATTATCACCGTTTTGAACAAGTTTATATTTATACTAGTATACCAATGGGTGTTAAATGATCATGTATTTTGTACAGCTGTGCGTTATAATGTATATTTGCTGTGTGTGTGTGTGTGTGTGTGTGTGTGTGTGTGTGTGTGTGTGTGTGTGTGTGTGTGTTTTGGGGGTGGGTGGAATTCTGGGTGGGCAGATCCTCAGAGCCAAAGCAGCCCAACCAAAGAAAGTCACAAACCACTCCACACTACTGCATAAATATAAACTAATTTGAAACGGGGATGATGTGTCTTCCAGGACCATTTCAATCTATTCTCTCTCTCTTTCTCTCTCTCTCTCTCTCTCTCTCTCTCACACACACACACACACACACACACACACACACACACACACACACACACACATTATTTTCTGTATCTTTTCCCTCAGTAGATTACAGTAGTGTTGAACTGTTGGTGTTTAAGTGTGAGTGTTTTAGTGCTTAAGTGTTTAAGTATTAGTGTTTAGTGTTTAGCTGCTGGTTGTTGCTAATAGCGTGGAGTGAAATCTCTATAAGAACACTACTGGGTCCTTTTGCTTTAAAATGGGGTTATTTTATACACTTTTGATGTTGTATTTATACTGTTGACTGTTAAAGATTACGCATTTGTGCAGGTACATGGTCTGTATAAATTACAACCTGTGGGCACTTCTGCCACATCCTTTAGCGAACGTTGTTTTGCAGTTAAAAGCAGCACATCGGGTCATCTTGACAGTTTTCGTCGGTTGACGGTCGGCGCCTTCTGTCGGTAGGGAATCGTAAAATGGCCGCCAGAGCACTTCCGGTGGATTCACCTACTGCTGGTAGTTTAGAATTCTATGAGCTATCCAGTTCTATATACAGATCAGTGACAGCGCGTCAATTTCCTTAATAAACCTTAATAAGCCTAAAACTTACTAGAGTGGAAACACATTAAAATGCATTGTGTTTTTTAAAAGCATTTTTCTATTTGACCAATCAGACCTGAGAATTCAACAGTGCTGTGGTATAATAAGACATACAGTAGATATAGATAATCATGCTGAAATCAGGGAATATGCATGTTAAGCATGTTTTAGTTTTAGGTTAAAGTTTGTGAAATTGCCAATAATGCAATTCAAACTTTACATTAAGGTGAACATTTTGAGGAAACCTATTACAACCATGTAAATGCTATTGTAGAAATTGAATTGAATTTTAATCCAACTTACCGCTGAACCAATCGAAATGCAGTGCCTTACTAAATCGATAACTTAGCCGACCAAGCTTCCGAGAAAGTATTTTTACTGCGATATTACAAACAGTTGATCTGTGTGAGAAATGGTTACAAAAAAGAATTCAGAAATATTTTCTTTTTCTCTCTGAATGCTAAATATATTGACATTACTAATAAACTAAATAAAAAGTATAGTGATCTTACAGGTAATGATCATCAGGGATGCGTGAACTTGCAATGCCCCTGAGTTGTGAGTAAATGAAGCTTGAGACTTGGCGGTCTGTTTCCTGGAGCAAAAGCTCAGTCAGTGTGGAGATCAGCGCTAGAGATGGCTTTGTATCCAGGAGGATCACAGAAGCTAACATTCTTATTTCAGCAGGAACAGTCCGTCGTGCAACTAAGGTTAGTGCAATGTCCTGAACCTGAAAAAGAGAATATGAAATGTAAGCTTGTCATCTTGGGCCCTGTTCAGAACTCATTCTTGTAGGTTAAAGGACATGATCATGAGATGCTTCAGAGGTGATCTACCTGAGGGTTAATCATGTTAGAAATATGCTAATAAGATTATATACGTTTGATTTGCGAAGTGAAAATTATTTATTGCTCTGATGGGAATAATGCTATCCCCACCACTCAGAGAGCAGAGCATTCCTTGTATGAAAAGTATCAGTCCCTCCAGGATTTTGCGATCGCAGAAATGAATGCAAAATCAAGCAAACTTCACAATATTCAGAGGATCTTGCAATTTTTCTGAATTAACACCGATTTTACACAGATTTGGGCCAAGGTGCATCATGTGACGTCATCACAGCGTGCATTCAGCCAAAACCTTCTTCGATTCACATGCGTCGAACTTGAGTACAGATAAAAGGTCTCATTTACCAACAACCATCACTGCAAAAGACCATGCAAAAGAATTTCTCGCAATTGCAATTTCGCCAATTCAAGTAGTTTTCCGCAAAAAAGCACAAAAAAACTCCACAAGTTGTATCACAAATGTTGAAACAAGCCACTGCAAAATCAAGCATTTTTGGCCACAACAATCACCAAAAAAAAAAAAAAAAAAAAAAAACTGAGCGAAATCCTGTATGGACTGAAATATTTTATATTACATCCAACATTCATTCATTCATTCATTCATCTTCAGTAGCTATTTTATCCTGGTCACGGTCATGGGGGTCCAGAGCCTATCCTGGGAATGCTGGGTACAAAGCAGGAATACACCCTGTATAATATGCCAGTACTGGTATGTTTTTGAGAAGTGGGAAGAAACCCCAGAACCCTGAGGAAACCTAAGTGGACATGGGGAGGCAGTACTCTACACACACCTGAGCTCAGGATCAAACCGAGGAACCCTGGAGCTCTAAGGCAGCAACGCACATCAAACGTTGCTGATTAAAATTTCTACAATTTGCATGATGTAAGATTCAGATTCGACTTCACTTAGTTTCAAAGTAAAACTTCAGTGCTGCTACTTCCAGAGTCTAATCGAGAGTAATGATACTGGGCATCAAAAAACAATGACAAGGGTGATGATTCTTACATTATGTGGATCTCTAATAGCAAGGTGTCGGAGGGACTGCACAGCCACACTCTGAACCCTAGTGGGGAGGCTATCAGCTTTGACAGAGAATCCGGGAAGGAACTTCATTATGGTCTTAAGGCTTAATGGATGTCCGGCGTTTCCCAAGGCCTTCAGAGCAATCACCATGTCTTCATCTATGCCTTTAGTGAGTCCATTAGTGGCCATATCGAGCAGCGGCTGCAAAATGAGAATGACAGCTAACATAATTAGCACACGCCAGCAGACAATCTGATAAGAATCGGCTTAATAGAGTAGCTAGTGTCAAACCTGCACTGTGAGGACTGGGCAGGGATTCACACGATCACAGACTCTGTATACCAGAGAACTGTATGAAAGGATCACGGTGTTCCATAGCATAAGATGGGACTTACTAAACGGGATGGTCAAAAACTCCTGTAGGAGAATGATGGACATGAGGGAGGTCAGTAAACTCTCTATTTTATTTAGTATTAAACATCAGAAATAAAAGTATCCAGTCTTTACCTTTGCCATTTCTACTAATTCAGATTCAGCAGATAGATGGTTGAATGCCACCAGAATTGCCTGGCCAGCCTCATTTGCAGAAATGTCTCCAGCTTTGAATCTGTTCTTCAGGAATTTGAGTACCCTTCCATCTGTCACCTCAACAACTGTATCCAGAAACCACCTCCTAATAATTACCAGCATGAGAATGTCAGGAGAACATAAGAAACTTCCAGTTTAAAAAATCTCAGGTTCTTCCTCTACAGCAGACGTGTCAAACATATGGTCTGTGGGCCATGACTGGTCCAATAAAAGTCCTAATCCAGTCCACCAAATTAATGTAGAATCTCTTTTATAAATTATAATCATCTTGTGGACCATAACTGAACTGAAAGATTTGAAGAATAACCAGTCTCTCTTATTCCACTAGGGGAAAATAGAGCAGCTACTAACAAAATGTGCTGATAACGTGTATTTATTCATTAGTAGCTAAAGTTATGGCTTTCACAGCAGTAACTGAATCACAATATCTATATTTGGTATTATTATTATTATTATTATTATTATTATTATTATTATTATTATTATTATTATTATTATACATAACTTCATGGACTATAATGAAGTTTATTTTTTGAAATTGTGTTTCTTTGGTCGGGAACTGCAGTCTATTTATCTGTTTTGTAGGTGATATATGTTTTCTTACAGTTAACATATAAGAACATATTTATAAAAGAAGATAAAAGAACATATAAACGAGATAAAAGAACATATTTAAGGGGAATTGTTGATGTGTTATTAATCCACTTGACACTCCAGTATTTGACATGCCTGGTCTACACATAAAGCAAGTAAATACCTGTGTTCATCATTTCCTGATAGCTGTTTCCATAAAAGCTCCAGATCATCATAACTAGTTGCACGAAGCAGTTGAATAAGCTCAAGAACATCAGCACTTGTGGCAGCGTTCACTTGGTAGATGTTAGCCTGAGCCAAACGTTTTATCAAGTCTGCAATCTATTGGAATTAAAATTAGTCAAATGAGCTGATTTTCTACACTTGAGCTATAAGTCTCATTGGCAAAACTAACCTTAGGAGCTGGGTTAGTTAGACTGATCATCAGAATTGGCATTGGCCCCAGACCTTTCTCTGCCTTGTACATCAGATTACCTCTGCTATTCACCTGACCTGTCACAGGTTTGCCAACAATGTCGGTCTGTTTGAGTAGCTCAATGTTCCAGCTGTAAAATGAAAAACACAGTTTGCAAATTTGTAAGCTTGTTGTAAAATATATAAAAAGGTTAAGCAATATGACTGCAATATCCATATTTTGATCAATTATGCCACAATACATTTTTTGAGATATTGTGTGTAGTGTCATTAATTTTATAACAATACCAGACTCTAGTGTAGGTCAGACTAACAAACAGCTGATTGGGCATATATATAAATAAAATTTCCCCCCTTTTCCATGCTAAATAATTTATATGTAAGAAAGTATCATTGAACTTAATAGTCAATAATTGATTGATTAAATTTATTTATTTATTTTCTTTACAAATTTATTATGACTGTTTATAGCTGCTGTAACATACAATACCCTCCACTAATATCGGCACCCTTGGTAAATATGAGCAAAGAAGGCTGTGAAAAATTGTCTGTATTGTTTAAACCTTTGATCTTTTGTTAAAAAAAAATTCACAAAAATATTCTGCTCTCATGGATATCAAACAATTGCAAACAAAACACAGGCTTATAAAAAATAAACTTTTTAAATATAGATGTGCAACAATTATTGGTACCCTTTTAGACAATACTTTTCGCTACCTCTCTTTGCCGAGATAACAGCTCTGAGTCTTCTCCTATAATGCCTGATGAGGTTGGAGAATACATGGTAAGGGATCTGAGACCGTTCCTCCATACAGAATCTCTCCAGATCCTTCAAAAATTTCGACGTCCATGCTGATGAACTCTCCTCTTCAGTTCACTCCACAGGTTTTCTTTGGGTTTGAAGTCAGGGGACTGGGATGGTCATGGCAGGACCTTGATTTTGTGGTCAGTAAACCATATTTGTGTTGATTTTGATGTATGTTTTGGATCATTGTCCTGCTGGAAGATCCAACCATGTCCCATATTAAGCTTTCTGGCAGAGGCAGTCAGGTTTTCATTTAATATCTGTTCATATTTGATAGAGTCCATGATGCCATGTATCCTAACAAAATGTCCAGGTCCTCTGGCAGAAAAACAGCCCCAAAACATTAAAGAGCCACCACCATATTTAACCGTGGGCATGGGGTACTTTTCCATATGGCTACTTCTCTGTGTGCGTCATAACCACCTCTGGTGTTTATTGCCAAAAAGCTCTATTTTGGTTTCATCTGCCCATTGAACCCGATCCCATTTGAAGTTCCAGTAGTGTCTGGCAAACTGAAGACGCTTGAGTTTGTTTTTGGATGAGAATAGAGACTTTTTTCTTGAAACCCTTGTAAACAACTTGTAGTGATGTAGGAGACTTGGGATTGTAGTTTTAGAGACTTTCTGACCCCAAGACTAACTAACTTCTGCAATTCTCCAGCTGTGATCCTTGGAGATTTTTTGGCCACTCGAACCATCCTCTTCACAGTGCGTTGAGACAATATAGCCACACGTCCTCTTCCAGGTTGATTCATAACATTTCCAGTTGACTGGAACTTCTTAATTATTGCCCTGATGGTGGAAATGAGCATTTTCAATGCTTGTGCTATTTTCTTATAGACACTTCACGTTTTGTGAAGCTCAACAACCTTTTGTTGCACATCACAGCTATATTCCTTGGTCTTACCCACTGTTATGAATGACTAAGGAAATTTGTCCTATGTGCTACCTCATATTTATACCCCTGTGAAACAGGAAGTCATGGTTGAACAATTTCCTGTTCCTAGTCACCTAGGTGTACTAAAAAAAAGTAAAATATCAATGGGAATATAGTATTACAGTAAGTACAACGATCTTGAATATAGACAAATTTATCAACTATGTATTATTATGACATTATTAAATGATAACTATAAGACTATTAACCCTATTTGCAGGCATTTTTTCTCAATTATTTGTTTATTATTTGCATGTTCTATTCCATCGGTTGAAATCTGCCGAGGGAAAAGAAAAACTTGAAATTAGTAAAAATACTTAGAAATAAGTTTATTTGTACTGTATTTGTACTGGTTCAAGCTAACAGGACAGCTACAGAAAATAGCATCAACATAATGACAAATAAAAACTCTTTACAACCATGGAAAGCAGAAAAGCATCTCGGAATTCACAGCATTCACAGCATGTCAAGACTGATGGGCTACAACAGCAGAATATGAAGCTAAAGTGGGCACAGGCTCATGGAAACTGGACAGCTGACAACTAGAAGAACGTTGCCTGGTCTTTTTCCAACCTGTTCAGTTTCAGCGAGCCTGTGTTAACAGAAGCTCTTGACCTGTATCTGCATGATTTAATGCATTGCTCTGCCACATGCTTGGCCAGCTGCATAAATGCATGAATGAGCAGGTGTACAAGTGTTTCTATTAAATTCACCGGTGAGTCTATAAGTATAATAATAGACTTCTCATGATATTAGATAAACTCACATGTATTGAGGATTTTTAACACTTGTTGACACAGAAATTTTGCAGATAATGATGTTGTGAAACTCTACATAATATAACTTACTTGGCTTTCAGTTTAGAATTTCCACCCTTCACATTGAATGGAGAGAAGTAGTGCCTTTCAAGTGCAGAGGCCTTTGTAATGAGACCACCACTTCCCATAGACTTTACTGTATACTCATATTTCACAGTAGAAACCACATTTTCACCTCTCTGAAAAGTGACATATGTTTAATAGTTATAATATATAAAACAGTATTACTCAATGCAGTGTCTCCTTTAGCTAATAAGTGGATGTGTATGATTTCACTGAAGTACTTCATTGGTATTTTTTGCCTCACTTTAAGGTAACTAATTATACACACCTCTCTGCTGGATTTACTTTCGTAACCCAGTGCCATTCCTTGATATATTTCTGCTTTTTGTTGGCAGTTTTTAATGTCAATGTTTTGAGTCACGTATAATTCTTTAGCTGCTGCATTATCTTCAATAACATAAGCACTGTGACAGAAACCATGAATTCCCACCTGAGAAGAAATAATAAGAAAACATAAAAAAAGTTGTGTGATATTGAATAACATGTCAAATAACGTAATACTGACGATACGAAATGTTTCATACCTCATCAAGCTCATAAATCCACTGGGTGGTTTTAACTGTAACATGCAGGAACTTTAGAATACCTCGCACTATGTTCACAATAGTGTTGGAGACGTCAGGCGCTGTTTTGATGTTAATTACTTGTCCTTTCGTGTATTCAAAAGTGAAGGGTTTGGTGAGTACAGCTGCCAAATGTTTAGTAAGATTAGGTGAGACTTTGAATGAGTCCACTCCTGGGATTCCATTAAACTCTTCAAAAGTTACATTGGAGATCTGTCATAAGAGTGATAAGAATCTTATACAAAAAAAATCAACTACAATAACTCCTGCAGAGGAAATGAACTGATAAGCAATAATAATGAAATTCTCATTGACTGGTTGCTTATAATTAATTATATTATTTTTTATTTGCATAAATAATATTGTGCTCATTCAGAACATTTATTAATTATGCTAAATGTGCTAATTGTTAATATTTTTATATTTAAGTTCAAATATACCATATAACTTATAATTTTTAAAAACCCAGACATTTACAATTTTTATATTTAATCTACATAGAAAAAGTAAGTGATTAGATTATTATGATATTAAGCATACCTTAAATAAAAAAGTCTGTATTGATACTCCAGTGATTTTAAAATTGCACTGTAGTTTTACTCCAGATTCAGCCAGGCCTGGTGTATCACGCCCAATATTCACCACTCCTTCATATTTATATTCATATGTCTTTCGGGGGTTCAAGGTGGGCTCTGAAATGATTGCAAATAGAAGGAAGACTAAGATAATGTTTGTTTGTTTGTTGGTTTGTTTGTTTTTTCTTCTATTTTTAATAAGTCAGAATATGCTTTTTCATCCAAACTAGCCAATACACCAATAATATTAGATCAATAGAATTTTGGCTCTGCTGTCTTACAGCTGGAAGGTTAGGACACATTCTGCATGTATATTAAGATCAAAGTCCTACACTTTTTAAAGGGTCCTCAAGGGTTCTGCAAATAGTTAATGGCTATAATGTCCTAAAAGTAATAATCTCTGATAAGGAAACTTGTCACATCCAGCATGGACATTTCACCACCATCTTCCATTGGTTACACTATTTTGCTGTCCAAAACATACAAAAAGCACATTTACACTTGTGCCAGGTGTAAAGCGTTGCCTATTGTATTCATTTGAGTACATTCTGAGCAATTGTTATCTGGGTTAAGATGGAGGGTTACATAAAAGTGGCACTTGAAAGTATCTGCCCTTCCACCTCATCCACTGAAGCAGGCATCTTCTTTCTGGAAAAGAAAGATTGTGGCCTTCATCCTAGCATAAAAATAATTTAAGGTACATAATTGGACCATTACTCTAAAAGCTAATTAAAGGTACACCACATGATCCTTACCAGATAAAAGTTATACACAAATGGTACAAAAGCTCTACCCTTGATTGTAACACCCCAGGTACAAGGAAAAGTACAGTTATCAGACACCCTCATCCAGAAAGACTTACATTTATATTATTTATACAACTGAGCATTTAAGGTTTAAATGGCTTGCTCAAGGGGCCAGCAGAGGTTGGGATTTGAACTCACAACCTGCTAATCAGTAGTACAACATCTTAACCACTGAGCTACCACTTACCACCACTGAACTGCCACTAACTGTTGCACTTGGATGACTGACTCACATATTCCCCTACCAAGGAGTAGGATTCGGAACACATCCATACTCTTCACACACATTAAGGCATCTAATCTCACGAAACTTCCTAGAAAATTCACTGAGAATTCCAGACAACCTTTGTATGACCCACCATGTGACGGACATTATTATGCTCACCAATCAGATTTAACCAGTGCTCATCTAAGTAACTCCTGCACACAACCATACTGTGGATATGCTGCTGTTCTACAGCATTATGTTTGCACATGAAAGTGGTAAATGTGAGCCAGAATTGGCTCATCACTCATTTGCTGTGTGGATGTCCTACATTGTTTCATAAAAGCAGGTCTGCCGTTCTGCAAATGAACAGCACTGATCTGGCCACCCTTACAGGTCCTGTGTCATTTTAATGAATACTGTGTCAAGTGGAATAATTTTAAGAAGCTAGAACCCTTAACCATCCAAAGACCACTTGTTCTCCTGTTTTCAAAGCATGTAATGTAGTTATTTAACTAGACTGAAGATGCTACTCCTATATTCTTAATCGTATTGTTACCCAGAGCATGTTACTGGGCATGAACTGACCTAGGGTTTGGGGTGTATTATAACAGTTCTCTCATTGTGGCTGAATTATTTACATGGATAAATTTAGGGAGATGTAAATTGTTTATGTATGCAGCAGACAAATGTAATATTTTTGCATCAAATTTAGTTTGGTCTGTTTAAAAAAAAAAAAAAAAAAAAGTGGTTACAATAATCCCTGGTCTGCACTAAAGCTATATTTGGTCAATACGAATTGACTTCCTTGCTGTGTATGCTTATTTTAGTGGTTATTCATTCACTCACTGACCAGTCACAGCACAGTGGTGGGTATGGCTAAACAAGTGCTGCAAAACTGGCTAGACAAACTGGCCATGTCAACCACATTGTTCTGTAGAAATGGTCCACACACAATGGGCCAGAATTCACCTCTCACTATGTTCACTTCTCACATCCTAGTTTTACCACTTACATACAGTATACAAAGAACATTGCATAAGATCATTGTGTATGATTAACAACAACAATAACAATAACAACAACAACAACAACAACAATAATAATAATAATAATAATAATAATAATAATAATAATAATAATAAGAGGAAGAAGAAGAAGAAGAAGAAGAAGGAGAAGAAGAATATATTTGAATGAAAATCCATTGCTTTAAACTTTGCCAAAAATTAACTCTGTTGTAGATAATTAGATATTAAATCATTTTTGAATAATGGTGAATATTGCTACTTACCATAATTCGTGCTCTCACTTGCTGACAACAAATACAAACAAAACAGTCCGATTTAACATCTGTATTCTATTCTATTCACAGCATAGAAACATGGACCACAAATAGGTAAAGTTTTGATGGCACACTCAGCCATCATTACTTAAAATATTCTTGTACAAATGTGTTAAAATGTGCCATCAGTGATCTGCCATTTATAGAGATATAACTTAAAGCATATATGTTTATAAGATATTTACCAGCCAAGGCCACAAAGAGACAGAAGAGAAGCCACCGCATGGCGAGTGCCAGGAGTGAAATCACCTGATTAGGCATAACCTTATATATGGCCGATAATCCTCCCTCTCCTCCCTTTCTTATCTGCTTGACTTGAATGAAATGACCTGCTAAACTTCTGCTTGATGTTACCCATGCTAAAGCATGCACCTGGACTGGTTGAATTTTTAAAACTTGAAAATTAATTTGAAGCCATAACATGGTTTAAGAAGTAAGACTAACATAGTGTAGCTTGTGGTTGGGAAATGTACTGTTGGTGAAATTGCTGCAAACCAATTTTCTGGACCCGTGGCAATGGGAAAAGGACAGAGTGTGTGAGCCCACAATGACAATGTCACTAAGTCCTGCAAATACAGTTACTCACTTTTGTTGCCAGCAGTTTAGACATTAATGGCTGTGTGTTGAGTTATTTTAAGGGGACAGCAAATTTACACTGTTACACAAGCTGTACACTCACTACTTTACATTGTAGCAAAGTGTCATTTCTTCAGTGTTGTCACATGAAAAGTTATAATCAAATATTTACAAAATACTGTATATATATATATGAACGGGCTACCTCCCATTGCCAAGATAACAGCTCTGAGTCTTCTACTACAATGCCTGATGAGGTTGATTAAAAGAGCCACCACCATATTTAACTGTGGGCATGAGGTACTTTTCCATATGGCTACTTCTCTGTGTGTGCCAAAACCACCTCTGGTGTTTATTGCCAAAAACCTCTATTTTGGTTCCATCTGCCCATTGAACCCGATCCCATTTGAAGTTCCAGTAGTGTCTGGCAAACTGAAGACGCTTGAGTTTGTTTTTGGATGAGAGTAGAGGCTTTTTTCTTGAAACCCTTCCAGAAAATTTGTGGTGATGTAGGTGACTTTGGATTGTAGTTTTGGAAGCTTTCTAACCTCAAGACGCAGTATTAGCTCAGTGGTTAAGACTGATCAGAAGGTTGTAATTTCAAATCCCAGCACTGCCAAGCTTTCACTACTGGGCCCTTGAGCAAAGCCCTTAATGCTCAACTTCTCAGTTGCATAAATGAGATAAATGTAAGTCGCTCTGGATAAGGCCGCCTGCCAAATGTCATAAATGTAAAGACGCAATTTACTTCTGCAATTCTCCAGCTATAATCCTTGGAGATATTTTGGTCACTTGAGCCATCCTCTTCAAAACGCGTTGAGACAATATAGACACCCATCCAATTCCAGGTTGATTCATAACATTTCCAGTTGACTGGAACTTCTTAATTATTGCCCTGATGGTGGAAAATTTGCATTTTCAATGCTTGTGCTATTTTCTTAGAGCCACTTAACATTTTGTGAAGCTCAACAACCTTTTGCCGCACATCACAGCTATAATCCTTTGTCTTACCCATTGTTATGAATTACTAAGGAAATTTGGCCTATGGGTTACCTCATATTTATACCCCTGTGAAACACAAAGTCATGGTTGAACAATTTCCTGTTCCTAGTCACCTAGGTGTACTAAAAAAAAAGTGATCAATGGGAATATAATGCAAATAAATTTTTCTCATATGAATTCATAGGAGTGCCAATAATTGTTGCACACCTATATTTAACAAAGATATTTTGGCGGGGATAAACCTGTGTTTTGTTTGCAATTGTTTGATATCCTTGAGAGTAGAGTATTTTTGTGAATTTTTTAAACAAAAGATCAAAAGGTTAAACAATACAGACAATTTTTCACAGCCTTCTTTGCTCATATTTACCAAGGGTGCCAATATTAGCGGAAGGCACAACATGCATTGTGTCAATAATAAAAAAAATCAAGTCAAACAACCATGCAGCTTTTAAATATACATTTATTCATTTAGTGAGACCTATTATAAACATAAAACTGAACAGTTAAAGGAGTCGCTCAAGAGCCCAACAGTGACTTTGTCGCTGTTCTGAGATTTGAACTCAATCTTTCACTCATAAGCACAGAAGCTTAACTGTTGCGCCACCACAGCTGTCCCTCAGTCAGTTAGCTTTTGGCCATCATTAAGAAACAAAATGTACTTCATGAACATTCCAGAACGTATTCAGGATAAACAAGTGTTAAGAAATTATCAATAACTTTTCATGAATGCTATATTATCTTTAGTGTTATATAGTTTACTTGCTATCATGCACTGCCAGTCAAAATTGTTTGACCACTCTATATTTTAGCAATTAGTTTTAATGACCATTATAAATATTCTATTATTGGAAAATTGAACCAAAGAATATGTATTAGTGAATGGACAAACGTTTAATGAAGGGAGAAACGTTTTTAGCTTATTTTATTGGAATAATTTATGTCTAGCTCAATCATAAATGTCCAAAAACTTTATCACTCCACTTAGCCAGTTGCATCACACCACACATTTATGATTTATAGTTAATATTAGCACTGAACTTTCATTTCCAGTTTAAAAATATGTTTACTCTCCCAGGCATTTGAGTCATTATAAAAGTCAGTAGTATTGAGTCTTCCATTTCCTCCTGTGGCTTTGACTAATGCTTTTGCTTGATGCTTTTTATTGTTTTATTAATTAATTCGTTTATGTAATTTTATTCATGTTTTATTTCATCGCTGTTTGAAATTACTAAATATTTCATTTTACGGCACTTTAGTAGACATCTTTAAACGTGCTTAAAAATGAAAGTGACTTGACTTCACTTGCATCTATGGGCTAAACAGTTTTACCTTCCAGGAAATCCCTGCCTTTAATAAAGCACTCATTTAACATCATATTAGAATTCTGACAGTGACCAGTTAAAAAAGTCCACAAAGATTTCCATATTTAAATGCTATTCTGCATCATTTTGTTCGGTCTGTGGTGATAATAGTGAATAAACTGTAATAAAACTTTTTTAAAAAACAAAAACATCTGAAATATATCCAAACCTCACAAAGTAACTCATTAACAACGATTTATACAATACATAAAGAATACAACTCTTTTACAGGCAGAAACACAACTTTAGTTTAAGCAACTTTAAATATTATGTAAACAAAACTCTGTGTAGTAAATAACTGAGCAGATGAACTAGTTACTGTATATAATAGTTTTTGTACATTTTGAGTGCAGTACTTTTACTGTTAAATTTACAAAAGTACATTTTAAGCTGTATTCAAATACATCCATTTGCAATGTGCACAGTGAACAAAATATGTGGCAGCCTGGGAAAACCCTTCATATGGTGAAATTTTCTACTATGTATAGTTCTGAACTACAGCTTTTCTTGAAATGAAGTATATTTGTGTGTATCTCAATCACAAGTAAAGTTATGGCATTTTAAAGTCTTAAAAAGTATTTAACTTCGACTGCAGCACAGTTGCTTTAGACATCTTTATTCATACTGAATTTTTTTTTTTTACACCATCATTTTTCCAAACTGGCTCCTTACCCAACAGGCTCTCTGCAAGAATATATCCTAGGCACAATTAAATTGTTAAGTTGACGTTATAGGCAGAAAAGCAGTATTTTTGCCAGAATTCAATCACACTGTCACTGTCATCCGATGGGTTTTCCTGTGCTGCCACACAAATAACAGATTAACTACTATTTACTAACACATAATGCTACTTTTACTACTAATTTCAGTATGATGGATGGGTTTGATTATCACATTTGCTACATAGAAATATAAAAAATAGTTGTTTTTTTTTTTGTAGGTGACAAAAAGGTTCAAATTTTTGTAACCTCAAATACTTATGAGTTATGAAATATTTTTTAAGTTGCTTCCATGGTGGTGAGTGTCCAAAAATCTGATTTCCTTATCTCAGGCACTCAAAACAACATGGCACATTCTTGAACATTCGGTAGTACTCTTCTTGAACCTGTTAAAAGAAGAAGAAGAAGAAGGCATTTCCAACAAACTATTTCAAGCATTAAAACAAGAATGGTAAAGTATTTGGACTGAATAGAATGAGGTAAACTTTACCTTTCTAGACAAAACACAGAGGAAGATAAAAATAAACATCCCTTGGAAGGCATTAGCAAAAGTGAAGAGATAGGCTGTGAGAGTGGTCTCATTGAGGATGTGCACCACGCCAAATGTCCATGTAGCTCCAAGTACAAATAAGAGAGCAAGAGCTCCTCTAGCACAAGACCTGGGTTCGAGTGAATGAATTCAACGGACAAAGTTATCATTCCTAGTTCGTAATAATATTTAAACTACAATCTCTCAAATATTGACATAAATGCTTTACCTGATATTTTCATAGTGACTGATTTCAGGCTTCTTCACAGCTGTATGACGATAGACTTTATAGATGATTACAGCAAATGCCAACAAATTCACCTAGATCAGTGCATCAATGAAATCAAAATTTAGACAAATACAACTTGAGTTTAAAGAGCTGATCTAAGGCCTGCACATAAAAAAAAACAAGCAAGTATTTATTTATTTATTTATTTATTTATTTATTTATTTATTTATTTATATTTTCTGCACAATTCTCAGCCACCGGCCAGCTCTCGCCTATCATACCACATCTACCAACAAAGGAGGGTGAAGGCTAACATGTGCTTCCTCTGTGACACATAAAGCCAGCCAAGTGCATCTTTTTGAACTGCGGCTCATGCTGTGTCATACATCAACATAACACACTCAGAGCAAAGTGCTATATCTGCCCTCTTTCTTATACATTAGCTCATACATGCCCATGATTGGCTAGTGTCACTGTGATTGACAGGGGAGAGAGAGTATGCCATCCCTCCCACCCAGACAGCACGGCCAATTTTACTCCCTTTGCAAGTTATTTGATTGTTGAAAAAAAAAAAAAGTTTTTCAAGGTGATGAGAAAGACTCACCAGAATAATTAAACATGCAGGTCCAATGAAACTCCAGATGAAATTTCTTTCCGTGCTTAGCCAGCATCTTTTGAAAAGCAAAAGCAGAAATATTTGTTTGCCTTTTTGGTTATACATACAGTATTATGAATACATCTTATAAAATATCTCTTTACATACTCATGAATGGAATAAATTTTGTGCTTATGAAAGTTACAATTGTGTTTCAATTTCCTGTTTAAGGCAGTATACTTACGCAGAATTTGTGCCATAGTATTTATAGCCAAGAGTTACAGAGATTGTGACAACCACTGCTGGACTGCCATAACCGAATATGTAAAAGTTGCGGTGTAGGAAGCCTTTGTTGTAGATGACGCCGACAACAATCAGGTACAGGTGTATGCCCTCGATGCACATCCATGCGAAAGCAGCCAGAAAGAAATAATGCAGCAACCCAGCAACAACCGAACAAAACAACTGAAACATGGAAGCAACAATCATTATTGATATACAATTAATGTGTAATACTTTGCTATAAGGTCCACAAACACACATATATAGTTATACTTATTTAATGATTTCATAATGAAGTATTAATACATAATATATTATCCCAATTGAATCAGGAAAGATCATTTACATTACGAAGAGTCTGCTTTGAAACAATGTGGATTATCCTGTAGCATAACCCTAGGCAATAATGTTCAGGCAATTTGAGACCCCTTTGAATTTTTGTTTTGCAACACTCCCAATTCTAAACTAAACCTTAAACATATACTATACTATACTTATACTATACTATAAATACAAGGAAATATATTGTACATATTGTTACATTTTTCATACTAATATTCTAAAATTACCTCTACACACAACTTAGATCTTAACAACTACTTTTATTTAGCCTATAACCTGCTTTCCTTATTTCATACAGAGTGGGTCACCCACCTTTGACATCACCACCATGTACATGTTTATAACATCACAACAATAAGTGTGGGGTTTTTAAAGTTAATTTTCAACCACAAAACTGTGGTCCAAAGAGGTGTTTTGAGGGAAAATCTACAGTTGTGCCCAAAAGTTTGCATACCCCGTGTAGAATCTGCTAAATCTTAATACTGTTAAGAAAATAAGAGGATCATAAAAATCCCATGTTGTTTTTTTATTTCAGTACTGTCCTGAATAAACTATTCCACATAACAGATGTTTACATATAGTCCACAACACAAGATAATACCTGAATTTATCAAAATTATCCTGTTCAAAAGTTTACATAAGCTTGATTCTTAATACCGTGTGTCGTTACCTGGATGATCAACGACTGTTTTTATGTTCTGTGAGAGTCGTTCATGAGTCCCTTGTTTGTCCTGAGCAGTTAAACTACCCACTGTTCTTCAGAAAAATCCCCCAGGTCCTGCACATTCTTTGCTTTTACAGCATCTTCTGCATATTTGACCCGTTTCCAACAGCGGCTATATGATGTTCAGAACCATCTTTTCAGACTGACGACAACCGAGGGACTCGTACACGACTATTACAAAAGGTGCAAAGGTTCACTGATTCTCAAGAAGGTAACACGATACAGTAAGAGCCAGGGATGTAAACTTTTGAACAGGATGATTACTAACAAATAATCATCCTGTAACAAAATGTTATTATTTTGTTTAAAGGTCTTTTTTTTCATTTAGTACTGCCCTAAATAAGATCATTACATGTCTGTTACACAACTGTATATCTTTCATTTGCTTATAAGAAAATACTTTTTCTAAAAGTTTGGTGGGCCTAATGTACCATAAATGCTTATAAAAGGTTGTTTACAAATCTATAGTCACATAATTACTGAGGTGCTAATAAAAGCAAAGCATCACTGTGTCATCAAAGTTATGTACAGTATATGGAATATGTTTTGGAAATGAAATATACAGTACACCAGATCACGAAATAATATAAAAAAAAACAAAATAAAGGAATATAGGAAATCTGGACTACATAACCTTAACCTTCTGAAGCCAGTCCTCCACATGATTTAATTAGTCTTCACGGTAAAAGTACATGAATAATCATGCACTAATAATTGAATTATGAAAAATATATATGAATGATGAGTTAAGGCATGAACTAATCACAAACTAATGAAGAGCCAACCTTAAGTACAACATGAGTCTTATGAATTCATGCATGAATAACAACCACCTTAAGTACATGTTAGTACATGTTTTTTTTAATTAATGTATTAACTAACGCGTAGGGGTAAACTAAATCACATATACTCTATAAGAAAGAATATCCATAAAATATGCATACTTTGTATATGCATACTCAAATTGTTTAGATAATTTGCCATATGCAGCTGCAGACACAAACATCACTGAATGGCACTGGATTACTTTCATAATTTACATTGATCCTCCCATTGTTTGTGTATGCAGCTGTATATGGCAAATTATATAAACAATTTGAAATTACGCACATTTAATTCATATTCTTTCTTATAGAGCATATTTCATTTAGTAGTTAGTAGTTTAGTGATTTTTGTAGTTAAGGTTAGCCTTTCATTAGTTCATGATTAGTACATGCCTTAACTCATAATGAGTACGTATTTAAGTAATTATTAATGCAGATATTAGCACATGGTTACGCGTGTACTGTTGTTGTAAAGTGTTAACATCTTAACTGTTATAAAGTTACAGACATGTAGCTACAGTATTCTGAGAGCTCACCTTGTGTGCATACATATTGATCCCGATTAGAAAGATAAACTCGGCCATGAAAAGACTGCAACATAGGTTCTTGTGGATGGTTGTCCTGGTGCTCTGAATCTCACTGAAGAACCAGAAGGTGAAGATGCACATGAACAAGCAGATTATGGAGATCACCATTCCCAGCTGAGTGATGCGATTCAGTACGTTGTAGTGTGCAGCGAGCTGAGGAGACATAGCAGTTATTGGAAGATATAATTTCTTCATACAGGAAGCATCTTGAAGTTGTCATTACAAACAAAAGCTTCTCTATGAAGTATTAAATAAATTTTGGTTAGCGTGTTCAATACTTTTTTCCTGTGTTGTTCCTCTTTATTACACATAACTTTATTTATGGACTTTAATGTTTGGATCTCTTTATATGTGTAGATTTCTTGAGTTAATACTAAAGTCTGGTGAAAATTTCATGTGAATAGCCTCATTGGAAATATATTTACTGAAAAAAAATGTTGACACGTTCAATACTTATTTCCCCCACTGTAAGCTCAAATGGGCTTTTTTTTTATTAAAGAAATTCTACTGTGATTGATACAGCTGGTGTGGTTTCCATCGCCACTATCATAGTGTGTGAGAGAAATGCAGAAGAGGTCAAACACTAATTAACCATCCTATCCACTGATTCTTCTTCACTTATTGGGGCAGTTAGTGCTTGTTGTAATTCCCATTTTGACCACTAGGTGCAATAATAACCCGACCAAGCTAAATGGGGCAGAGCGTGTGTTGCCACGTGTTCAAAAGAGACATCGGCTTATATGTGACAAATAGAAAATGTTTTGACCCTTGGTCACTCAAAAGAGTCAATAAGAAATTAAATTTAATTAAAATTGTATGGACTTTATGAAGATTACAGAACAATTGTTCAAGGGATGATACGCAGTATACTGTATGGGTTGGCTCTGCCCCACCTTCCCCTATGGATCAGCCGTCACTGTGCTATTCCTTAAGACAAATAACTGAAAAATAATCTAAAAGTGTAACAAATATATTGTGACAAATAAAATCTGTTTATATGCATACTATATATAAAAAAAAATAGGGTAAAAGCTGCATGTGAAGGCACATGAATACATTTTATTTACACAGATATATTAATATCAAAGGGATTTCATCACACTCCAGCTTGAATTTATTTGTTGACAATTGACAAACTCACATTGGCCCGGCCAGAGGACATGAGGATGACAAAGTGTGTCAGATGATTACAGGAGCAGGTTGTGTGGGTCTTGTTGACATGAGAGTGCGTACAGCCCTCGATGGACCAGTGACCTTTCATGTTGCTCAGTGAATAGTCCCAGAAAGCACATTTGGTCTCATCAGTTTCAGGGTCTATATGCTTATTGAGAAGATAAAAGTGAGATTAATTTAAGGGGAAAAAGCAGTATCATAAGTACTGTGTATATTATCGTAGAGGTTAAGACTATAAATGACAGATTATAGAGGTATGCCTCATACTGAATATTAGTCTTGTACCTTATATCATTTTATACAAGAAGACATATAATAGCTGTGCATGTATAGAAATCTTATGGCGATATCATATAGTAGGACTATTGTGTTTGTGTACCTATTTTATATAGGCATATTACTGCTTGCATGCTTCATACTGAACATAGGCTAGTACCTCATGGTGTTTTAGAGTGAAGGTCACATAATCCAAGGGGAAAATATCCGGTGGACTTATGGCAGCAGCTATTACAGGAGAATTTACTATGATCTCTCCTGCTTCGGCGTATCGGCTATAGTCGTTCACCCCGGGGTCAGATTTGGGCTTCATCAGAGGCCCAATGCTGTCGTAGTGCAGGAATATAACAGAGACACTCCCTAATGCACAAAATATCATACCACATACTGACATCTGTCATCATATATCGATTAACATTGGAATTAGCAATAGCTTTGTTTAAAAAAAACAAAAAAAACAAAGATGAAATTCTGAATTCTTACTGTTTGTATTTTCCTCTTTCATATATTTGAGACTAAGTGAAATAGAATCTCCGCCTATTGATGCTGAAATGCTGGACTTCTGTTTTTCCCGGGAGACAAATTTGTAGAGTTTCAGTTCTGTAAAATAAAGAAATGCATGATGATCAAATTAACAGCAAGCAGTTGATTGGCAAATGATTTGCCACTGACTGCACCCAGGTAAAAATAGAAATCTGGGAGCATGAGGGCTATTTAGCCTAATGTTAGTTAGCTTGCTAGTGACCATGGCTACATATACAATATAATAGTTAACCTCAAACTTGCTGGTTTATGAGTCATCTATCTTGTTAGTACTTGGTTATCATTACAGGATATTATAACATTATGGTTACATTAACTAGATTGTTAGCAAACTTTGCTAGCTTAGCTAGTAAAGCCAAATAGCTGTAATACAGTATATAATTAGCGAACTCCCCTAGCTACTGAGGCCAAATAGCTGTGACATATAGCTAACCTAACTAGTAGAACATTAGCACAAATATGTGTTTAGGTAGCTAGCTAGCTTTGGTAATATTGTTTAAAACAACAACAACAACAACCGATGTGCACTGTGATTGCACAGTTTCAGCCAGGTGCAAGTAGACACTCCACATTTCTGTTTTTAAATCACACAGGAGTAGAAAAAATGTAATATGTGAGAATTGGATTTTCTAGGGATATTTCTGAGCAAGTGCACTTGGCTTGGCAAGCATACACTTGAATTTCAACCCTGTGAATTTTTTTCCAAAAGGTGAAGACATTCTGCCTCTTTCCTTACCTACGTCAGCTGTTTTGATTTGCATTTCAGCTGAATGTTTGTAGGCTTTAGAAAGTGCCACTGCTCCCTGCTCTGCTGTATGTAGTAACTTAGTTATGTAATGGTCCTTAGTATCTTCCTTCATTCTGTTCCATGCCACCTTTTCCTCCTTTTCCACCAGATTATTCACGCTTTGAATCAAATTCTACAAAAGATCACATACGAAATGGTCATATTTAGGCTTACTTAAGACAGACTTTTAATAACTTTCATAAATACATAAAGCCTGATATTTAAGCTGAGTTATTAGTGTTAGTAAGGACTCAACAGAGCACCAAATATTTATTTAAGCACATTTTCAATACTATTCAGGGGAGAATGTGTAGAAATTACCCTGATGGTGGCATTTATGGCACTGTCGGTCTGAGACTCATTTGCAAAATGCAACACAGACGCTTCCATGGCATCAATGTAAGAGATTATTGTGACTGGAGCAAGGTCACCTGATGTTTGGTTATTTATCTCCTCCATTTGCTGCTGTGGATCTGGCAGGTTAATGATCTACAAAGATGAGAGATTAAGAGGCTTTAAACACCATTTGGCAGTGCGATTACTCATCAGTGACAACATTTACTCGAAATTACAGCAATTGCACATTTTTGCTTCACTGACTGCATCTGATGTCTAATCACACTTTAAGTAATGTGAAATAAGAGCAAGGGCAAATGTTGGATTTCATTATTACAGTGGGACTCCCCTAAATTAGAAAGTGAACCACATAGAAGTTTTTTTTTTTTCTCCTGAAAGCCCAAACAGACAGGGTCGGCAAAAACAGAATAGCAAGAGGGGATGACATGATTTCTGATTTCAAGGTCATTCTATTCTGGCAGTAGTGTGTGTTCGTGTACAAAAGCATGTCATGCTTTCATTGTCTGATTGAACAGCAGGGTGCTGGACATTTCTAAATATTTAACCTCTTTAATTCCCAGAATGTGTCTGGGGGTCCAGACATATCACTCTAGTAACAATGCAGTATGCCATTGTAAGTTATAGCAATAACTTTCTTCTACTCCGATATATATATATATACATAGTGCATTGCAAGCTCTGGAGCCCTATCTCTGTAACACTGTGCACAAGGTGGGAGAATTCATCTCCACTGGGACACCATTCCACCTCAGAGCATCATTAACACACATACACACACTCAATCACTCAATTTAACATAGCCAGAGTTTCAGTGCATTGTTTACACTGTGCAACCATGTTACCTTTATTATTATTATTATTATTATTATTATTATTATTATTATTATTATTATTATTATTATTTTATTTTTTACAAGTTCTAATACAAATTCTTATAAAAAAAATAATACAATCAATAATATAGTCCATTACAATCAATGCCACTGTAGTGTTATACATAAGTTATTGTCTTCCTCCTCCATGAAGATATTAAGTTGTAAGAAGAAACTATGATAAAAGGAAAACTCCGATATTAAGATGTACCATTATCTCACTGTCAATTTTTCACTGCACTCTAACTCAATGAAATTTTTAAGCATAAAAAAAAATAGAATTACATAAACTCTGTAGGATGTAGACTGGAATAATCATACGGATATTATTTTCAGATAAGATATAAGATATCTTCAGATCAGCATATAAAATAATGTTTTTTTCCCGTCTCAGTTCTTTACTATGGGGATAAATGTCTGTTATGAAGAACTTTTGTATATTGTCACTGTAAAGCTGGAACGATTGATTATTCCGAGTGTAGGGGAAATGGTGGGAGGAAAAACAGAGCAACAAAACAAATTAGATTAGATTCAATCAAGATTTTAACTGTGCTACTTTGCTGGTATCGTCTCAGTCGTGCCACCAGAGAGCACCATTCTCTGTTATACACAGATATTAGAACATCCGGAGGGTTAGCACAGGATTCACGATCATACGGCTGCTTATAAATAAATCCTCATTACTTCACTCCTGCCCAGAAAAACAAGCCCTGTTTCCCAGAAAGCCAGTGATCATAATGACTGTACTGTTTCATGAGCAACTATTTCCTGAGCACAACGTGACCACCAAGGACTGAGGAAAATGAGTAAAGAAAAAAAAAAGCCACAGCCAGAAAGGTGGTGTGAAAACATCTGATGCGTAGGGTAATCTGTATGCATTCACACATACACATATTCATATGTCACATGCTGGAATCTTCATCCTTCTTATCCTTGTGACAAACTAAACCTAATATTGCAATTTTTCATATTGTTCAGTTTCCTGCATTTAAGCATTTTCTTTATCTTGCATATTTACAATATTTATTTCCAATGTTTTTTTTTATTTTCTTTTTATTCATACTTTTTTCATATTGTTATATACTCAGTATTTACACTGCATTAAAAAAACCTTTATCCTGCATATTTAAATATTTATTTTTAATGCATTTTTTAAATGTTTATTTATAATTTTTATAGTGTTTATATATATATATATATATATATATATATATATATATATATATATATATATACACACACACACACACACACACACACACACACACACACACACATATATATATATATATATATATATATATATATATATATATATATATATATATAATACTTTTTTTTTGTATACTTGTGTCTTTATGGTACATCATGGTGGAATGTTTTAAACAGTGCATTGACGTATCATGGCATACTTACATTTTTAACTGTGGTTTTAACAGTCTTTGTTATACATCCTGTGTCCTGATGACAGTCCTTATTTGGGTCCTCTGAGAAATCAAACACACCTTTAGTAAGTTTTTGAACAGCAAATATGAAAGTAATAAAACAGTAGCATACTTGTTGTAGTCACCTTTGCACTCAGTCGTATTATCTCCCTGAAACTGGATATTTCCTGATGATGTTGTATAATCTCTTTGGCATGAGCAGTAGAAAGAGCCATTTGTGTTGTGACATTTGGAGAATTGCCCACAAATCTGACCGGACATACACTCATCAAGATCTACAAGACACAGGAGTAATGTTTGAACAAACACAAACACTTAGCCTCATGGGCCTTATTCAGAGTTGAGTTATGTGTGCATCATGAAGCGTGAATACTGAAATATTACATTTCATTACCACATTTTACACATTGTTATTCAGACCTCAGGCATATCCAGAGACTTACGCACTACTCAAACAGTTACACAGGAATTGCTCATGCCAGGGTGGTGTTTGAGTAAAACAAACATGTGTCTCAGTTCTGATCTTGGACCTTAGCCAATTTTTCTTGCATAATATTGGTGCATGCATGGAGCAGTATTAAATCCAGCAGCACTCTCTGACAGTTTAATGTAACCAAAATATGTCATTCTGCAATGTATATTAAGGGCTTTAAATACACAAGTTAGAAAAACTATGGAAGGCCAATATAAATTTTTTCTGCATAGAGGACATGGTGAGATATGCAAAATAATAGGAAGTGCTGGATCAGGTGCTATTTTATAACTGCTGAATAATGTGGGTGGAAGCCATATTGTTAAATTTGGTTTAATTGCTATTATAAAATAGCACTTGATCCAGCATTAAACTGTAAAAGAATGCTGCTGGATTTAATACTGCTCCAATGATTAATTACAACTAGGGCAATTCACATATCAATATATTGGCACTATAACAGGCTCCAATCACATTTTAAATTGAATGCTTGCCATCTTCTGAGTATCATCATATAAGTATTTTTTCTTTTATAATATTGCATTTGACAACAAAGAAATGTGATCTGCTTCTCCATTCCACATTCTTTATCCCTAACAATTTGGGACTTGAATGCACATGCTTGTTTTTAAAGGATGTGGTCTAGACACTATTAAGAAACTCTAGGTCGGACGCTCCTACTCAAGAAAAATCTTGCAACTACGTTTTAATAATCTGAAAAACTGCTCAGAAAGTCAACTTAAGTGGCTGCATAAACCCCGTCTGAATATGAGATTTCTTTCCCTATATAAAAATAGTGACGTAACTTTTGAGTTTAACTCACCAACTCTGAATACAGCCCAATATGAACAATACGCAGAACCACTATTATAGTATCATAACTGTACAAACCAATAGCACATTATTTTAGGCTAAAGATTTACAGTTTCAGTGAGCTTTGAGAATATTTTTTATTGACTTCTTGAAACTTTTTTCCTCAAATTTTCACCAGATCAAGACCAAAAACTAAGCTACCCTGAAATTCACAATCATGCAGTCTACTTCAAAATACATACTGCACTCCTTGCCCTTTTTTATGTAATATACAGTATACATTTTATTGAATGTATGTATGTATGTATGTGTGTGTGTGTGTATATATATATATATATATATATATATATATATATATATATATATATATATATATATATATATATATATATATTAACCATATAGCACAATGCTTATCATACTCGTTTGTTGTCACACATCTGGAATGTATGATATTTATCATTTAAAAATTTGTAATTCATTATGAATGTGATGTCTCACCTTTACAGTAGGTTCCATCATTAGGTTGAAATTTGGCGATTCCTGATGACATGTATCCAGGCAAGCAGGTACAATAATAGCTTCCTATTGTGTTTGTGCAGATGGCATTATCCCCACAGATGTGAGTGACATTTGCACACTCATCATCATCTACATAGAGTATAAAACAGTAGAAAATAGAAAATGCATGTTTTATTAGTCTCCCCTTATTAGGGGTTGAATATATGTATATATATATATATATATATATATATATATATATATATATATATATATATATATATATATATATAGATAGATAGATAGATAGATAGATAGATAGATACACACACTGTCCACTTTATTAGGAACACCTGTACCGCTACACATTCATGCAGTTATCTAACAGTGGCACCATTCTGGGTAAATTCCAGAGACTGTGGTTTACCCAGGAGATCAAATTCCCAGGAGATCATGAAATACTGAAATACTCAAAACAACCCATCAACAACCATACTACAATAAAAGTCACAGAGGTCACACTTTTGCCCAATTCTGATGTTTGATGTCAGTCTACCTGAAGATTGCTAAAATCCTTTCTAGATAACTGTGATTTCCCAGTTACATGCTGTAGAAAAATGTACAATAATAATAATAATAATAATAATAATAATAATAATAATAATAATAATAATAATAATTTAAATGCTGGGACTTCACTTCTGGTTGAGATAAATGCAAAGAGCAACATATTTTAGTCCATTGATCATTTGCTTGACATGCTTATTCAAGCATAGAGCTGGCAGTTTTTCTGGTTAACAAGTGTGAATTTTACTTTTCAATGTATGTCTAGTTTCCCTTTCCCAATCCCTTTAGTGCTAATTCGCTAGCATGTGATATATACACTACTTACTTTTGCCCTCTACTTTTCACTTTGAGCCAGATGTATATTCTTAGCTGTGTCCAGGTTATGAGTGACTTTGGAAATTTGTCTGTAGCACTCCATATTTATTGTGCCTGTTATGATAATGTTGGGGAAGAAAACTTTTTTTGCAAACAAAAAAGTTGCACTGCCGCATAGTTTTTCCTACCACCAAGTTATAAAAATACAGCTTGCATTTTTCTGCTCGTCTGCTCGTCTGCAGTTCATTATTTTATAATAAATTTGGATCAAGTAAATTTTTGACGATATGTTTTCACCATCTGTTGAAAATTGTTGTCAAAGTGTTAAACAAAATGAAGGAAACAACCAATTACATACTGATAATAAACCTAGCATATGAAAATAACAAAATCAGCTACAAAACAATAGAAATTACATCTGGTAATACTGACACTGACAAGCCTAACAACTCATTTATTATTCACAGTGACAAATCATTTGTCATTGTGAATTTAGAAAGTCAGATTCCAGGAACAAAAAGACTTCACTGAAAATCTCCATTATTCTACCATAAACCAGCTTAGACCAGCATTTTCCCTTAGTAAATTTTCTTACATGTTCTTTTTCTTCAATATAATTTATTTAAACTATATTTTCATATAAGTTTAATGATGGGTAAAATAATTTATTCACAACTAGAAATATATTTTTTTCCCAATTTATCCCAAGGACCGAATGGAATATAATACAGTCGCACTTGAAATAAATGAAATCACTCACCTATGCACTGATTGGCTCCATCTCCAGTAAAACCTCTCTTGCAGAAACAACTGTCAGCTGTACAAGTTGCATTCTGGTGACACCGTTCACAAGTTTTTGAAGATTTGCATGGATCCAGCACAGTTGAAAGCCAGCCTTTTGTGGGGAAAAACCCAAACAAACAGAATTGATTGATTGAAAAATGTTTGTGGAGATGTGAGAGCATAAATTCATTTAGAACTGTTTTTTAAAAAAAGCGTCCTACCTGCTAAAAGTAAGAGTTTCAGCGGTGAGATGAGGAAGAACTCCATTTGTGTCTCAAGACTGCTTCACTTTTTACCAACTGCACTGTGTGCCTGTGTGACGTGCATCATTTCCTTTCATCAGTTTCCTGTTTCTCCAAACCTGACCCTTCCTGTCCTAGTCCTCAATCAGCTCCCACAGACATGGTAAAGGGACACTGCTGTAATGCACTTAAACAGTTTTAAGTTTAACCCCAGAACAAATATACAACTTAGACCTAGAGTGAAGAGACTAGGAAAACTATGACCTAGGAAAACTACAATGAAGCAAGTCAGAATTCCAGTATTTATTCATACAAGCCTTGCAAGAAACCAAAAACAGAAAAAGGATTTATACAGAAACAAACCTACTGAGACAAATCACAAAAGACAGTTGCTGTCAATGGTCAGGGTGGAGCTGGTGCAGTAGGAAGACAGGAAGTAGAAGACAGACCAAAAGTAAAACAGAACACAAACAATGTGCACAAGCAGAAGAGAAACAAGAGGTGGGTCCAAGACAAAAAAAAAGGTTGAGATTGAGGCCTGATTGAAATGTCTAGAATGGGGCCTAGTACAAAACCAAGGGCAGTGCCAGAATCATGGGCAGGAACTGACCCTGGGCCAGAGCAGGAAGAGAATAAGGGCATGGTGCAGAGTCTAGCACATGATCAGCAGCTGAAATTGACATTGAGGATGGCAGAGTGCCTGAGAGGGACACTGACTCTGACTATGACTAGTATAGGTGAAAGAAGAGAGGCTACAATCTGGATAGGTGAAAAAAGAGACAGGTGAAGAAAGAAAGCCTAGGACTGGGACAGATGAAGACAGAAAAGATACAACTTGGCAGGTTAAGTAAAAGAGGCTAGGTAAAGGAAGTGAGGCTATGATTGGCACAGGTGAAGTAAGATAAGCTAGTACCAGGACAGGTAAAGGAAGACAGGCTACAACTGGGAGAGGATAAGTAAGGGAGGCTAGGACTGGGACAGTTGAAGGAAGACAAGTGAAGGAGAATATTCTAGAACATGGACTGGTGAAGCAAGACAGGCTATGACTGCAACAGGTGAAAGAAAAGAAGATAGGATAAGGACAGGTGAAGGAAGAGAGGCTACAACTAGGATAGTTGCAGGAAGTGAGGCTATGACTGGGGGAGGTCAAGGAACAAGTAGAAACTGTAATTGAGACCAAATAACACAAGAGTAACAAAGGTGAAGGAACGACCAGGAGTCTGCTGTTGCTAGGGCTGTAGAAAAACAGGGAGAAGGTATCAGGTAGCAAAATCAAAGGCAAACCATCCATCCATCCTTCCATTTTCTGTACTGTTTATCCTACACAGGGTTTTGAGGAGCCTGGAGCCTATACCAAAGGACTTGGGGTACGAGGCCAGGAACACCCTGGATGGGGTGCCAACCCATCGCAGGACTCACTCGCACACAAACACACACCCATTCAAACACTATGGACAATTTTTAAATGCCAATCAGCCTACAGCACATCTTTGGACTGGTGGAGGAACCAGGAGTACCCAGAGGAAACTCCCAAAGCACGGGGAGAACATGCAAACTGTGCACACACAGGGCAGAGGCGAGAATCAAACCCCCAACCCTAGAGCTGCAAATCAAACGTGCTAACCACTAAGCTCAAAGGTAAACCAGAGGTTACATAAAACATTCAAAAAAAAGAAATAACATTTCTGTGGCTATCATTACATTAAATAAATAAATTCATACAACTTTTACAGAGACATGGATCAGTCCACAGGTTCCTAACCCTGGTCCCTGCACCCCTGTCTTGCACATTTTAGTGATTTGCTTGCAGCCAGCACTACAGTCAGAGCCACGATGTTATCAAAGATTTAACTACACGTCTGACCGATCAGACTTCAGAACACAACAGTGCTTTGTTATAAAAGGGTTTAATGTACTACCATTAAAAAAAAGATCTTTTAATGTGAGATCGCACATTTGAATCCTTATGATGCCATAGCCGTCCATGGCCAGATGTCCATAACACCAGAATTGGATATACTCTCTGGGTGGAAATGATAGCATTCTTCCCTTTATTGTTACTCAGAGCGACACTAGCTATACATAGGCATTTGTTGGTCTTCCAATTGCATTCAGCTTCTGTATGATTTCGCCTGAGCAACAGTTAAAAAATATGTCTAGCCTGGGCATCAGACTGGTAGCTATAAAGTGATTTGGAAAGATTACTAAAAAAATGATCTTTTTTTTCCACTTCTGGCAATATTTTATGATACTACTACTACTACTACTACTACTACTACTACTACTACTACTATTACTACTATACTACTACCATTAATAATTATACTAATAATTATGTATCTACTAGAAATTTTGCTGCACCACATGCTTGCAATAACCACAAAATAATTATAAACTGAACTGTTATGATCTGGATTGCCTTGCTCATTCAAAATGCTCTGGATATATTGATTTTTATTAGCTCTTAAAACAGTTACTCCTTATCTACATGGTGTTGAAGTTTGATTGTTTGTGAAAATGGCCCAGGCTGGTGCCAAGCAAAAGATTTGAATTACTGGATGTGTCGGTCAACACAGTGTAAATGTTAGAGCAATAAATGATGTATTTCTAAATGCTGGGCATGTGTGATCCATGTTTCTGGAAGAAATGTGTGTGCAGCTATAAAAGGCAGCGAGCAGTAGAAGGCCAACCACTCATGAGAAGCTTGATACAGAGACCATGACGCCAGCAGTGGCAACACAAAAAAAGCATTGTATAAGTATTGCTTGGTCTGAATAATTTATTGAACACTGCCTACTTTCTTAACTTGAAACCCAGTTACCTTTTCTCTATCTTTTTGACCCAGCTATCTATTTTATTAACTTGAATCCCAGTTTCTTCCTGTAGAACTGCTGCTCACTGGATGTTTTTGTTTTTTTTTGCATCACCCTGCGTAATCTCTAGAGACAGCTGTGCATGAAAAGCCAAAGAGCTCAGCAATTTCTGAAATACTCGAACAATCTGGGACCGACAACCATGGCACTGTCAAAATCACTGAGATCACATCTTTCCCCCATTCGGATATTTGATATGAACATTAACTGGAGCTCTTGACCTGTATCTGCATGATTTTATGCATTTTACTGCTGCCATATGATTGGCGGACTGGATAATTGCATAAATGAGCTGATGTACAGGTATTTACATTTACATTTATTCATTTAGCAGACTTACAAATGAGGTGTTCCTATTAAAGTAGCCGGTGAGTGTATATTGTATAGAAAGGTACGAATTACGTGTTCTAAGACTGCTGATCTTATCTCAGGAGCATACATTCTTTTACAATGTGCATTTTTTTTGTACTGTGCAGAAAAATCTCTCAGAGAAACTGATACTGTGAAGTTCAGAGAAAGTGAAAAGATGAAGATCTCAAAGTTCACACAAAGGCGATATAAAGTCATTATAGATGTAACACAGTGTGTAAAGGCGCCTCCCAAAAGGCCCATTCAGTTTAGTTATATATGCTGCAAATCTCAGCACTGTAAAATGATTTTATTATTTTAAGTCTGAAGGGGAGTTTGACAGTGTGGTATAGTCAGGGAATAATTTTTTTTTTTAAATATATGAGATGAAAACAGAGGAAAATTGACTCATGGGGGAAAAATATATTGAAAGTGTAATAGAGCTGTTGTGTTGGGTAAATGCCTGGTAGACAAATAAATATGACATACAGTGCTGTGAAACTTCTTAACCCACAGCTTATTCCTACGTGGTTTCTGGGAGCAAAATGAACGCCTGGGAGGGGCGAGCTTCCTCAGGCCTTAGAACAATAAGACAGGAACACTTGATCGCCAGACTTCCTGAAAGTGTATCACACTGCTTGCCCGCAGTAATTACACTCTCTTCCTCTAAGATTCAGGGATCAACAGTCTCAGGAGCAATGCAAGCAGCTTCAGGATATATTAAAGCCCTTAAGATGCTTTTTTTTTCATTGAATAAAAAGTGAATAGCATTACAGTGAGTAAAAACTGACATGGAAAGGTAGTGCTGTTTGGAGACTTCTGCCCCTCACACAGTGTTGCTAAACTCCACTGAATATACTGCAATACTAGTAG